>NC_053118.1:27299436-27661936 GCF_010015445.1 Perca fluviatilis | reverse complement strand
GTGCTGATATTATCAGCAGCTCCCAGCGTGACTGACATAAATCACTGAAGAAGGTCAATTGGATGAGCTGCAGGATGCCTTGCGTGCTAGTATTGACTTTCAGCAATAATAAATCTCCAAGCAGGAGGCGCTTACTGGTATTAAAGCTGAAATGGTTTTGTCGAATCACTGCAACTTTATGGGTCAAAATGCAGCTGTGGTAGGGTTTAAATTGCAGTCATCAAATCTGCAAGAACTGATTTTTTGGCCACTTAGGCACAGCGGAAAAAGTTGTGAACATAACATTGAGGTTGAGGGGAATGACTTTTAACTTAGCTTTAGAAAAGATAAGTTACACAACAAAGAATAGGCTTGACAAGTTTTGGAAAATTTGGAGCGTTTTCTTCAATTTCCTTGAGAATAACAATATGGATGTGGATGGTCTTTTTTTTGTGTGTGTGTCCAAATAAGATAACATACTCCTACTGCCTGTAGTGTGCCATCTGTACTATACGGTGTTGAGATAAACAACTGCTGTATGTATTTTTATTTTATTATTTTTTTTATTTTATTTTCACACGTTTTCTATACAATTGTACATAGCGCAACAGTTCTGCCATGTACATAAATACACAAATATACGGCACACTGCTGTATGTATTTTGTGTAAGCATACACCTGTGGATGTACAGATTCATGTGGGTACTACAGCTACTACATTCGATCCTTGGTCTCCTTTTTGTTTTATGTTGTGCCTTGTTGTACTGTTTTTGTTTGTCAAATGTACAAAAACTCATTAAGTACATACAAAAACAAACCGTGACATATCACCTTTAAGTTGACATTTGGCAAACTAGTTAGCCAACAGCTAGCTACCCAAACCGTAGCAAAGTTGTGCGCTATAATGATCTTCATTTTTTGGTGATCATTCTCTGTAGGTTCATTCTTGCTACATCACTATTGCAGTAGTCTCGCTTACCAAACCTATCTCCACAGCGCTGCGGAGTAAGGTCTGGCCCCTCCATACATACAGTGGGTACGGAAAGTATTCAGACCCCTTTTAAATTTTTCACTCTTTGTTTCATTGCAGCCATTTGCTAAAATCAAAAAAGTTCATTTTATTTCTCATTAATGTACACTCAGCACCCCATCTTGACAGAAAAAACAGAAATGTAGAAATTTTTGCAAATTTATTAAAAAAGAAAAACTGAAATATCACATGGTCATAAGTATTCAGACCCTTTGCTCAGTATTGAGTAGAAGCACCCTTTTGAGCTAGTACAGCCATTAGTCTTCTTGGGAATGATGCAACAAGTTTTTCACACCTGGATTTGGGGATCCTCTGCCATTCTTCCTTGCAGATCCTCTCCAGTTCCGTCAGGTTGGATGGTGAACGTTGGTGGACAGCCATTTTCAGGTCTCTCCAGAGATGCTCAATTGGGTTTAGGTCAGGGCTCTGGCTGGGCTAGTCAAGAATGGTCACCTTGGAGTTGTTCTGAAGCCACTCCTTTGTTATTTTAGCTGTGTGCTTAGGGTCATTGTCTTGTTGGAAGGTGAACCTTCGGCCCAGTCTGAGGTCCTGAGCACTCTGGATGAGGTTTTCTTCCAGGATATCTCTGTACTTGGCCGCATTCATCTTTCCTTCAATTGCAACCAGTCGTCCTGTCCCTGCAGCTGAAAAACACCCCCCTAGCATGATGCTGCCACCACCATGTTTCACTGTTGGGATTGTATTGGGCAGGTGATGAGCAGTGCCTGGTTTTCTCCACACATACCGCTTAGAATTAACGCCAAGAAGTTTAATCTTGGTCTCATCAGACCAGAGAATCTTATTTCTTATAGTCTGGGAGTCCTTCATGTGTTTTTTGGCAAACTCTATGCAGGCTTTCATATGTCTTGCACTGAGGAAAGGCTTCCGTCGGGCCACTCTGCCATAAAGCCCCGACTGGTGGAGGGCTGCAGTGATAGTTTGTGGAACTTTCTCCCATCTCCCTACTGCATCTCTGGAGCTCAGCCACAGTGATCTTTGGGTTCTTCTTTACCTCTCTCACCAAGGCTCTTCTCCCACGATTGCTCAGTTTGGCTGGACGGCCAGGTCTATGAAGAGTTCTGGTCGTCCCAAACTTTTTCCATTGAAGGATTATGGAGGCCACTGTGCTCTTAGGAACCTTGAGTGCTGCAGAAATTATTTTGTAACCTTGGCCAGATCTGTGCCTTGCCACAATTCTGTCTCTGAGCTCCTTGGGCAGTTCCTTCGACCTTATGATTCTCATTTGCTCTGACATGCACTGTGAGCAGTAAGGTCTTATATAGATAGGTGTGTACCTTTCCTAATCAAGTCCAGTCAGTTTAATTAAACACAGCAGGACTCCAATGAAGGAGTAGAACCATCTCAAGGAGGATCAGAAGAAATGGACAGCATGTGAGATAAATATGAGTGTCACAGCAAAGGGTCTGAATACTTATGACCATGTGATATTTCAGTTTTTCTTTTTTAATAAATTTGCAAAAGTTTCTACATTTCTGTTTTTTTCTGTCAAGATGGGGTGCTGAGTGTACATTAATGAGAAATAAAATGAACTTTTTTGATTTTAGCAAATGGCTGCAATGAAACAAAGAGTGAAACATTTAAAGGGGTCTGAATACTTTCCGTACCCACTGTACACTCCTGGATAGGAGAAATAAACGCCCTGGGTTGTTTGCATTTCTTTAAAGCAATCACAACCGACTTGGGCGACGTATCTGTAAATTGGTCTCGGGAAGGAACTTGTTCAGGTGGAACATTTGCACCCAGCAAAAGAAAACCGCACATTAAATATTAAATGAAGTTAATTGTTCACACAATACAGTAACGTGAGCTATTTAAATTAGCTGGCTACATGGTTGGCTCTTAACAGTGTATCGCTGTGTGTATTTTGTCCACAGCAATCCCCGTCACTCGGTCCCAGAACGTCCCAGTTAAGGGAATAAATGCCACAAATATATTCTTTGTAAATCTGTACAATCATTCCCCAAAAGAATCAAGTAGGCCTGCCTTGTTGCACAATCTAAATTTTCTTCAAAACTTTCACCATTTCACCAAACCATTTTCAGTGAAAAGCTTGCTAGCTCAAAGTTTTTTGATGTTTCCCGAAACCAACAAGTTTTTGCAGGGCGAGGGTCATACGGCGATTATCCGGTAAATTAATTGTCGTTGATCCAGACTAGGGCTGAACGATTTTTGAAAATAATCTAATTGCGATTTTTTCCCCAAATATTGCGATTGCGATTCAATATTCGATTATTTTTTTAAGCTCTTTGTCTTCTGTATTATTCAACAAAGACAAACAATAAATCATTGTATAGTATGAACAACACACAATTACACACTAGACAGTTAAATAAGTAAAAACACATACATATATTAAAGTATGTACATTAAAGTACGCAAGTTGCGTGCCGACACCGTCAACACTGCACTTGCTCAGAGAGGCTATCGTTACGTTAGTTGCTGTGGTCTTGCCGTGGGATTAACTGTACTAATAAAACCGTTGAAACACCACGGCCACGCTGCTGTGAAAGCTCCCCAAACCGTCATTTATCAGTCTGATTGTTACCCCTCTCAGTGGCAGCTCCTCCACCCATATCTTTATATCTTTATAACAGAGCTAACCGCTAACCGGAGCTAACCGCTAATCAGAGCTAGCTCGTTGCCAACCGAGCCTTCAGTTCTGCGTGCCTGTATCCATTAACTGCATGTATGGACTCGAGCCCAAACAAAACCCTTCATTTTATTAAAATGGCTGTAAAAGTTTTAAACTTCAACTCAGAATTGTTTGAATGACAGAGATCAGCTCAAGGTACAGTGTAGCGTTAGCGTGCTAAGTTGATGCTTTCTCTGCGTAGTGCAGACTGATTTGCTCTTGCGAGTCATCAAATCGAGACCAAATCGCAGCCTTTGCGATTAGGAAATCGCGTTTTAACATATCGCGATATTATCGCAAATGCAATTAATCGTTCAGCCCTAATCCAGACTACTGTTATATAAACACCAGTTACAGCAGCTTTAAGAATGAAAGTCGAGGTGTTAGGATAGCGATGGTGGGTGTGGAGGATGTTACGGTTTCTAGTAACCAGCTTGATAGCGCCACAGTGTTTGTCTTTTTACTGTTTTGGTTTCAATCTGTAATCTCCCTGCTTTGTTTGATTCCTCCTCCTCTTTTTCTTTGTTTTCCCTTTTTCTTTAAAAGTTTCCTGTCAGCAAGATCAATAGACATAGGCTTTTTGCCACCATGGATCATTTTCTATGGAGACAGGTGATGGGCAGGGAGGTTTAACAGAAAAAGGGAAAAACACTCTTTGGAGGATAAGTCATTTCTTTGAGTAAAGGAAGAGGTGATGATATGTAGGCTTTGGGTTATTGGGAAAGACGTAACTCCCATTTGTTGATATGAGCAGATTTAAACAAGTGTGGGAAAGTGATGCAAAGTAATTTTGGGACACTTGTTAACTGTGCAAGACGTGCAGGCTAAAGCCCTTAGTGCAGTGAATTATTTTCAATGTTTGGCTCCCAGAGCTCTCATGTCCTACTTTTATGGTGTAGAGCTTTAACTAAAAGTGTCAATGAGGATGGTTCTATATTTCCAGCATCTCTCAAAGCAAGACCGAATGGAGCCATCAGCCTTGATGATGATGTTAAACACAGACAGGGCATTATACTTAAAAGTCCCATGGCATGAAAATTTCACTTTATGAGTTTTTTTTTTAATTAATATGAGTTCCCCCAGCCTGCCTATGGTCCCCCAGTGGCTAGAAATGGTGATAGGTGTAAACTGAGCCTTGAGTATCCTACTCTGCCTTTGGGAAAATGAAAGCTCAGATGGGCCAATCTGGAATCTTCCCTGTGTGATGTCATAAAGGGAATGGTTACCTCCCCTTTCTCTGCTTTGCCCGCCCATGAGAAAGAGAGAGACATCATGGCTTGCAAATAAGCGAAGCACGGCAGTTGGTCACACACACACACACACACACACACACACACACACACACACACACACACACACACACACACACACAGAAATGGCACATCCGAAGGAAAGGTCATTGTGGAACTGGCTCTAGTGGCTGTAATTCTGCACCAAGGCTGAATTTTGGGAAAGAGACTTCAGATACAGTATTAGGGGACCACTAAGGTCTATATAAAAACATCCAAAAAGCAGCATGTCATAGGACCTTTAAGGTAATATGTGGTGCGTAGAAGTACTACAAACTCACGATTTGGCAGAAGAAGATGCTACCGGATAATCCTGGTGTTAAAACCACTACTCCAGGCCCACCAAATGAACATAAGCAAAGCCACTAAAAAATCCTTTTTGGGTTTTTGATGGCTTTGTTCTGAATCCGTATTACACAAGTAATTTCATGTGTTGATGAGCTATATCTCTGTTTTGATTGATATACTAGCTTTCTTTCAACTAACCGGAGTTTGTACAACCTGTTTGTGTGTGTATTCTACAGCATCTATGTGCACCCTTTTTATAGCTAACCATTCACCACTGTATAACTGGAAGCAAATTATTTTGGACAGATTGTTTCTTTTAATCTTTTATCACCAGAGCCCTGTAAGCGAGGCTGTTTTCTGTGATCTGAAAAGAAGGGAGATTTAGGAGAGCTCTGTTGTGAAGGGGGGTGTTCTGTGGCTCTTGGACAGTCTCCGGGATGCGTTATTCTTCTTTTCCCTGTGTTACCAGTCTGGGAAAATGCTCGAGAATGTGTACTTGGAACCTTAGATGTATTTTAGATGTATTCCCTTTTGGCTACAACAAAGATGTGGGCGGGAGATTAATTGGACTGTTCTAACCTCTTGTAAAGTAGAAAGTTAGACATGAGGCTTCCAGAATGAGTGGCACAAAAACTCACACAACTCCCCACAGTGAGTCACAGACCCCAAGATCAAGTCCCTTGTTGTTGGAATGCTGACAAAGGTCCCTTTTAGGTTCTGTTTATGATAGAAATCACCATGGACACCATGTTGGCTTTTTGGTTTTCGGAGTCACTGATATTCTGCACCATCAGACAGTACTAATTTTAAAGAGTGTTTTCAAAATGTAACAAAGTTGAATTTAGTGTTGTTTTCTCCAGCCCAAACACAATGCTTTACAGATTACATTATTTCTGTAAGGTTGTAGAAACATTGCTTACTTGGTTACCTTAAAGGCCTTGGACGCCCACAGAGGTGTTTTCAGCTATTCTGGCTGATTAGACCTCTTCCCAGGACTCTGTGGGTGTGTTTAAACTGATTGATTGACATCTTTCTGAGCCTCCAGTTAGCTCTGTTGCACCTGTTAAGGCAGGACATCTTTATTTTTAATTTAATCTACCATTCTTATTGGTAGATTAAATTTGTGACATAATAAATTCCCATCTATGCTCCGGCCCACCTTTTAACCTGGGCAGAGGTCTAATCAGTGTCCCCCTACAGGTTGTCTCATTGGAACTACAACTCGCGTCGGGTAGCGCGAGTTGTAGTTCCAATGAGACAACCTGTAGGGCTAAAAGTTACATAGTGTTGCCTTAAAGAAATAATTTGACCTTTTGGAAATGGCCTCATTGACTTTCTCAGATGAGAAGATTGATAGCCCTCTCATGTGAAGCCAGCAGACAGTTAGCTTAGCATAGCATGAAGACTGGAAAACACAGGAAACAACTACAGTGTCCTGGCCCTGACCAAAGGTAACAACATCCACCTACCAACACTTCTAAAGCCTAATAAATAGGCTAACACTCTTTATCTCTTCTGTTTTAAGTTGTTGTTTTAAGGGATCATATGCTGGATTTCTGCAGTGACTTCTACAATCTCTAGTTTTTGTACATATGATATATAACATGTTAATAGTGAGCTTTAGAGGTGCTGTTAGATTGATTTTTGGAACCTTTGGACAGAGCTAAGCTAGCGGTTTTCCTCTGTTTACAGTTTTTGTGCTAAAATAAGCATACTATCTGCTGGCTGTTGCTTCATATTTAGCAGACAGAAGAGTGGTATCGATCATCACTCTTGAACTCTGAAAGAGAATAAGCGTATGGTTGGCGCTAAGGTTTGTTACTGTAGGTTTCTAATTACAGTCTGTATTAGTACGTGTGATGCCCAGCCAAAATGAGAACTTAGTGTCATCTTCAGATAGGCACTAAAAGAAAGCTAAGTGAAACTTTTACAGTATAAAGCTCAGGCATCTCACACCCATTATGCACTCTTCAGACTTCCTTTTCTTCCTTCTTTTAACACGACTAAGTCATTTCCATTCTTATTAGAGCTCTCATTTACTATATCACTTTCTCTCCTCGCTATGAAGTGAGAAAGCCGACCAGTCCCAGTGCCTAAATGGAGGATTAAAGAGATGTTCGTGCCTCTGTGAACAACGTCATTACCCTTGTGCCTGCATATGTGGGTCAGTAACTGAAGCACAAGACGCATTAAATGCCATGCCAAAACCCCAGTCCAACAGATGCTGGGGACAAGGCTTGTGATTGTTGTGAAGAAAAAAATACATTACATTAGGTGTCACAGCTGCCCCTCCCTCACTCCAGAGATTTTTCATCAACAATAGATTTCCTATGGCTGTTAAGGGGGTTGGCCACATTCACAATTGCTATCCAGCTCTCTGCCCTTCTTTTCTACGCAGGGAAAAATGGTTTTCTATTTTTTCCACTTTTATCTTTGGGATATCATTCTTTCTTTTTCCATTTTGTTCCATTCTCACGCTTTGCCCTCATTTTTTTTCTTTCTCCTCCTCTTCCCAAGAGGTGCAATTAAAAAGCATAAGGTCACCATTTTTTTTTTTGCTGAGAGTGGTCCTGGAATGGAAAATGAGCTACTTCTAGCGACACAAGCTGAACTCATCACCTTTCCTTTCATGGCATGCCCGGGGACCATTTAAAACCAGAAGCGTTTATTAGGAAATCCCAAGGGCTCTTCAGATGATGTAAAGCGCTGCCAGGTGCTCGGACATGATGGAGAACGGAGTAGGAGGGATGAGAGGGTTTGAAAACTTGATTTAGCTTGGATCGATGGCCCAAATGATGAAGCCTCGGGTATTTATTATTTTAGTCGGCTCTAACTGGAGGTTCAATTGAAAGGTGCAATAAATGTTTTATTAAGCAATTGGGCATCCTCAGGATCCGTGGAGCCCCTCGAAGTGATGATTTTTAAACTAATTTTCACTACCATACATCATTATTAATATAATCTTGTACAGCAAACACAGCAGCGCTTCTGAAGAGATCTGCTGAGACAGCACCTTTGCAACGACTTAGAAGGAACTCATAAGGGACCCAGACATGCTAAAATACACTTGTATGCACACAAACACATGTGCATAGGACCTTGAGCTTCTTTTTTCATTTGCCAACTCCTCGTTATGTTATCAAAGGAACATTTTTATTTAAAGCATTCAACTGGCAACCGCTTCCACAAACAATTGCCTGCTCTCTGCTCTCTTCGCTTCCCACATATTAGGCAGAGCAGACAGGTTTTCCCCTCCTTCGCAATTACTTTCCAACAGGACTTGTGCCTGGTGTTGAAGGGGGGCCCCGTGAAGGTTAGAGAGAACAGAGGAGGGAGTGGCAACCTCCCCTGTCATTAGGGTTAAAAGAAGGGCTACGCAAACGGCGCCTATCACCGCCTGTCACATTAGAGTCCCACACAGAGTGAAGAGTTGTCACCATCCACCCACTTTCCATTTCTACTCCATACATTTTATATCCCATGGGCTCCATCATGGTGTGGTAGAATTCATCTGTCTCCATAGCGACCAGAGCAAGGTGACAAAACAGGATCTAGTCCCTCCGCATTCCAAACCTCCATTCAGTATTGCCTATTTGTTCAAACTGAAACTGCTAGCAGGACACATCGAATGTCATCATAACTGTAAGACATAAAACATTCTTTATCATCGTAGTAATTCACTGCAGCAGCGGGGCATGGGGAATGATTTATACATACAATCATGTAATTAAGATATGAGGATGTGCTTAGTGGAGCTCCACCTATGCTTGATTTTTCCAATAGATACCGACATTATAGCTTTAAGAATTATAAAAATCTGATAACAATATATCAATATATTTTTTTATTATTATTATTGCTGCAGTGTATTGCTCTGCCCACATCCACGCCTAAAACAATATATCTGTGATAACCTGATATCAGCTGATAATGGTGGCATTGAGAGAGTGACAGAGAAACAATGTGTACATTATCCTGTTTATTGAGTAGTGCAAGTCGAGTTTGCTTGTTGTAATCGGCTGTGCTAAATTTGTCAGATATTGAAGGGGTATAAGTAAACACAAGCACACACATTAGTCACCCATGTATCCGTATACAGAATCTTATTTTAGATAGATAGATTTCTCCTTACTTATTGTGTGAGGAAATGTAAAGTAATGAAGCTGCAGATATAATGCATAGTTTTATTCAAGAGGATAAAATAGTTTTGGACATTTGTGTAAATGGCTTCTGAGCTTTGGCCCTCTGGGTGGGTGGCATCAGTTGACTGACAGCTACGTTTCTAGAGCCATTTATTCATATGGACTCCAGACAATGGCTGATGAATAAATTATGGACAAATTGCTCACTCGCTGTGAACTCTATTCACTCTATTCTCGCATGGGCCAAATCGGACATTAAACAAACTTTGTACGTGGGAACTGGCAGGATTAAGACTGTTTGTTTGATATCCGATCCAACTAATTTAGACATTATCTCCAAGTAATGTCTAGATAATTTTAGGTTTGCAGTGCATGTGTGAAAGGGCTTAAGAGGTGTAGTGCAATACTGACTGAAGATCTTCATAATGTGCGGACAAGTAGCATGTTCTTTTTCGGCATTTAACATTTGTGAGGACAAATCATGCTTTTTTTCCCCATTTGGAATGTGGAAGCTAGTTAAGTAGGAAATATTTCACCATAACTGTGGGTCCAAGCTTAAGCATTTAAGGTGCAGGCAGATGAGGAACTTGACAGCGATCCTCTGATAATGCACCCTGGGGGAGAACCTGCTGTCAGAGCAGGATTGGTCCCGCTGCATGTAATGACGGTCCTGGCTGCGCAGCTCTGCATCTGCTGGCACTGAGGCAACGACAACTGCCTGGAGATCACAGCACACCCAAGCTGGGCTCAGTTCTTCACCAAGAGCTAGCAGGCTGAGCTAGGGACTGGGTTATAAAAGCATGGGTTTTGCTGAGGGGGTTTCATAAGGATACATTGCTACTGTAGAATGCAAAGCCAGGAGGAATTAAAGGCTCAGAAAAGATAGTTTTGATAACAACAAGGATATGGAGTGCATGGCCTTAATCAATTCATAATTTCCATTGTATGTGGGATCTGCTGTGTGGCTTTTCATGCTGATCATGTCATTTGATGTATAGAAAGTTCTTTTGTCTCAGAGGCTTTGACATGATTTGCTTCTTCATCCTTTTAATCCAAACTATTATGGCGTGGTAAAGAAAGCCATTTTACATCAGAACACGGGATGACAGGGCATGAAAGTGATGCAGTCTTTCATTATCATCACCACCAAAGTTTGGCTCTTCCCTTCTCGGATTAGAACAAGTTCCCCGCAGTGGACATGAGCGCATCATCAAGCCTCTGCGCCGGGATTAAAGCCAAGATGATGAAAAACTGGTTGCAAAATGTGTGACGAGGCAGGAGGATTATGAGGGATTGTACTCCATTCTACTGTAACGATTCAATCGCTGGCTGATGAATACAAGGCCGAGGGTCAAGTTTGCTGTATCCGGATAAAGTCCCAAACCCCTTCATGTTGTATCATCTTGGTGTTTTGTACCGTTTGGATCCTGTGCCTGTGTTTATATAATCTGTGATCACTGATCAGTCTGCAATGACGTATTGCCGGAGTCACTCTGATGATGACGTCTCTGAAACCTGAAACATGCCGTTTGGTGTGTGGTAATCAGTGTTTGGCAGTTTTAATCACATGCGTTTCCTGCCAAGCTCTTAAGCTGGGGGCAGTAGAAGGGAGCAGACTTCATTCACTTATTTTAGGGACTATTAATAAAATCTTTTTTTTTTTTTTTTTTGCTTTGCCTCATGTGGTCTCCACTCTTAGCCTGAATATTTCACTAAGAGTCTGGCAGTAACACATCCACCCATCCATTATCCTTAAAACTGTCCAGTGTGACTCAACCGTTTTCTCAATAACAATCATTTTAAATTCCCATCAGTCCCCTAGCCACCAGGTGTTAAGGAACATTACATTTTTGTCTCCATGCTCATTTATCATTCACCAGTATTTCCTTTTATGTTCCATGAAAAGAGTTGTGTTTACATTTCAGTATATCCTCTGTCTGGATTCCTGCATCTCTCAGACTTGCCGTTGTCTCACCCCTTCACACGTTGGCAACCCACGGAGCAGAAATCATTTTGTTCCTGTGGTGAGCGTCGTACTTTGAAGCGTTGAAACTGGCTCCTTGTAGTGTAGGAAAGACTTATCCATAGCGCAGGTGGACCTCTACAGCCTGTAGTGTCTTTCAAGCTCATGCAAGTATGCACACAAACTCCCTCCTCCTCTATATCATCCTGGATTCAATCTGTGCCTGCAGAAAATGCTGTGCCTGTCTCATCACTAGGTATTCATAGCAAATCACTGCTAGGTGAGGCTCAGGTTCTGTGTGGTGACTCTTGACTCGGAGTGGTGAGTGGCAGGAAGGAGGACGGTGGTGGCAGAATGAATAAGTAAAATGGCATGAAATGAATTCCTTCTGTTAGTGTGTCCTGCCGCAAGGGTTGGAAGATCTTTCACATTGAGCTTGACAGTCTGGGCCACACTTCAGAGGCGGTGGGGTGTCATGAATGCTGCTAACAGCCCCTGGCATCCTGGAAACAGACGAAGGCGACACTGAAATAAACAGAGGAATGGGCGAAGCAGTGAAATAGGAATTGATATTGAGTAATGTGGACAAGTGTTTCAAGTTGCCTAACTCACATTCCTCTAGGAAATATTGTTAGAAAGTTTGCATTTACGCTGTAATTGAGTGTGAAATTGCAGGTGAGCAAGCAGCAGTACCTTTCAGTGTACAGGCAAGTGGTCTCTAAATGTGCTTTCTACAGATTGATTAGAAAAGTGGAATAGTTCATGTCTTTTCCTTAATTAAAATGTTCGTTTTTAATAAGACGGCAGTTTCATTTAACCACAAATGCCAAAAGCTCTGATTATTTCTTTACTGCCTGTTAGAAACCTGATGGAGTTGTACCGTCCTCCAGACCAGCCGTTAAAAGACATGAACTAGATGTAGAAAAGAGCACATGCATATAAACATAAATTGTAGATGTGCACACACACACACATAGCTGCCTAACTCCAGGTTCTTCCTGTGCTGCTCTGTTTAGATGACCGTTTAATTTCTCCAGCAGACGGATGGTCTTTGTCAACGTGTTATTACAGTTATAGGTGAACTGGCAATCTGGCAGTTCTGGCGAATGCACTCTTGGGCCTTTTGACAAAAATATGCAAGACTGTATGGCTGCAGCCTGGAGCCTCCCGTCTGGTGCCGTCAGGCTTCTACTTTTCAAAATAAAAGCTTGCGTCTGGTCTGCTATGTATTCGTACTTTAGTGTTTTGGGTGTTTAAAGGTCCAGTGTGTAACGTGTTTAGTTGTTCATTATCAAAATTTGTGTTGCCCGTTCACAAACGTGTCTTTTTTCATGAATATTTACCACCACCATCAATTCCAAGAATTCCTTTTGGCTTGAAATTTTACATTTGCATTCGCATGAACTGGGGTAGACGCAACATATTCATGCTCCATCTTGAAATACGTTAGCCGGTAAGGGACATACAGGACATACTGCTCCACCTCACGTGTTTTCGCTGTCACATGATAAACTCACAGGTGCTGCTAATGCTGCTAACGGGTATCGTAGCTTCCTGGGCCCCGGCAAGTTTGAAGGAGGAACCATGGAGGACCACACGTATTCAAAATCCAAATTTCAGGAGCAGGAGTCTTCTTCTTTGCCCAGAAAAAGAAAAAGGATATTGAAAAGAGCAAGAGACCGCCTTTTTGAAGCGTGAAGACTTCCGTAGCTGTAATACGTACTTTGAACTGTGTGGTGCGAGAGAGTTGATTGCGATATATGATTTCAACACTAGATGGGAGAAATTCCTACACATTGGACCTACAAATATGTTTTAAATATGCAACCTTTTCCATTGTATTTTAAGATGGTGCCATGATAGTTTATTTGAAGGTTTTATGAATTGTGTATTATTTCATTATGAAAGCCTGTAAGTGCGCCTCATGCTGCTGGTGCCATTATCTCACGTGAGCCTGGTTTTTACATTTATAAAGCAAATAATGTCCCCGTCTGAAATTGGGCCGGTAAGGGACGGAATTGCCAGGGCCAAATTTTTTTGTTCCAGTCCGCCCCTGATTACAGCTCTCCTAAATTGATTGGGCTGCACATTTTTCTGTGTGCAACCAGTAAGCTAAAAAGCTGGGCTGGACTGCCTTGTTTTATCTTTAGAAGAAATCCGACATTAAGATTGCAAATTGGATTTCAATCAAGGTTGCACCTAACACCTAAAAATGCATTCTTCACTCTGCTAACCCCTTCTGCAACAGAAGGTTGTATTGATTCATTTAAATTTGTTTACTTTATGGATTTCAGTTGGATGACCTTATGACGGGTTAAATTGTTGCTGCAGCACCGCGGCTGAGTGTCTTTATCAACTGCCTAATCAGAGCCTCTAGCTTTAGCTGTCATCTCCAATCAGGTTTTGTGGGTTGACAGAGCATCAGATGTATGATCCCCCTCTCCAACTGTCCTGCGTGTCTGTTGATCAATGCAAGAGAGGCATTTGGGAGAGGTAGTAGGCGAGGGACTCGAAAACACTGTGTGCGGTGTGTAATCTCATCTGAGAAGCTGTCATATCAGACAGGGCTGCTGCACTGACACGCCACGCTCTCCCAGAGTGTCAAATTAGATTTCTGCAATTAGATTGACGTGTGTAGCGCTTAAAGTCTGGAGCCTCTCTAATCATGTCTGGACAGTGTGCGCTTTGTGCATTAGTTTGTGATTAGATTAATGTGTGCGAAGGTGTGTTGATTGGCTCTTTAGTCTTTAACACTTTCATAATTTATTGATATTGTAGTCAATAGTCATCTCACATTGTAGTCATCTCACATTTAAACCTATTACCATACTTTAAAACATTCAATATGTGTGATGGCTTGTTCCTTTAAACTTCTTTTAAACTCTGCCACCTTAACTGGGCTTTGTCTCTAGACTCACAATGCTGCACATACTGTTGCCTTGATTTCGGCTGATTTACTTTCACTTCTCTTAACAAAAAGAAATAAAAAAATTTAACCATTGCTGAGTCTAATGCAAGGTCAAATATACTCTGCCCCAGTGGCCGGGTTAGCTCAGATGGTAGAGCAGGCGCACATACATGGAGGTGTATGCCATAACGCAGAAGGTGCGTCATCCCCCCCCTCTCTCTCCCCTTTCATATCTAGCTGTTCTTTCCATTAAAGGCTGAAATGCCCCAAAAGAATCTTTAAAAAAAATACTCTGCCCCACCCCTATCTTCTACCACAGGTGATCATAATCATTGAAGTAACCATATAAATTACAGAAATGTTTTTTTTTATTTACTAGTTAAAAATAAAAAAAACAATTTTTTGCAACAAAAAAATCCAAGCAATGCTTTGCCAGTGGAATTTACATTCAAGTTTGGAGGCTTGTCTAAAAAAGTAGAATAAGAAAGAAATTATCTCTCCTTAAAGCTTTCTGAAAAAAATACATTACAGTACCTCAAAAGTCACAGGGAGAGATTGATACAGACTCCCTCATCAGCTGCCTGCCGCAACATACAGCGACTAAACACTGATGGGCTCGGAAATAAAGGATTCCTGCTGTCCACGATTCTAGCCGAAGCTTCTGGCTGAGTCGCCTCCTCCTCTGCGGGCCTCATAATGGAACAATTTAATTTTGACTCTGGCTCTAATGTGCCTTGATCTATCAATTCTCTGTCCCTTCCTTTTTTTTTTTTTTTTCTTGCAAAGCATGTCCTATCGCACAGGAAGGCACAAAGCACCATTAGATGCAAGTATTTTTGCGGGGCAGTTTGATTACCATAATGGAGAAAATGGAGAGAAAGAGGATAGAGAGCGGGGTCTGTGGTGTGAGACGGGGTGCAATAAGAACTGGTTGTGTCTAATTGTGATGTGGTGCTTTACTGAGGGGTAGGGAGTTTAGTAGTGGGATTTATATGCACAGTACTGGTAGCCATGGCAGCAAGGCAGTCATACACATTTACAGAACAAGGAAGGATTTCACTTAAACTGCTGGAGACACAGTACTGACTCTATAGACAAACTGTTGAACAAAATGTTCTTTTCAAGTCAGCCATAGAATAGCTTATATTCAACAAGTGTCTTAACCGAGGCATCAGGCACTACAGAAGAATAAAAAAAATAAAACCAAGAAATTAAGTTTTCACATACTTGTAGAGCATGATCATATTACATGATTGAAAGCTCCGAAAATGTACTAAATGGACCTTGTGGTGAGATTGTTTTCTAACTATAAACAAAGGAGATTGTTTTTAACTAGAACATAATAGATTCATATTTACAGTGAGGGAAGACATGAAAGATGTATCGATTCTACAACTCAAATCTACAGGAACTTTTATTTTTACATATATAATTTCTCACTGAGACACCTATAAACAGTGAGATTTTAGGAGGTTACAAGTCAGTGGTCCAGCAGCCTGCATCTGGTATGTTTTCTGCCATTTCACTAAGCCGTCCCAGCTCCCCTCTTCATCTTCCGTTGCTCTTGTCGGGACAGTGGTGCTACATCAATGTCTCACACAGAACAGAGGTATGCATATTCCTTGAAGCAGGGTCAGCTTTCCTTAGCCTTATGATTTAAACAATGCTTCTCAGTAAATAGACCTCTCCAAAACAGCTCTGTCTCTGTGCCTGTCAGATGCTCTTCCAGGCTCTCATTAGATACCTCTTATTCTGCAGTATTACTTGAGATTAGATATCCTCAGAGGTTGATTGGAGAATGTGAAATACGCTACAATTTGTCCAGTGTAAAGAGAACAAATTGTGCAGTCTTGAGTGAGAACGAGTCTTCAATTGAACATGTCTAATGAGGCCCATGTATGCACCCTTGTTCTCTGAAGCGACTGGTAGAGCAGTCTTTACATTGATAATGAGTGGGATTACCTTCCCCCACTTACATCTTGTAGCAAGGATAGGATCTGAAAGTAAGGATCTTATATTTGCAGCTGCAGAAGAAGGTCTTAGTGCAAGTTCCCTCTGATAGTGGCACTGTCAGTTTCTTCTGGCTTATCTCTGGACTGTTGCCAAGCATTGTGGGCACTGCAGTCAGATATACTTTGGGGTTTGCTGGGAGGCCTACAAACACAAGCTGTGTATGTACTGTGTATACATGCATGTGTCATTACTTTGATGGCATCTCACTTGTTAATCTGTACAATTACACTGTATGCAATAAATGTAAAGGATTTTACTTTTTGTCAAAGAAGTCTAGGAGATCCTAAAGAAGCTCTTATATGTTAAAAATGTCATCAAAGTTAATTACATTCAGATTTAAATTAGATTCAAGTCAAATCTGTATAACGTCTACAATTTCAGCTGTTTCATATTTACCCTGCAGAGATCTGAAGAGCAGTCAACTATAACTATATAGAGGCGGAGGACTGCATTTTTGTGCATAATGAATGGAGTACTGACCGCAGAATCGCTGCCCAGCACTGCTCACCTGACCTGGAAGCCCTGTCGCTAATATACAGGCCATTTTATTTACCACGAAAACGGCACACTGCCGTCTACATAGCCCCCGATGCCCCGACGTTAGCACAAGTTTGGCTCACTGCTAACCATAGTGAACAAATTGCAGCGTGGGGGGGATAAATATTGTAGCAGGGGATTTCAACAAGGCATCCTTAAAGTCTGTACTCCCCAGCTTTTTTCCAGCATGTAGATTGTGCTACTAGAGGGAAGAACACACTAGACCATGTATACTCTAACATCAAGAAAGCATATAGAACTACGTCTCTCCCTCACCTGGGCCAGTCAGGTCACATCCAACTACTCCTGATCCCAGCATGAATCCTGGTCAGAAGGACTATACAGCCAAGAAGAAGTACTATCAAAACCTGGCCTGACACTGCCCTATCCCAGCTCCAGGACTGCTTCCAATAAGGACATGGTTGTGTGCAATATGTTACAGAACAGAGCCCATTGTTTATTATTATGATTTCATCTTGCTTGTATGCTGCACAATTTACATTACAGCAGTGGTGTACAACTGAATGTTTAGTCAATGTTAAATGTTCCTACACTAGTTCATTTAGTATTTTGTATGTCTTTGAATTGTTTTTACTTGAATACTTACATTTTAAAGAAAATAAATAAGAACTGTTTTCATTCAACATTGTGCCCATTATCATCATCAGTGATTAAGTAACTCTGACTTATAAAAACACATTTTTAAAGAATATCGTCTAATTATCGTTATCGTCAAAATCGGCAAAAATATCTAGATATTAAATTTTTTGTCCATATCGCCCACCCCTACTTGTCGACATGTTGTTCTCTGCGTGGGGTAACGTCAGTCTCTGACTTGAGTTGATTTTGTGAGCACAATACCAGGAAAATGCAGTGTAAAAAAAATTGTATAGCTTCACTTAGACAAATACAGGACATGGCTGGAGAAAGACCAGGACCCAGGGCCTGCAAAATGTGGACTATGTCGTAATTTAAAGTTCGACATTTCGAACATGGGAGAGGCTGCGCTAGCTAGCCATGCTAAGGGAGCTAAACACCAGGCTGCTACTGCTGCACACAAATCCACTCACCGCATTGTCAGTCTTTTCACCCCGCTGACCAAGGTGACACTGCTGCCAGCTGCAGCGCTTTCCTCTCATCCACCGTCAAACAAGGGACCATTTTGGGTGCTGTGTCCAGAAACGAATCCCTTGCTTACTTCAGAGGTACTGTGGGCACTAAAGGTAGCTAATTTTCACTATTCCTACAAAATTTCGGCAGTGTTGAGTAGAATGTTAAGAAAAGAAATCATGCGAACTAGACAAGACAATATAATCATATATTGCGCTTTTAAAATAAATTTGTAGGACAATACTTTTTGCCCCTGACAGACTCATAATGTTATTATAAGTGCCTGTCAACATATAACGAGTCCCTACAGAGATAAACGTGCATAGTTTCTCTCTGATACTGCTGCCTTTTTAAGTTAATGTCTGTTACTGGACACTTTATTTACTTTTTTTTATCTTCTTTTCAAATATCGTTGCCTCCCAGTAATTTGTCAATTAGGACTAGATAATGGAGTTCTCAGGGTTTGACAGATTTTATTCTGTAAACATCTTACTGGTTTCAGCGCTGAATACATGCTTGTTTTGTATGAAACCATATAGCTTGTCATTAATTTAAGGCTGTATATTTTATTTTATTCATGTATACACAGACGTTTCAGAGAATGTGTGGTCATGAAAATGTACCTCAAAGGCATGGAAAAGTCTGGAAATGTATTGGTAATAATGTGTATGAACCCTGTAAAAAGAGGGGCATCCTGCGGAATTTCCGGCCGCACCTGAACAATCGTGGAAGTGGAACGTAGTCAATATGGACTACCGCTTGGTTAACATAGGGGAACGATTGTGGTCATGGTTACAGGAAACCAACATTTAAATATGCAGGAGTTAGAGCACATCCAGTTTCTCACCTATTATTGATTATTCTCGATTTGTCTGACATCTCCTCCTCTAGGACATTAAAGCACACAGTTGGCATTCACGCCTTTTCAGAAAAGTCCATCTTGATTGATGGACATGACATTTTACTCACTCTGTTTCTCCCTACCCTTTTCATGTGCTGCTCACTAACCCTCCTCCCTAATCCCGCTCCCTCTGAACTCACTTTCTTCTCTCCCACCGTTGCTCCGATGGCGCTCTCCATCAAAAGGCCACTCACCTACAATGTCATCTCCTTAGTGCACTTGATCTGCACAGCTTACCAAGTGCCTCGTATAGCAAACAGCTCGATATCGTTAACGACACACACACACACACACACACACACACACACTGGCTCGCTAACCCTGTGTCTCTGGTGCCATGTAGCATAAACGTTAACAAGATGCTAATTTCCCTGGCAATTTATAATTGGATACTGGCAACCACTAGTAACGGGGCAGTATAATTAATGTCCCAACATCTGCATGAATTATATTCACTTTGATGACGTTAACAGGGTTATTGACCACGTGTTTGATATTTTATTCCTTTTGGCTGTTTGTGCCATGAGTCAAAAGCTAAATGAGAAATATATAGCTCTGGTTTAAGTCCTGTTTTCCCATGTGTGTATTAAAACACTCCATCTTTGAAATCGTATTATTCTTATCTGGTTAACTCTATTGCATCTTTAATGTACTTAGTCAATGGAATTTACAATGAACATTGGATGGCGTTTCAGGAATATCATATATTTTGCATTCACATCGCACAGTATATGCTGGTTAAATTAAATTAGTGCAAAAATGTTGCCTCTGAACTATCCCCTGAGGGATTAAATAAAGGAGTGGTTTATTCTAATACATCAGTGGTGTGAGTGTATGTGTGTACGTTTAGAGAAAAAGAGAGGAAGAGAAAGCGAGGCCAGTGATCTCACAACACACAAACAGGCTGCAGTAAGTGATTGATCATGCAGACACTGACCGTCTAATGTAGCCCCCCTGACCAACACTGACTGGCCTATGACAGCCATGATAGATATACATCCACCAGCCGATGTCTTACTAATGGCTTTCTGTGTACTCTGCATGCCTACGCACACACACACAGACACATGCACACGCACACACAGACACACACAGTTCATTCTTTCTTGTACACCCTTGCGCATGTGTACACTTAATTTCTACTTTCTAACACTGATACTACAATAACGTGATTAATCCAAATGAATGTACAAAGCTCATGTTTGACCTGGCTTAGGTAATATGTTAATATTGGTTCATTACTGTTGTCTGTCCTTTGTAGCCTGACAAGCCAGACCCACATCAAGATGTTGGGTCTGGGAACTCACCATTGATGGAGCTCAATCCGAGGGGCGGGATAAACGGTTGTCTTTCAAATTCCCTCTGCATGCAATAGAATAGCGCTACAACCAGGAAGAGCAACGAAGAAGGTAGCGAAGCTAGTTGATAGATAAAACTTTTGCCATATCCGGTCGGCAAAACTCAGAAAAACATCTTCCTCTTTTAAAGGGGTGATAGAATGCAAAACCGTCATAGTTGAATAACGACAGTTCGGTGGGTAAATAAGACATACATAGAAACTCAAAATCCCATTGACACCCCTTTGCTATGAAAATCTCATATTTTGAAACTGCCGCTGAAAACGGCCAAATCTCAACAAAGCTGGAAGTTGACGTCAACCTCCCAAGACCTGTACCTTTGTTACGCCCATGGGTGTATTAAGAGAACGGTCATGCCCCAACATTTACATAGGCTACACAACTGACCTGAGATCAGGTAGTCTTCTAATCTAGCTCACGCAGATCTTTGCTATTCCATTACAAAATTCACTTCTGAAACCTTTTTTTACGAGAAATCAACTATGTAAAGCTCAAATATGGGCCGTTTTACGAAAATGGATAGCTATTTGCAAATTTGGTCCGACTGTGTGTCGGAGTACAGCGGCCGGTGCTGCCTGTGTTGCTGCCTCGCCGCCTGTCCTGCCTTCCTTCACAGACCCCGGCCTGCTGTGAGCTTGATTGAGCTCCGTTACGGCTGGCAGCCCACAGCACTCCATACCTGCGCAAAGTCACCGTTTTTTGGGCTAATGGACTACCAAACGCCGCTGCTCTGACAGAGCTCCAGGGCCTGCAACTCCTCTCTTCCTGCTAAATGTCCGGTGTATGTGAGTGAGAGCGCGGTCAGCGAGCTTGTTACGCCAGCAATCTCTTACCACAGGTTCCAGTTAATCTTTTAATGTGTGTAATTATAATGTGTTGATTTATTTAAACAAACGATTGGGGAAATAAACGCTTGTCCACGAGTCTCATTGATAGAGCCTGCGGCTGGATGTAGCTCTATCAATGAGAGCTAGCTAGCCTCCTCTTAGAATTCCTCTGAAATTCATAAAAATTCATTAACTTGAAATCGGACACCGTTGTTAGCTTTATAACACCTTTAGGTAGATGTTGTATAAGTGGCATTCAAACTGTAAATATACTCGAATTACGCCGAAAATGAAGCTAACTATCCGTGATTTGTAGCTACACATAGCTAGGATTGAAGGGACAGTCGCAGCTAACGAAACCCCTAATCTTCACAAATATTCATTAACTTGAAATCGGACACCGTTGTTAGCTTTTTAAGACGTTTAGGTAGATGTTGTATAAGTGGCGTGACGAAATTCAAACTGTAAATATAGCTACTCTAGTTATGCCGGCAGCTGACAGCCAGCCAAGAGTAACTGGAACTGTGGTAAGAGATTGCTGGTGTAACAAGCTCGCTGACCGCACTCTCACTCTCGCACACGGGCCATTTAGCTAGCAGTAAGAGGGGAGTTGCAGGCCCTGGAGCTCTGTCAGGGCAGTGGCGTTTGGTAGTCCATTAGCCCAAAAAACTGTGACTTTGCGCGGGTATGGAGTTGATTTCTTGCTTAAAAAAGTCTCAGAAGTGAATTTAATAACGAAATAGCCCGATAACTTTGCAGTGTCTGAAATATGAGACCTGCTGTCGAGTCTCCCATGTGTTTCTATGTAGTTTGCTCAAACCAATCAGCGCGCAGCTCATTCTAAATATTCTTGAGCATACCATATTTGGAAGAAAAGCTCTTGTTCCAAATAGAGCCATATTCACAGGGTAGTTAAGGGCCTAATAAAATAGCATTCGGGCAATTTTCAGCCCAACCAATGTTACATACCCCATTAGGAGACCTTAAGGAACAGTGTAAAATACCCTATATAATCATTCTATCACCCCTTTAAGAATGATTTCAGTGCCGTTCTTTCCTCAAAGAAAAGCTTAACTCCCAAGTCTTCCAGAAGACCGCTGTTCCCAGCAGCAGCCATAAGCCCGCCCACCGACTCTATACACGATGTGATTGGCCTGACCAGAGTTTGGTTTTTCCAGCTCGCAAGCCAAAGGAGAGTGCCTAGACCCCCCTGGCTGCAAATTACATTTGCTGCCGCTAGGGTGCGTCTAGATTTCTAGGCTATGTCCTTCGTTCATTTCTCTGAACTCCAGTCCTGACCCCAAAATAAGCTAACAATGCAGGATCCGCATACAAGACATGGCCACAAAATTAGCTAATAATGCAGGACCTGCCTTAGTTGATAATGTACTTCAGTGGTGCAAAATTCCTAACAAATTGCAATTAATCAAATTATCAATTGACATGCAGTGCACCTTTTGGTAATCCATTTCCTGTATCTTTCATAGCTTCGATAGGCTGTTAGCCAAGTAAATGTTTATCAAATATTTTATTTTTTATTTGTGAGCTTTATTAGACATTAAATATTATGCTTAATGCATTGTGGGCAACGTTATAATGCATAAAAAGACCCTAAAACATGTCAGTGTGTGCATAAATCAATCTTTAATAGACCCATTTATACTGTATATTGCTGATCTCTTTACCCTACGTCACTCCTCCAAGAACCTGAGATCATCTAGTCTAGTAATTTCCTTTTAGCTGTTCCACAGTCTCGGATGAAAACAAAGGGTGATCGTGCCTTCTCTGTTGTGGCCCCGAGACTCTAGAACAAACTTCCCATTCATATTAGGTCCTCCACTGCCAAGAACACATTTTTATTCTTTGGCGTATGATTTACTGTAATTTAGGGACATTTTGTATAATATAACTTTGTACAGCACTTTGTTCAGCCTAGGTTGGTTTTAAATGTGCTCTATAAATAAATTGACTTGACTAATAAATAAACAGTAGAATACACCTATTGACTTGACCGAAATAAATGGCGTCATAGACCATGGAAGCTGAAGGAGAACACCATGATGGATTGATCCGCTCCGTCTATCCTCAGAGTCAATCAATCATCTTAGCTTTGGTGCTGTTTTCAATAGAAATGTTCCACACTCGGCTGCTTTCCCTGCAGCCACAGAGCTCTACCTCTGGGGTTGGATAACCAGAGTGCAATTAGATATCTGAATACACCCTTCTTCTCAGTTATCACCATCACTATTTGTCATCAAAATAGAGATGACAATGCTCAGTAAAAAAAAAAAAAGTTAGAGAGTCAAAGTTTGAGTTACATCTGAAACTATACTTGATTTCCTTCCCCTTTAAGATTAGAAGAAGCAGGGCGTCTTTCGGATATGATACACCAACTAAACCTACATCTCACACTGCTTACAGACCATATACTTACTAGGACATGGCTTACAACCTTGGCAGATGGTACCCCAGGCCTATGTAGACTACACGTGTCTTGTTTCAGGCTAGTGCTGCCCTCTCGTTGACAATATGAGGCGAACTGCCAGCAGGCAAACTACAGCAGATGAGCATTCAAGGGATAGTGATGTGTGGTACATTTAATCTAAATAGTCAAAGCCATGGAAAAGTAGGCAATCGTGTCAGGACTACAAGCTTGGTATGGGGTACTGTATCAAAATAAGAAAAAGCTAAAGAGAAGAAATTACTTTCTTGTAATGTGGCTTTACAAATGATTTGCAAGCCGCAGAAAGCTTCAGACAGTGTTTCTCTGCCTCTGAGACTATTAATAGTACAAGATTTATGGCCCGAAGCATATGGCACCCATCATCCACTCAACCCAAGTCATTGATACCTGCCCCCACGTGCCCTTTGGCATCCTGGCTAACCTTATCAATAGATCCATGAAGCTGTGGAGATGAGGGGAAAGGTCAGTTTTGCTCTCATGCTAATGTCAGGTCAGCTACGAACATGACATGTTCAGCACGGCTTGTAGAGTGGATACTGTAAGAATGAAAATTCTTGAGAGGGTAAAATGGAGTTTTTCATTAGACATGCACAATATTATTATACCAGGGACCACAGATGTAAATTAGCTGTATAGCTAACTCTGGTACAGGGCCTGAACTGTGCATGGTCCCTGACAAATAAACTAATAAAATACAAAGAATATTTAAAAAAACTGACATTGCGATACAGTATATTTTTTTCCTGCGATATAGATTGCGATATGAAAAAGGACTAATCTTTTACACAAATCACTCTATTTGTAAATAATAGATCATTCTCGACTACTGGGGTGATTTTGTAGGGGAGTGCATTTACATAGAAAATAAAAATGAAAAAGTAACATTCTAATGTGAACCATTGGCTGACATGACGCTATTGTATTCATATAATACTATCAATCCAGGTTAAAGTGAATGATGGTAATAATGCATGCACGTTGCTTCCTCTAAATTTCAGGTTGTGGTCGACTAGCGGGGCCTGCTTGTTTGTTTGATAAATTGGTCAAAATTGATCGTAATTGGTGGTTGGCTGTGCATGCAGACCTGCATGTCACGCACTAGCAACAAACTACCCAAGAACACTTGAATCCGTGTAAATTACATTGGTTCAGTGAACTAAGACTGTAATTAAGGAGGATTGTACAATTATAGGATGATAGGTTTTTATAATTGTACAATCCTCCCAAATTATAGTCCCAGTTTACTGGACAAAACAAATTGTGTGCTAAGAATGCCAATTTATGGGGCGGCCTCTAGCTCCCCAGTAAGCATTCACATCATGTTGGGTCCTGCAGCGGCGCAGGTTCGAATCCGACCTGTTGCCCTTTGCTGCGTGCCATCCCCCATCTCTCTCCCCCTTTCATGCCTATCTACTGTCTCTATGTAATAAAGGGGGGAAAAAGTGCCAATTTATTGAATCCTTTATTGTTAAAGAATACAACAACAAAAATCAACTAAAATAATTTATGGTGCATTGGTCCACTATAGAAACACACATGTACAGCACTTTATATATTGCACTTAGTAACAGACTTCATTTAAAACACTTTTGGCAACTTTATCAGCCTTTACGAATTATCTCAACAGCTGCTGTAATATATTCATCAAACTTCTAACAACAATATGAACAGCAGTCTTCATTCAGCAATATAACAGTAACAATGTCACATGAATAATTATAAAAAATAATGGTCACAACTTTAAATAATAACAGTACTTCAATGAACCGCAGTATGCACATGTATTTTAATGCAGGCTGATAACACTAAGGTAAAAGAGTGAACAGAAAAGTCTCCAAGATTAATAAATCTTGGCTGTTAGACTGGTCTGGACCAGGCTAGCTGTACAGAATAAATCTCCATGGTAACTTAGGTGCCTCTGCTTTTGTGAAACCGAGTCAAACTGAGCCAGGATAACTGGGAATTCCCGGCTTAATCCCTTATCTTGGTTTTGTGAAATAGCCCTCAGGTGATTTAGTTTGTCTATGCAGCGGACCTATAACACGGACTACTGTAGCTTCACTATCCATGGAAAAGCATATGCATCACTGTGTCAGCGGCAGCTGCCGCTTACGGTACTTTTCTACACACGGGCGAGCCTCACTTCCCATAACAAACCCCGTCAGACTAACGTTACGTCACATACACACGTTGCCCACACGTCCACCTGTCTTAAAGGGGAAGGCTCAGCCGGTAACAATCATGTAAAAGGAGAACGGTGGAAGTTTACTTTTCTATCAAGCAGCAATAAAGTTTTAGCGTCAACATCGCAACGTCCTGATAAAAATGGAAGACTTTAATGTGCCAGGTTGCTGTGTGGTTGCATCAGATCAATCCAGCCATTTATTTTAAGCTATGCTTTTTTTTCAGGGATGAACGTCAAGATTTGTAATCACTTCTCTTTTTTTTTTAACCGGGTCAGCTTCAATGCATTTTCCCCAGTAATCTACAGTTTGAGCCCCTGAGCAGTTTGATTCAGTCTTATTTAGTCACATTTTCACAGTTTCTTGTTATTAAACTTCCAAACCACAATTTGCCCTAAAAGTCTTTTACAGTAATTCATTAAGGATAACGTTTATTTTTCCTAGCTGTCTCCAGGAGGTTCAGCTGCATTTGCATAATATTTGGTCATATGAGAATGAAAATAGGCCTTGCGATCTCGAATAAGGCCACCAGCATGGAACATACCCCTCTTAGCATTTCTCATTTAGTATGTGAAAAGAAACAAATAGTTTCAAATAAAATTCATAAAGACAGTGACTCATGCACACAGTAACTCCTCTCTCACACACACACACACACACACACACACACACACGCACACATGCACACACACACACTGAGTCTGACATTTACACACAGAGTTAATGAAGTAAACACATACACACGTACACAAAGTGTAATCCAGGAGCAGCTGCTAAATGTTTGCTATAAACAATGTGTATCAGTTCTTTTTCTTCCCTTTGGTGGTTGATTCCTAAATGACTTGGCATTCATGTTACACTACAGTGACTGATGCTTTCTAGCTGATGCTTTTAATCTCAGAGAGAAGATGCTTTTCATCTGGGCCCCACAAAGCCGTTTTAGTATCATCATTCAACATCACTGCAGCAATTACAGAAGCTCAGCATGCAAGGGACTTCAATGTTTTACTTTTAATCTCAGATGTTGTCAAGTTACTGCTGCTAATCAGAACATTAAAGGTTTGGGGTTACATCTGAGTACTTATCTACCTCCCTAGAACTAGTTTGTACAGTAACAGTCAGGTAAATAATGAATTGTTAGCTAATTATTGAACACACTACTTTCTTGCCTCTTTCCTGTTTTCAAGTCTTAGTAAAACTCTTCTGAATTTGACATATTTGATGTAAACACAAATCTGGTTTTAGCATTGTGGAACGTTTCTACAAAGGAAACACGATCTGTGTGGGTTCTTTCAACACCTCAAGGATAAGTGATTGAAATACAGAAAAACACAACATGCTGTTAGCACCAAGCAGACGCTAGTTCATGTGGAGAGAGAAAAATCATTTGAACGACCTGAGTGGAAACCGTAGGTGGTAACTGATGAGTGTCAATCATTGGATGCCTGTTGCAAATTGAGAAATCGTTAATGCGTCAAAAGTAGAGGTGTGAGCCCATGAGATCTCGCGATATTAAAACCTGACGATATTTGTCGTCGATGTGAAAAGTTTTCTCGCGATATCTCTACACAAGTGCAGAATTAGGTCGGTACTACCGAGGACCCGATTCACGTTTAAATCAGGCAGTGCCATATTTCGGTACGTTCCCTGTCCTCTCTGCATGTTTCACAGAGAGCGGGACTTGGCTCTGACGCACATAAGGGTGCCGTGTGGGCGGACCGAGACTACGTCGCCTCAGCAGTTACGGTAATGCACTGCCGGTAAAGCGGCCGCAAGTATGGTTACAGTTTTCAAAACTTCACGCAGAAAGCATTTGCTGCAATATAACATATAACTTCCAAGACAGACAGGCACACCAGAGTTCACTATGCCCTGGTCACAGACTGACAGGCTGTGGTTGTAGGGCAAGGCATCTTTATTTTTATAGCACATTTCAGCAACAAGGCAATTCAAAGTGCTTTACAGCATTTAAATTAAATATTGCTTAACTATACTAAACTATAATAAGATACAAATACAAGAATAAAAGTTATAGTGCAGTGTTGGAAATGAATAATTATTTGATTTAATAGGTTGTAGGGACAGGTTTGGGAGGGGAGAGGGAGGTGTTTTATTTTGTGTGGTGTGTAAAATGTTCTAAATAAATAACAGTGTTCTAATTAAATAGGACAAATAGGTTTGGGATTATTTTTTACAACTGAAATATTTTATTTTTTTTGTTAACAGAGGGAAAGTACCGGAAAAAGGTACTGTTGGGTACTGGCACTCACTTTCAGGTACTGCTGAAAATGTGAACGGTACCCAACCCTACCCTGTGTTTCTGTTAGAACAGACACCAAATTAACTATTTTGTGCATTTTACAGGTGGCCTGAGAGGAGCCTCCATCATTGACTCACTGGACACACTATATATTATGGGACTGATGGAAGAATATAACGATGCCAAGGAGTGGGTGCAGACCAGCCTCGACCTAAACTCGGTAAGAAACTCATTATTCTCGTCTAACTGGAGAATTTCTGTTGTTATCATTTACTTTTAACTCTCTTAAAGTGTCAGTTAGCTCATGAGTAACCATTACATGAACATGATGAAGTTTTCAGCAGTGGCCTTGCGTGCTAAATTGATTTTAAGCAGTGCTATTGTGCTGTACCACCAACATTATGTCCACTGGGTTTGACCGTTTTCCAAAGCTCAGGACATTCCAGCAGGAATCAAAAGCTTCCTGTGTGGCCACTGGGCACGCCGTGTTACCGGCTGATGGGATTCTCTGCCTCTCTGAAAGGTCTCTGTGGGGCAGAAAATGTGATAAATAAAGGAAAAAAAGGAGGGGAGGGGTCGAATGGATGTTTTTTTGGATGAAGACGCAAAAAAAGGCCATGGCTCTTTCATTGAGCGAGTCTGTAATGATGGGGTCGGGAACAGTTGTGATTTCATGTTGGGATTGAGTGGAAGCTGGAGAGTGCAAACCAGGACATGTTTTTGTGTGGTTTGCTTATGTCAAGTGCCAGTTTGTCGGTTTTGTGAAAGAGAGAGTTCATTTATGGGCCACCTCACGATCACGTTCTCCACCAGTTGTAATGAAGTGTGGTTTACGTAATAGGGTGTAATTACACAAAGCTTACAAACTCGACTATGTCATGACTGTCAACGTCGTACTGTAGACGCTGGGCAATAATCGCACCAATTCACTGCCTGAAATTTACCTTAATTAGAATTTAAAAAACACGTATTTATTTTGGGTTTATTGTTAAGAAAACAATCTTGACTGTATTTGACATGTGTGGCACAGTGCACATGATGTCCTCAATACATTTGAACAGCCATTGTCTGGAAATAATCAAGCTACAGCAACAGTTGTGCACACATTTATTCTACTGGGGAGCAGCCCCAGTATATAATCAGGGCTGGAACACACTAATAGTGCGTTTATGATGTGCTTTTATCTCGTGGAGCTCAGCAACATCTTGATCACTGCCAGTTTTGAGGCCATAAAGAATCAACAGTTAGTGTTAATTTCAACCACACATCAAAGGTAGCCTTCATTTTTCAGCTACTATGCTTACACACACACACACACACACACACACACACACACACACACACACACACACACACACACACACTCCCCCACTCCCACAGATACATATGCATAGTGAGAGGCAGACATGGAGAGAGGCATGACACTCACACATACATACAAACAAACACACTCACACACACACACACACACACACACACACACACACACACACACACACACACACACACACACACACACACACACACACACACACACAGGTTTTCTGTCTCCCTGCGGCTGGCCTATCTCAGTGATTGCAGATGACTTTGAGAGGAGCTGTAGCTGCTGGTTGTGGCAGCCCTCACAGCCTGTGAGTGGAGACGGCCAGTAATGGCAGCCGCTGACAAACAGCCACAATGTCACCAATCATAAAGACAAGAAACACAGATTTACACTTCACACTGCACTTTGTCACAGGTGTGATCCGCCACAATCTGTCAACCTCACTCCATCATGCCTTCAGCAGTGGTCTCTGGGGGTCACATCCACCAGGCTGCTACTCCATCTCCTCTGGGACAATTAGACATGACTTATTAGTGACAAGTTAGTTTTATTCCCAAATTAATTTGATCTTTTAAAGGTGTCCTGGTGGAGGGGCTATTTTCTGTCTTGAAAGATGTGATTAGATGTCAAATTGTTTTAACGACAACATTTTTGGGTAGCGGCTAAGTGTGAGCTTCTCTCATCTTCTCTGAAAATAAATCAGGGAGTTTTACAGTAATTCACTCACATTTGTTCACATTTATAAGTTTGATATGGCGGCTTTTTGCCAGCGTGGCAAATGGGTCATGATTGATCTGTGTAAAATAAGGAGAAATGGAGAGAGATGACACACACACACACACACACACACACACACACACACACACACACACACACACACACACACACACACACACACACACACACACACACACACGTAGTATTTTTTAGATATCAAATAACAACAATAAGGCTGTTTTATGGTTCTTGCTTCGGCTTTCACCGTAGCCTACGTAAGTGGCCTGATTTATACGGTTTATACTTGTGCGCTGGTGTGTGCGTCGAGCTGGTGTGTGTGTGTGTGTGTGTGGAGTGTGTGTGTGTGTGTGTGGTAGAGCGAGGGAGAAGTTAGAGAGTGACGGTGATTAGCTTCGGAGAGAGTACCGACTGTAGAGTCTTAGTTTGAGAAACAAAGTGTCTCCCCTGTGCTTTCTGACCACGGTGGGAAATCTGTAGCATCTTTTAATTTGCGTAATGATTCTCACTTTTGACCACTACTGCTCCACAGAATCGGCCAACAGTGTGTTTTATAATGAAGATAAATAATAATTGTACCAAATAAACTTTCCTTATGGTCTTGGCATGGTGGGAAAACAATGCTTGAGTATATTGGTCAGATATTTTGTTATAAATCTGGTGACGTGTTTGTGCCACAGATGTTTCTCCATTATCCAACTTCTTGTGTATATAATATTGCATTGTTATATGTCTATCGTATAAAAAGGCACATAGAGTAGCATAAGGGAAAAAAAAGAGGGAGAGATGCATGCACACACGAGGATTTTGCAGCAGGTTTCAGTCTGTATCGTCCTACCAGGAGGCTCCAGCATCAGCAGCTGCTCATTGCAATTAGTTTTCACAAAACTTGAATGAAAACAAACACAATTGCTGAATTCTCCACTTTTATTCAGATTTCGACTAATGGGTTTAAGTACGGCAGGAGCAGCACATTTTAAAATTCTCTGCCAAATGAACAAATTACATTCTTTGAAATGCATCTTGACCATATGACTTTAAAACAAACAACAACCCCCCTGATGCAGATCCCGACGAGCTGCTCAACAGACATTCTGGTCCATTCTGGCGACAGAGCCAATTACAAAGACAAAAGAAGCTCCAGAATGTTTCAGGCAGTGCTAGCTTTTGGCATATTTTTCCACAAGCTGTTGTTGCACAAAGCTTGAAGAACTAGTTGGCATTGTCACAGCCAGTTAGCACTATGGGGGTTCTTAAGTCTGACATGCTATATGTTGCTCTATTATGAGGACAACAGTTTGAACCGAACGTTTAAGTTGTGGTTAATTACTTGTCCTCTGGCTGGTCATCAGACCCTATCTTATTTTATAAAAAGTGTAATGAAGAGTGATTAATGAGGACTTTAATATTGGATTGTATTACCTCATGTTGCCTCCTAAATGTTATTATTCCTCTAGACTCCTCCTCCTCCTCCCTTTCACTTTTTTCAACTCTCTTTATATCGGTTATTGTCAGGTCCAGCTCTCCTCTCCCATCATCTGGAGATTTATTAGATGAGGGTGCGATGCAATGACATAATAGGAACAGATCACTCTGATCATTTTACTCAAACCTTCTGTGTCTTAGGGCTTTCACCTACTTTCTTTCATTTTCTTGTCGTTTAAGGACCCATATAGGCATGGCCAGATCTCCTGTTATGGTGTTGTGATTGTTTTTGTTGATGGATATGGGTTCTGTGAAGAGGAGGTGTTGTTTTTGCACAGATCCAACCTCAGTATTTGTTCTCTACATTCCTGTTATTGATGTTTTATTGGATTTGAAGAGGAAAGAAATGGGTTTTAAGTTAAAACACAGTATAAAACCATCCACTGAGGAAAGGGGACAAAAACACACATTACCTGAGTCATTACAGGTCATGAGACCTTTGAGATCACTCACTCAGCGGTCCATGGAGGACTTAATCCAGCCACATCCCGCATGAAGGAAGAAATGACAACACAAGGAGCCGTTATTTTTTATCCCCAAACGCTACAAGCTCCTATTATATGCTGCCACTCTTAGGCCTGTGGTCATTCACTCATAGACGTAGAGATGCAACTGTAATTATTAGCTACCAGCAAGGCTTATTGGTTAATCATTAAAAAATATATATATTGAGAAAGATAAGAAATATTGTCTTCTGTTCTGTAATGTTATTAGTCAATAATCGATTAGTCGAATTAGAATTGGCAGCTATTTTAATGATTGCGTCATCTTATAAGCAATGCCAAAGGTCTTTGGGCTTTCGACTGTTGCTTGGACAAAATAAGTAATTTAAATATGTCAACATTGGGAAATTGTGAAGGACTTTTTATTATTTTATGGACCAGATGACGAATGGCTCAATCAAGAATCCAATTGGCAGATTCATCATTAATGAAAATAATTGTTAGTTGCTATTTTTAATGGTTTTGTTGATGCTGTTTCGCTGATGGCTTTTTGAAGCTGTATTCTCACTGAATTTTTATTTCATAAAATGAATGTATAATTTATGAGTAGTTTTCAACTTGATGACACAGAATGGTTTAGCCTGTAGGCTACAGTACAGGTGCACCATGGGACTCAAAGGCAACAACAAAATCTTAGCATGTATTTTATATATTTGTTAGTCTGTCATGTGATAATACCCTGCAGGCTGACTTTTGGCTGTCAACAAAACATTAAGGGACATTAATAGTATTTCAGGTAACTTTGTCGTATCCTCTGTGGACACATCTTACTCATAATGGGATTTTACAATTGCTGCTGTTTATAGATTAAACAGTTTCCGTGTGTGTGTGTGTGTGTGTGTGTGTGCGTGCGTTTGTGCGTGTGTGTGTCAACATGCACTGGCAATAACTCCTGATACCCCACAGTGAAAATCTCCTGAGCCAAACCAGGATGGCACAGTGACTGGATAATTAGCACAATCAGGCCTATAATTCCACATCTCAGGCGAGACTTAAGTGAGTGTGAAATCTCGTGGGTGTCATTACGAGAAACAAAATAAAGTGTGTGTTTTTTTTCTGTCATGGCAGTGCTGCATTGTTCTACACGTGAGTAATTTACTAGTATGGATGTGTTAGCAACGTGTCACTGACCGGGGTAGGTAGGTTTTTAGCCACACTAGCAACGTGGTGGTTGGTTGTTCCACTTTGGATCAGGCTGAAATATGTCACCTTTTGGAAGGTTGCCTTGACATTTTGTACAAGCATTAATGATCTCCAGAGGATGCATCCTAATGTCCATATACTGTATACTTTCCATCATCAGGTCAAAATGTGGTCCAATACATGCAAAAATATTTACATCTCATTGTCCTTAGCTATACATTGTATTTTAAAAAATGTTTTTGATTGATTTTTTTAGCATGCTATTTGCATGCTAACATGCTAAACCAAGACGTTGAATGTGGTCAACATTTTACCAGCTAAACATCAGCATGTAAAGGCTGTTTTATGGTTCTGCGGAGGCTCCATGCAGAGGTTTTGCCGTAGCCTAAGTAAGTGGCCTGATGTTTATACTTCTGCGCTGGTGTGTGCGTCGAGCCGGCGTGTGGGTGTGTGTGGGTGTGGGTGTGGTAGAGCGAGGTAGAGAGAGACAGTGACTGTGATTAGCTTTGGAGCGAGTACCGACTCTAGAGTCATAGTGAGAGAAACAAAGTGTGTTTCCCCTGTGCTTTCTGACCACGGTGGAAATCTTTAGCAGGAACAGTTAACCCTCTCCTTGATTTGACCTAACCCTAATCCATAGAGCACCTTACCATAAATACTGAATCACAGGGTCAGTCCCTGCCCTGCCACTGCAAGCGTCTCATGCTTATACATCCCTTAGTACATTCATGTGGATTTTTAATTTTTAATTTTATTTAGTATTTTTCTTTTATTGACCATACTATTCATGTGGATTTGCTTTTTTATCATCCTGTTTGTAATGTATGTGAACGTTGTGTGTGATGTCTGTAAGCTACTGGGACCTTGAATTTCCCCCTGGGGATCAATAAAGTATATCTATCTATCTATCTATCTCTATCTCTCTATCTATCTATCTATCTATCTATCTATCTATCTATCTATCTATCTATCTATCTATCTATCTATCTATCTATCTATCTATCTATCTATCTATCTATTATCTATCTATCTATCTATCTCTCTCTCTCTCTCTCTCTCTCTCTCTCTCTCTCTCTCTCTCTCTCTCATGTTGTTTATGGAGAAGGAGAACCAGGAAATGAGTTGTGGGAAAGGCAAGGCTACCAAGCCACGGCCGAGCGGCGTGCGTCGCTGCGACATGTAGTTAAATTTTTCGAGAGGTGCACATCAGGCTACGGCGTAGGGTCCGGCGTAGGTTTGTGTCTTCACGTACCTACGTGCGTAGCAACAGCGTAGATTTTACGCAGAAGTATAAATCAGTCTTTAGCGTTGTGACCATGTTAGCATTTAGCTCATAGCACCACTGTGCCTAAGCGCAACCTCTACAACAGAGCCGCTCGCATGGCTGTAGACTCTTGTTTGCTTTGGGTTGTTTTTCGCCTGCACCCATTTGGTGTTGTGGTCACTTGCTGTGAGCTTGACAGTGCTGAAATGTGAAGAAAAAGCCAGTGTGTGACAGGCTGTGTCAGTAGCAGAATGAAGCAGAATATTGTAGTATTTTCTTGAAACTGTGTTGGAAGTTGTACATTGTCAGAAGCACATATCTCTGTGCAACATCTCAGAGCAGAAAAACAATCCCTCAAATCTCTCTTTACAACACCTCTGTCAGCTTGAGATGTCGGTATGCAGTACAAAGCTTGAAGTCTCAATTTCATTACAGTCAAATACGTTTTGCAGCGAGATAAAGCATTGAAAATTAGCTCAAGTGTATGTATATCAGTGCTGTTATAATCCAGATGTAATTCACTTTTTGGTAGAATAAACGCAGATACATTGCTCATAGTTGCTGCTGTTAATCTGTACATCCTCAAAATAATGCTGGGCCCAGAGGCCTGAGAGTGTCTGAGCTGCCAGTTCAGATAGACAGTTTGCTCTCAGACTTCCACACAAGACACACTCCTTTCATAGAGGAGTGAAAGTTTGGTGAGAGAGTAGACTTGGGAGGCAGAGGAACTTCATCAAATTGTCTCAGAGATTGCCGGCAGCGTCTCACCAACTACTGAAGAGTGTGTGTGTGTGTGTGTGTGTGTGTGTGTGTGTGTGTGTGTGTGTGTGTCTGTGTGTGTCTGTGTCTGTGTCTGTCTGTGTCTGTCTGTCTGTCTGTCTGTCTGTCTGTCTGTCTGTCTGTCTGTCTGTCTGTCTGTCTGTCTGTCTGTGTCTGGAACCTTGACACACATGCATAACACTGCTGGAAATAGAAAGAAATGTATTGGTAACTATTTCTAGCGTAATTGTTGAAGAAAAACATTGTTGACTGAGTTCAACTTTGCATATGCCTCAGGCAAATATATAGTGCATGTGTAGGTTGTTATCCTAAAATAATTTGAGTAACCAAACATTCAGAATTTTGACTTATTTCCATGATACTTTTTAACATTTTTAAGACATATACTCAGTGTCTAGTCATTCTCGTCCATATTTTGTATCTCAGAGATTGTAAATGAGCCTGTTTTGAATCATTTGTTAATGACTTGTTAGTGATATGATACACTGACTCATTGACTGAGAACTGTCATTTGATCAGGATGTGATGGGGAAAAGACATTTTAGAATGGGTGGTTCATCATTACGGATATTTACCCACACGTTTTCATATACTGTCATAAATGCACTTTCTCCCTGTGGACTCATTTTCCAAAAGCAAGACATGAGAGACGATGAGGACAGAATTTGCAGCTTGAAAAATATCAGTGAATGGCTGCAGATGTTGATGTGAACATGCCTTGAGTATTGTTTGTTGACCTTGTGACTAAGATTTTTATTTAAAAAGCTATTAAGTTGCAACATAAAAACTGATAAAATGTGGCAAATGGACAATAGCAACTTGGTAGTGCTATGGTAAACACTTGACGCTGCTATCAATTAATCAAATGACTGTATTGTGAATGGGGTCACTCGTGGGGATGAATCTGCAGAGTATTATTGCCTGACTACATTTCCCCTCAGCGCTACGGAGCATTTCAGTGACTTTCAGCTCATTGTTTCGATTTTATGGCCTACCGTTTTGCTTTACTCTTACTGCTTCTGGCCGCAGCAGGCAGCTGTTTTAAGCGAAAAGGCAGTGATGAACCCACTGTACACTACCTGCGCATCACCAGACAGCAGATAGGCAAAGTTAGTGACTATTTGTTGAACATACTGTAAGAATTTAGCAGCTAAAGAGCCAATTATTTGCCTCAGGAGTTGAAGAGCAAAACAATCTATTTGAAGATCTTACTTGGAACTAAAGTATAGCGACTAATGGGGAAAAAAATACCCACAGATTTATAATGAAAATATTAAGTTCAGCCCTAAAACAGCTACTTAAAAACCAGACACAATGGGAACTTCCTAGATTACCACAACAACCATCTGTTAAGAAAATAATTTGATTACATTGTGGAGCTCCATCCTGCATAAATCAGCAAAATAATTGATGGCGAATATAAGCCATTCATACTCAAGTTTCCATCTATTACCAATGAAGTTATATGAAAACAAGTAAATTGAAAAAAAATGTTTCATAATTGATGCATTCATTAGCCCAATTAATGAACTCATCTACATAACTGAGTGTTTCATGTATCAACCTGAATACAGTGGAACATTAGGCAGCGCCGTAAAGTGCCTCTTTTTTTTCTTGTCGGCAGTTTGGGAGCAAGCAGCCTCCAGTGCCGCTCAGACAAAGTGAAGGATGTGGCTCAGTCAGCAAGGCCAGATACAGTGGGAGGCATATGATGAGAAACAGAGGCAGACAGTTACACACACAGTCAGGAAGAGGGAAGATGGACTGCAGCAGGGTGAATAATAATGGCAGAGTGAGAGCGTAGCAAAATCCCACAGGACCCGAAGATTATTATAGAGGACTCGGTGGGGAGCTGCTGCATCCCCCAGGAGAGCGCAAAAGACGTGTGTGTGTGTGTGTGTGTGTGTGTGTGTGTGTGTGTGTGTGTGTGTGTGTGTGTGTGTGTGTGTGTGTGTGTGTGTGTGTGTGTGTGTGTGTGTGTGTGTGTGTGTGTGTGTGTGTGTACGTGTGTGCATAGACAGAGCATCAAAAGACGAATACTAGCTCTGAAAGTAGGCAGATGCAGATAGACAAATGTTCTGGGATTCAGAAGATGTGAGGGGAAAAGATGGAGGGATGATGGGCTTGGTTGTAATTCAGCTATAATTTATCACCCTTGCATATTTGATTAATTATTTACCAGGCTGTTCATTTACAATTTGATCCATTTAGTGGAGATGTTTTCATTCTCTCTTAGGTGTGTACGTATCTATTTGATGATGTTTAAGGAGACGTCAGCCACTGATTAATTACCAGATTTTAGAAGATAAGTGTTAACAAAGAAATATATATATATATTATTACCTGATGAGATTCATGCCATTAGCCAATGGTTTATCTTAATGCCTCTCTGCTTGGAAAAATGTTGTCAGGGTTTATTGCTTCATGCTTGCATCATGGGAATGTGACGAGTGGAGTAGTCAAGTCAAAGAAAAATAACTTCATGTATTGCGACTGATAATAGAATAGTCATTGTGCAGTAGAACCATACAACGAAATTTGCTTGTGCAGCCTCTAAAAAAATACTCACTATCATATACACACTCGCACAATAAATAAAATAAGAAATATATATATAAAAAAAACAATTATCAAGGCTCCAATATTGCACTGAGTCCCATTGCATAGAATCCCTATCTAGAAAGTGCAACTGTGCTGGGTGGGGGAGCATGATTGTTCAGTTCTGTTTTGATAACCACTACCGTCTAATGTGTGTCTGTTAAAATGCTATTTGAAAAAAGTCACTTTACATTTCAAATTATGGCATGAATAAAGGCTTCAGAAAAAGAGACACAACGATGTTATCACTGAAGCCAACAAAAACATTTTTTTTTTTTTTACTTGGTTGAATAATTTATCTATTCTGACTATAGAGTGAGCTCAAAGAAGAGAAATACAATGAAATGGGTACGTCAGTCTCTTGGAAGATGCTAATATACTGTAATGATACTGTAGATGTATATTGAAAAACATCATTAACTCTATTGGATAAACCTCTTAACAGCAGTTGTATAACGTTTAAAGCAATCTTGAAAGTGCAAATATCCATAACACAACACAATGATGCAACCACACTCTGTAGCTTTGTTTTTTTTTTTTAAATAATATAATGTTCTTATTATCACTCACTCTTTATTGCTAGCTTGATGTCACCCACCTTAATATTGAGCTGTGTGGGCTCATCATTTGTGAGGTCCCCCTTTTTTATTGGCAAGAAGTTAAGAGCTCCCTTTCCATCAGATAAAGCTGTTTAGCATGCTCCAGAGGTTAGTGGTCATTAACGCTAATGTTGGAGACTGCTCTCACAGCTTGGACGCTGATCAAGACCATAATTACTGTACTATGAAAAAAGAAAAAGAAAAAGCAGCCACTGCTTTCTGTCATGAAAGTAGCTGGGTGGAGATGAGCAGCCTTGGGGAAACTCCTTTAAGCAAAGGCAGCAGCTTTGAGTTTGCAGCATGCTAAACTGACAGAGATTAGAGTAGCAGGATCTAATTGGTCCCTTTCATAATTTCTCCATGTTAATTAGCAATGTTACGTTAAATCACAGCCAGTAAGTGTGAATCATCAGCTCTGGTAGAAGAGGCAATCATCTGCTTAATTTTATCCTTGGCTCATCGGATCATTTTTTTCTGTCACATCAGTCTAATTTGGCTTTTGAAATGTGGTCGCCAGTCAAAACCTGGATCACTGTGATGCAGAGAGTCATCTGCCCAGTGACAATGATGCCTCTTTATTAGCAGTAAATCATTACATTAGCGTCTGAGCAGGACACACCACTGGGCAACAGTCTACTCAGTTTCTTGGCACACAGCAGCACGGCGGCCATGCCAATCAGGCTCATGTCCCATGCTAATCTGGGCTGAGTACGACGGCCATCTTTGCCATGGCTGTTTAATACTCATCAACAGAGAACCCAGTATCAAATGCTGTCAGGAACATTGCATGGTGCTGGTGAAGCAGAACACCTACAAGATACAACGGCAACCAATGAGTCATTACACTCATTAATTAATATTCTTTTCTGCAGTGGCTCCTCCTGCAAAACAATTAACATTGTGTTAAACAATTAAAATGCTAATTTTTCTTCTAGTTTCATGCATATTTTAAATACTTGAAGCATTCTTAAACACAGTATCCAGTTGCCTGTGTGTTTTTGAGACTCTTTTCGTTCAAGTGATCTACTTACTCTTTTGGAAATTATAACAAAGGGCGCTTTCACACCTGTAATTTTTTTTTGGTTCGGCTTGTGACATTAACCAAGCGGAGTAAACATGGAATTTATACAGACTGACTGGTATCTAATTGATTTGACAATTTTGGTGATGTCATCCTGCATCATTAGGACACACGAAGGGAAATCTAATGCCGGTGATTTACAGCAGGTCATGCAGAACTTTAATACTTGTAATGTGTATATTTATGTTCTCTTGAGTCACAAGAGCTCACGAAGAAATAACTGATTATAAGCTGTTTGACTGCAAATAAGCCGCATGCTATGAATTATGACAAACAGGACGAAAAGAAGGCATTGTGTGCAGGATATAAGCACAGCACACGACAGTTTTAACAGCTTCTTCTTGAGCGATCCACGGATTTATTAGTAGTTTATTTTTTTTAAATCAAGCTAAGCCTGTGATTGGTCATTTTTCTTTTACACCACAAACAAACCGAACCAGAGTCCGCTTGGAAGTGGTGTCAGTCGAGTTGTTTGGTCTGGACCAGGGTTTGATTTACGGCTTTCACACCAAGCAGACTGTACTGACCAGGCAAACAAAACCAGGGTTTGTTTAACCAAACCAAACCGGTCAGGTAAAGATGCCCATAAACTTAACAATCGCAGAGCTTCATTACTAATATGTTTGTGCAAGTAAGAGGTTGTTTCACTTTTAAAGCATTTATATAACACATACTATTAGGGATGCACCGAATATTCGGCCACTGAAAATTTTCGGCCGAAATACCTTTATCACCGAAACAATACGGCCGAAAATGTTGTGATGACGCAAACAGAAAACGCGACCTGCACGTGTGTCAGTACCCGATCCGTTCCACCTGCAAAGCGTCTCCTAAGCAAAGAGGTTGAGACGGACCACGGAGTGAGAACAATGAAAAGTACACTCTTAGTCTGTCAGCACACGTTTCAGTGAGATCTGTTCGGATCCTCTGCACTTCATCGCGACTGTACTTGATCCGCGTTATAAAGACCATTACTTGGATGCGGAAATAAAGCAGGGCGCACGAGAAATGATCCAGGCCGCGATGGATGCGGAGAACCCGCGTGGAGACGGAGACGGAGCAGCGCCCAGCGCAGGAGATCAGAGCGCAGAAAAAAAGACTTGTCTCGCTGCACCAGATGAGGGGCATGCACCCTCGTTGTCGGATATGTTCAGTGAAATCCTGCAAGAAAGTGCCTCAATTAATAATAATAATAATAATAATAATAATAATAATAATAATAGGTAAGCTATTCTGTTCTTAGGCTACTGTATACTGTATGTGACTATCAGATTGTAGCCATATTTCTGCTAGATATTTTTTTAATTAAACTTTAATATTAATTTATACAATTGCAATGCCTTGATTTTAGTAAAGTTAGTACACAGTCATAGCCATAAATGCAATGGTACTAATAATTGGCTTAATTTCTTTCGGTGTTCCGGTTTCGGTTTTCGGTCTTGGTTTCCTCTTTTTTCGGTTTTCGGTTTCGGCCAAGAATTTTCATTTCGGTGCATCACTAGCCGCAACAGTACTGCAATGCAGATTTGTTCTTGCTGTTGATCCTTCAGAAAGTCTTGTTTTTCCACCTTCTTCTGCAGCAGGCTCAAGGTTTGAACAAGAGTTTCATCTTGGTGGCAGAGGTGGAAAGAGCTCCTGTGTTTACTCTGACAACTTTGTATTGTCTCCTAATTAGGTCCTCAGCTTGAGCACCGTGAAGTGAGACAAGAAAAAAAAAGAGTAAAACAGGTGTTATTCACCATACTTGATTTCTTTGTCATGCTTGCTGCACCATGCTTCAACGTGCCTCGAGGAGCAGCATCACAGTTAAGTTGAACTCTGCTGCAGCATTTAGGGCCAGATGTACTAACCCTTTTGCGCCCACTTAAAAAAAATGGCAAATTGTGCTTTTCCGTGTCATGCATATGCATTCATGGGAGGGTGAAAGGGAAAGTGTGAGTTTCCCATAAAGAGATGGGAGGAGAAGTGTAAAGTGTGCCTAATTATGTATTCCGCAGTATGTACAAAAAACTCCCGTAAAAGCGCGCCTCTATTTTGCGGTGAAAATTCTCCGCCTCTTAAAAGCAGGTGTAAACCAGCCGCAAGCGTGTTTCCTCGCGTATGCCTCCTGGTGAAATGGCAGCAGTAATCCGAGCAAGACGAAGACATAGGCAAAGGAGACGATCTGAAAAGTTTTTTGCCACAAGGATCACACTTTTTCAGTTGAGTGAACACGAAATCATTAAGCGTTACAGATAAAGCAGCGTTCACATTCCATTCCAGCAGTTGTTAAACTCCTCACTACATTACAAATATTGGCATCAGGATCATTTCAAACAGTCATAGCATCAGCAGTGGGAATATTGCAGTCTGCACTAAGCCGTATCATAGCACCAGTACTTAACGCTTTGCTACAGCGCACTAGTCAAAACATACATTTCCCCACCACTAATCCCGAAATAACACGCATCGAGCTGTTAGCTCATTAACGAGCAGATCAACTTCGTTATCGCTAAATCTTTGTTTTCGCTGTTTTGACTGACTTGGTGGCTGATCCATGATAGAAAGATGTGCACAATTTATGGTATAGTGGGCGGAGAAAGGCGCTGGTAACCCGATGAACTGCAGGTTTGGTAAATACGACGTGAGCTGAAGTATCGCAGCGTGCGCTTTCTGCGGGTTGGCCACGGCGCTGATAACGCTACGTTCGCAAATGTACGTACATCTGTCCCTCAGTGTCTTAGTGGGAATTGATTACTTTTACAATTGCTTTTTTGGGGATAGTTGTGAATTAAGGAATCTGCTGATTTCCTTCTGATTCATCTAGCATTTATTTGCTAGAAAATGTGATCCTATAAATGAAATGTATAAAAGCGAGATAATGCCACCAGTCACATTCAGACTCAAGAGGGAAACATTGCAAAACAACAGCACAATGAATGACACTTAATTATTCATGTTGACATTTCCCATAATTGTCTTTGATCTGCTCTACGTAGATTTTTTTTCAGCCAGATCAAAATATCCATTTTCCCATACAATATCGAGGAAGTTAATTAATCACTGAAATCTGAATTAAATGCATTTTAGTTTTCCCCTTTTTGTCATAACTTTATTAGAATTATGGAAAGAAAATTATTTATTACCCAAATTAGCCTTTCCTGAGCCCCAGGGCTTGCTTTTTAGTTGATTTAATGGAGATACAAATCGGAGCAGTTGGGCAACTCAGATTTGACACAATGTGTTAGTTGTTCCTGGAAAAAAATACTGATTCAAAATGTAAAAATCAACAAAAAAACCTTTTATAGAAAAAGTGTGCCTGTAGGCTTGTTTTATATCTAAATGCACTTTGTTGGATCGTCTGCATTGGTATGAATGGAAGTTTTACACAAAGCTTGCGGAGTGATTTATTGGGCCTGTATTATGAAGTAAAAGACTGATTAGCAAAACCTTTGTCAGCATTACTTGTCCTCCCTCACTGTACCTCATGCCTGTCTTACTGAGTGCCACTATCCCCGGTGATAAATAGACACTCCATCCCTAATCACTGCCATCGTATTGCCATTACTGAATGGACCACTCATTTCAGGGTTGGCAAGACAGCTCAGCTTGGCCGACTGGCCTGCCAGAGGCATCAGTGCTATGTCTCAAGAAATGTCACCAGTGTGCTGACTTCACGGATGGAGCCAGCACCTTGGTTGTACAACAGCCCTACGGTTATTACCTGATTTATAGAGTTACATAACACATGACAAGGACAACGCATGTTAAAGGAATAGTTTGACATTTTGGGTGGGTAATATTCTTATTTGCATTTTTGGCGAGAGTTAGATGAGAAGATTGATACTACTTTTCACATCTGCACAGTAAATATAAAGCTGGAGCCAGCAGCTAGTTAGCTTATAAATACTGTGGGTAAACAACTAGCCTGGCTCTCGGACAAAATCAACCTACCTGCACCTTTTAAAACTCTCTAATTAACACTTCATATCTCATTTGTTGAAAACAGACTAAAAACAGTGTAAAAGCAGTCGTCTTTATGCTAAGCTGTAAGATAATTGGCTGCTGGCTGTAGCTTTATATTTACTGAGCAGACATGAGAGAGGTATTGAGGTTTTCATCTCATAGCAAAATAGCAAATATACATATTTTCCAAACTATTCCTAAAAAGAGCACAATTTGTGAAAATGTGTAGTTGGTAAGTTGGTGACGTGGAGAAATCTTTGTAGTAATATTTTGCTAACAGCATCTAATGTCGATTTCAAAGACAAACACATTTGGTGATTGTTGATGCCAAGTATTGATTTATGTTAAGTATGATGAAAAAGTGTATACATATTTTAAAGAGAAGATTTACAAATGGAGATAAATGATACCCTTGAACAAATGCCAGTGACTTCCCATCTCCATGCTATTCCTAAGAGTAGAGCTAATTGCCCTCTCTGGCACCCAATTACAATTTCCTTATCAGCCACACTTGAGATAGCAATTTCCTTCTCAACGGGTCTCCAAGCCAATGAGTACCAGACTGCTTCAACCTTGAGCTAGTGTAAGAGGCAATAATTATGGTGACATATTTAGACACATGCAGTGTTACCTCTTATTTCATGTAGAAAAGAAGTAGACCAAATAAATTTAATGTTGGCAAACAGATTCCTCTTCTTGTAAGTTGCATCGTGAAAATGTTAGTTATTTCTGCATAATTTCAAAAAAAGTACAATAAACAATTTTATGTCTGAGGTGAAATTGACTCTCGATAGATGCTTGTTTTTTCCTCTTAGAACTCGATATAAATTTTTATCTGCACTAGTGGTGACCCCCGAAAGTTGACAATTCAATGCTTCGATCAAAGGAGCCTGATGCGACTGTTAATCTTACTGTCGAATCTTCACTGAGGCTTATGAAACGATGATCATGCCATTTTGGCTATATGGGGTTGCTCAATGTCTGAGTTTACATAGAACTAACGGTTTTCTCCCAATAAGTTGATATATAGCCTATTATGTAAATAAAATTAAAATGTAACAAGGAAATAAGCTTTTAATAAATCTATTTCAAGTGCATGAATAAATTTAACCACCCCATGACAAATTTAAGTTTCACTTTCCACCGAGCATCTTGGTGGAAGGGATTTAAATCTTTAACTGACAATGTTAAAGACAAACAAAGAAAATCTAAAGTTTGGATGCACTGAAATAGTAAAAGATTATCCAAAAAATTTTGCTTGTTAACATTGATAATTGTAGTGGATAAACACATTATTGTAACCCTGATCGCTAGAGTAGGCTACTGTGCCGCTGTGCTACTGTACCTGCAGACAGCGTAGCTTACTGGCTGGTAACATGCAGCTAAAGACACAGGCTAAAGTTAGCTCACCGGTAGCTTGCAGCTTGACTATTCCAGACACCATGGCCACTGCCGGTGTCGGAGATGACGGAGAAACAACAGAAAATCCTCCTGTTTCCCTGAAGTCACCGGTGTAGTGGGGGCTTCGACGGGACTCTATGATGCCGTACGCTCAGTAAACTAATGGTGCATTCAATTGCACCTTACAAATTTAAAACTATGAGAAATCCAAACTGGTCTTAAAGTGCCCATATTATGAAAAAAACACTTTTTCTGGTATTTGGGGTGTTCTTTTGTGTCTCTGGTGCTTCCACACACATACAAACTTTGAAAAAAATCCATCCATGCTGTTTTGAGTGAGATACGGTTTCTGAATGTGTCCTGCCTTCAGTCTCCTGGTGAGCTGTTCAAAATCGGCTCGGACTGTGACGTCACAATCCGAAATGAGCTGGCTAACCGCAACCGTTAGCTCGTAGCGTTAGCATTAGTATGCAAACGCTAATGCTAACACTAGCATGGTACCTCGTTCTCAATAGCAAAGCACTGCTACAACACACACAAGTTCACCATAATCTACAAAAGAACTATTTACATGTGTGCCCTCATTTAGAAGTCTCCCAGCTAATCCTGCCTTGTAACTGACTGAAGTTGGAGAAACAATCTTTTACTTCTATGGAGCTAGCTAGCTGACATGATCTACATCTGAGCTACTGAGCATGTGCGAGTGCAATCAAAGATAGTACAGAAGAAGAAGATGAAAAGAGGTCTCACTCTGTAGCTAAAACAGAAACCAGGTGAAAAGAGGATCTACAGCAGGTAGAGAGCTGTGCAGTTCAACAAAAATATGGTGTTTTTTGAAAATTAAACCATGTAAACCTATTCTGGTACAACCTTAAAATACAATTATTAACCTGAAAATTAGTATAATATGGGCGCTTTAAATTAGTTTAATTGAATTTCTGCTTATTCACAGATAGTGTGAGGAAGATGGTTAAATATTTTTTTATAATGGCGTTTATTTGTTTACCATCGGTATTGAAGAAGAACAGGAGCATCAGATGACATTTTAAAAATGTACAACCAGGAAACCTAAACCTCTCCATTAATTGATATTGCCCTGCAGAAACCTCAGACAAAACACATGGAAATACAATTGCATTGCTTTGACTTTCTGACCTGACTTTTTGAGACTGGCCTGGCTCTAATTGATTATGTTGATTTCTTTGGAGAGGGAATCTCCATTAATGGGTGTACAAAGAGAAGAAGGAGAGCATGGGAGATCAGAGGGAATGCCTCATAATCAAAAGTTCACCAGTTGAGTATCTTCACCATTTGGCTGTCCTATGCTTTGTTATATGAATACTGTAATCCTCTCACTTCATATCTGTGGGAACTCCTGTACATATACTCTTGTATGGAAATTTCCATAAATAAATCATACATAAAAAAAGAAGTTCACCAGTTGTATTCCCACAGATGCTGAACTACTCCATTTTAAATTTTAAAATAAGTCAGCTAATGCAAAACAAAGCCAAAGTGTAAAATTAGGGCAATTATGAGCAAAGACTTACTTTGTAAAAGTAGTAGTAGTTATTTATTCAGTCATCATAAAAACAATAATAGTAATAACTTTGAAATCTTTGATTGGATGGATTTATATTTCTGGCCATCCCTCTGAACTATAATGTATTCTGCGGTAGCAGAGAGGATGGTGCTAATACTGTACATTGATATTGACACTTTAAATTGGAAATGTTTGATATGAATGCTGATGCTAAACTTGCACTACTTCCATGGCTTGTTATCATTCTTGTACTATTCAGTCACAGACTTATGAGTACACCACAATTTCCTTGAGGGATAATGAGGTTAATTGGTCAGCCAATCAGTGGAGGTTTTTGTAGTTCTGTCACATCATCTCCTAGCAACCACATCTGCTGTTGTCATGGGGATCTGCTGCAGACTGGCCTTTTTGTAAATAATGCCAACATATATGGTAATGATCATCTTTACAAATGTGTAACTTTAGCCTGTAGGGTTGTCTGATGAGTTTGTTTTTATTATTATTATTGACTCAGTTAAATTGTAAGTCTGATTATAAGGTGATATTCTTTATTTTTCTTATTGTCAACAAATCGCATGAAAAAAATAAAACCAACAAAGAAATCAGTCTTACTGATAAGTATTGTCTGTGTGTAGCCAAAGCCTGATAAAGCTTACATCTCTTTGCCATAGATGTCCAAAAACATATTAAACATGCCACACCGTTGCATTCCATGATGTGTTCCTTCATTACGATGAACATGGACACTGTAGTTTATTTTAAATCGATCGCACATACACCGTCGTGCTGCTGTAAAAACTAAAGTCCCTGACAATTGCACTATTAACTTCTGTTTTTGTGATGTTGGCTGAAAAATAGTGTCAAGCTGTTAAAGAAAAATAATTTTGCCTTTTTTTTTTTTTTTTTTTTTAAATGAAAGTAATACACATGGTGAAACGCTTTTGTATGTACTGTGTGTAAGGTTTATCAGATGTCCATTGAACGCATTGGATGAGATGCTGTTTTATGCATGTTTACTGTATGTTTATTGTCTGTTTATGTGCGATGTGTTGCCTTTTTCTGTTCTCTCGACTCCCCAAGACAAATTTCTCCAAATGGAGATAATAAAGGCTTATTTAATCTTATCTTACATCTAGGAACAAATGGGCTCTGGAAGTTGGAAAGTATTGAGAGACCAACTAACACATTGTTTTGGTCCTGCAATGGTATCTGTTGAAAATAAGACAAATATTGGAGTATTGCCAACTGTATCCTTTAAATAACGAAAGCATACAGTATATGACAATAACCGTAGAATAGGAAATGTCTGGAAAAGGTTATTGTTTCAATAATTTGTCAAGTAAAAATCTGTTGAGAAGTCTGATAAGGTTGTTTGTCAGTTAAACTATGCATTATGTGTTTGGTATGGTTTTATTACTAACACCAGTTTTTACAACACACATGGTATGCTAGTGCAAAAGCTGTCATGCAACATCAGCAGACTTGTCCAGAGTAGCTGTTAAGCCTTGTGTAAAATCCACTGCCTGAAAAATAGCTGCTCCTTAACCAGAATAACACCATGTGGAGGCTTTTCTTAGAAGAAATGTTTTTTTCTGTTCACTCCACAGGTTTAATCAAATACGTAATCTATCACTTGGCACCTCTGGTTCTTGTGAAATAAGTCTGAAAGATTTGATGCCTATTGTTACTCCTATACATCTAAGAACTGTGCACCAGATTTGTCTCTGTGGTCTCTACAATGAATCGTGTTAAAAATATTTTACAGTATCATACCCATGATTCATAGAGACTTCACAGCTTACATTGTGTGATGTAAAATACAGTATTTATCTACACATCTGGACTGCCCAATGGGTCTCTAAGGGCAATTAATCTACCAGCTATCTTAGTTATTAAATGCATTTACTCTAAATAACCCACACCCTTAGTAATCACAACTGTTTATGATGACTACACTGCATTATTATTTTCCATAAACTCCACTGTGCTGCTTTACCACTGACGAGACCATGGCTGAATATGACATTTGAAAATTTTATCTCTCTCTCTTGGTTCAACAGAACGGCGAAGCATCGCTCTTTGAGGTGAACATCCGTTACGTTGGAGGGTTGCTGTCGGCATACTACCTGACAGGAGAGGAGGTAAGATTAATAGATGTCTGTTATTGCTCTACTCTGGTGAGATCTCCTGCTTTCTTTATCTCCAAACAGCCCAGCACTTCGAATGATGAACATGCGTCCTCTAAGTGTGACTGCATGCGTATCGTATTGTGTCATGCACAGTGCCTGCATAAAATGATCTTGTACAGTTTCACATACGCATTCTCATGTCACGGGATTTTCAACCGAAACAATGTTGCTTGCTTTACAGAATACATAGGGTTCATTGCTGGAACCTTTTTTGTCTTTTTTTCTCGTATTATATATTAAAAGTTGAATTTGGACAGTAAACGAGACCCTGTTTTGACAAGCACATAAGTTGCTGGGTATGTAATATATGATATATATTTTGATTTTAGGATCTTATGCAGTTTCAATAGAATTTCAGTTTTTTTTTTTTGCCAGTTTCAATATGATTTTATATTTCTAGCTAGAATAACAATTTAAGTAACTCAATCTTGCAGAGCTAAATTCTGTTATGTGCTCTGCTTAAGGCATCACAATTCTTCCAGTTGTTGAGAAAACAAAAACTTCATCTTATGAAAGCTAAAAAGATTTCTTTAAAAATAAATTTAAACTGAAAATGCTGGAAATAATTAGCCAAAAATATACATTGCTTAAAATCTGCTCTCATTGCATTTTTGTTCCCACTATGAAAGTATTAAAGCGATGATACTCGGAGGCACAGGAAAGGAAGCCAAGAACCAGAAGGCCATTTTGTTAAATCATTTGGGAGGCTAAGTGAATGAGAATTACGTTTTCTCTGTTTGAACTACCATCGTTGGTCCTTGGAAGAAGCCACACTGGCTCCTGTAAAGCTGCTCCGCTGCCCAGTGTAAAGGCCTGTGGTGACCATGGACAGCTACCAGGTGTGAAGCTGTGAAACTTTATTAGCGTGAAGCGTGGCCTTGCCAGAAAAAGAAGTATGAATACTCAGGAAACCTTGGCTGGATAAATACAGGTTTGAAAATTGCCTGCCACAACCACACAGCACAAATGGTCCAGTTCATTATCAGTGCATTGTGAAGTCACTGGAGGTCAACGTGTCACCGTAATGAACATCCGCCTGTAGCAGCCTCCTGGAGTGTATGCTCACCATACACTGCAGTTGTACCGTTTTCAACGGCCCAGTCGAAGAGGCTGAAATTTGTGCAGAAGCAGAATTAATGGAGAGAGGATCCAGTGACATATGAACACTCCAGTCGGTTTAATGGACATTGATTTGCAGGCCGAGCGAGTTGAGGGGAGAGCTGCATTAAATTGTCCACCACTGCTGGATGAGTGAAATATGAATACATTGCTGGAGCAGAATATATTGTTGAATCCATCATTCCACATTTGCGTGCCATTAATGCCATGCAGAAATTGTTCGTCGGTTTTATTCACTGGTCCATGGAAATCTCTTTATATGGCATCGATAATGACATTTTCTAATATGAATGTGAGAGTGTGCAAAGAAAGAGTGTATTACCCATTTGCTTTTATCTTGCCATTTTCAACATTCGTGTTAGCATCTTTTGTGACTGGAGCTGGACCTTATGTCATAAATAGTGACAAACCGGTAGAAAGAGGATTAAAAATATGCTTTTTGCACTGTAATATTACTTGTATAGTTGTGTGGTTGCTACATTTCACTCATGCTTTATTGGGGAACAGCGAGTTCAGTACACAGAAGAGGACACAAGCTCAGCATGCCTCTGTTTAATGCATTGCTAGATTGGGAGATAGCCTTCTTAACAGTTCACAATTACAAGATGGGTTTTTAGTAGTTTAGCATTTAAATTCATACCAGAATTTGATTGAACCAAACATGTAAACGAAAATGCGTCAGTCAGTTTGAACCGAATCCAACGGGTGAGAGCAACTTTAATCACCTTCTTTTTTTGCTCTTAATTTCTTCCTCTCGCCTCATCAAAGACATTTTTAGTTTTTCTTGTTAGTGTTTCCATCCATCTTTGTTGCTCACTAAGTTTTGCTCAGGTGACGACTGTCCTTTTCTTTGCATTTGGACTTTCTTACCATCTTTTTTATGAGATGGAGCACACCGACTCAGATTCCTGACGGACATATCAATACCCTTTACCCTGGCGCAGTGATCCATCACAAGACTCAGTTGTGTGCTTGCTGTGAAGGGTCCCTGAGAGCGGATTTATAGCTACCTGATCCCCCTCCCCCATTAGGATATTTTCCTCTGGGTCTGCTGCTCTATCGGAATGATAAAACCGACAGATTGAAGGTCTGTCGCTGCTGCAGAGACTTAAATCAACCAGGATACAGTGTGGGAGACTATTACGAGATTGTGGATCCAGTTTGACCAGAGGATATTGGGCAGCTGTTGCCGCTGTAAATGATTGCTGAGGAGCGGGTGCTGATTATGGCTCCTTGCGGGATGCAGTTTACTGGTGAAGTGCTTGGAGCAGAACTGGAACACCTGGCCATTAATAACCTCCTGTTGTTTTGACTGTGTGTGTACTCTCTATATATGTGTGTTTTCTTGGGGCCCTAGAAGGATCATGGTTAGTCTTTATGGAAGCAGTCCCCAGGTTTAACGTCTTGTTCAATCAGGTCTGGCCGTTGCTCCTTTTGCCGCTCCGGGCCAGGCCAAATAGCTCTCACGGAAGTGGCCATTATAGAACTGCAGGTGTTAGATGTGTGTGTCCGTCTGTGATTAACCAAACCTAAATGGCCATCTGTTGATACCTTACGGGTGCATTATTGATTTCTGTTTATGTTTTTTGATTAATTGTTTAATTGTTTAGTCTATAAAAAGTCAGAAAAAAGTAAAAAATAATTGATGCTAATTCAAATTTCCCAGACCCCAACGTGACTATTCTGCCGCCAGCAGTTTGGTTTCAGTTAAACTTTCTTTTGCTAGTAGCAACCATTTCTGGCACAGTTATAAAGCAGTTGCAGTTTAAAGATGCTTTCAGGCAGTGAGCAGTTGCTAACAACTGCTAAAAGACTAGCCAGCTGGGAACAGGCTGGCGCTAGTCATGTTACAATAGCTCTCCTGTGCTAACTGACAGTTAGCAAGCTCTTTAGCTTGTATTTCACACAGTTTATGTAAAAGACATATACAATTGACTCCGGTCTCATAACTGTCTGCTAACCTATCCTCTTGTGTGGAGGCCAGTTATAATCTGACAGAGGAAAAAATTTGAAAACGCAAAAGTACATACAGAAATACAGATTTTCTCCTCCCACCCCCAATTGTTTTTCAACACCGTTTTCACGTTTTACAATTGCGTCTTGTAAAGACTTCCAGTGCTGTCTTCAACCTTCATTGGAAGTGTGTTTAGCTTGCAGCTGTGCACTTACATGCAGTCCCAAACCTCTAGATAGCCAATGCAGAATAATATACCGTAAGAGCAAAGAAAGAAAGAAAGAAAGAGAATGGAAGTGAATCCTCACATGATAAGCTGGAACCAGTGGATGTTTTTGCTTCATAAATAACTTAAACGATCAATGGAGCAATAAAATCGCCGTCAATTAATTTCATGTTGGTGCTTTTAAGTTGTTGCTAATTACAAAACAGTTTATATATATACTACGCTTTTCCCTCAAACATCTCCTTATGTCCATATACTTATGCTCCTGCGTGTTTATCATACATACATATGCAATAGCATTCATGTCGTTTCAGGTGCTTGTGCATATTCTATGAGCCCCTCTCTTCACCTCCGTATAAGAACATGTGTGCATGTACAGTATCAACTCGACCTCAATGTCTTGACTGCATGCCTACGTGCAGTCCTGTGTGTGCGTTGAGTGTGTTTCATTCGTCAGTGTCCATTTATATGCATATACTGTAAGCGTGTGGTGGTAAGACCTTGTTGTGTCATCTCCTTCCCTTAGCAAGAACAGAGAACAGTGAAGGGTAAAAAGGGAAGGGTGGTGAATTCAGTCAGACTTGTGTGAAAATTGCCCGTGGGCTGAGCTGAAGCAGCATGGAGAGAGGGAGGCAGCAGCCGGCAGAGGAGAAGGAAGACGTGTGTTCATATGCTCATCAGCAAGAGGAAAGAGGAGAAGGAGAGAGAGGGGCATTAGGAGAGGTTAGGAAGAGAGAAGTGTGTTCACATGCTCATCAGCAAATGTGAGAGTGCATGAGAAGATTATACAGCGAGGAGGGGAGAGGGGAGGACTAGAGATGGAGTTAGAGAGTGTAAAAGATGGGGGGGAAAAGGAAGATGCCATAAGTAGTATTCCTAGGGAGGGGGACAAAGTGTTCAAAGAAAACTAATTTATCTCCTTTAATACTGTGCTTTTCACTCATGCAATATAATTAGTATGACACAAATAAATCACTTTAGGACTGATATTTTAGACCGTTAAAAGACAACTATTTCTCAACAAAATGAATTTTTTTTTCATTGGATTTTACATTTGATTTCAACTGTTAAGGATGTAAAACGACATCCAATAAAAGGTTAATTGACTTCATTTGTCAATAATGTTAAAACCTTCTGGTTGCTCCTACAGCTTGGCTTTGTAGTCCTACTAAAACAGGGTGCAGAGAAATCCTTGTGACTTTATTTGTAAGACGTAGCCACTCAATATACATACTTTTTTTTTGTAGGGATATTTGGGGTCAGGGCCTCTTTTCTCCCCCAAAAAAGCATGTTTCATTGTTTGGGCTTTCAAGCATGGTTAGCTATGTTTAATATGATTAATCTCCTCTGGGAGTTTTTTCTCAGTTTTCATGATTATGCTTTTGTTAGCTGCTGGGGTGCGTAGGTGAACTAATGGAATCGTTCGATATTGAACTTTCAAAGTAGTGAAGACGTTTAACTGATCTATTGACAAGAAGGATGATTTCTTTTTAAATCTATTAATATAGAGTTTCTTGCATGAATATTGTTGCACCTTTAAACTATGCAACTGTATATAGGGAAAAAGAGACTTCACATGTACATGCTGGTGTGCCTGCACTAGCTGCACCACCTCCCCAATCCATTCTGCTTGTTCTCTATAAAGAAATAACTTTTTGTCGAACTCCCCAGGTTTCGGATCATTGTAATGTACAAGTATGTCATCTACCAGCATGAAGCATTGGCCGTGAAATAGTTATTTAGTCAACAAGTTAAATAATACGGGGCAGCTCAGCAGGTGGAGCGAGTTGTCAGTTATTTACAGGATTGATGGTTTGATCCCCAAAGTGTCCTTTTGCGAGACTCTAAACCTCAAATAGCTGTGGAAGAGGAAGGTAAGACAGGAAAGACATCATCTTTTTTTTGTCAAAAGATGGTGATTGGTCTTTTTAGAGATGCCAGGTACTGACTGCTGGTTGTTTGGCCAGTGACATCCATCAGCCAGGCACCTTCTTGAATATACTTTTCTCTACTCCCATCTCATGGAGTTTTTAACTGCACTTCGTCTGTTGTTTAGAGAAGTAGGATCTTTGAGCAGGTGATGATAGACAGCTGTCAGTCCCTCTGTATATAACAGACATGTGGGTGCACATGTTTTATTTATAAATATAAACAGTCTGAGACTCCCAAGAGTTAGTCTGTTGCTGCGTCATTTACTGTAGGATAAGGTTATATAGTATGTACACAGGCTTCATTAACCTGTTAAAGCAAACAGCCGAAAACAAAAAAGCTCCACAACAATCTGAGCTAAAGGAATTGTTAATTTTATATTTGCATTTTTGTGGTCAAAAGAACAACGTTGCCTTGGGAAATTAAGTGGAATTGGAGAAATATGTTGAAAAATGTCCCTTTTTCTGTGGAAGGGCACTTACGCTCCCGCGGTAATTGGTCCTCTCCCATGTGTGACGGACTGTTTCTGCCCATGAAAGATGCACAGAAGCAGAGAAGAAGACGAGACAGATGGGGAGGAGAGTCAGGAGAAGAGAGTAGAGAGGCAAATAGGCGGAGAGGGAGCGCATGCAAAGACAAAGGAAGGAGAGGAAAGAAAAATGCAAAGTCAGAGAGGGAAATGGGGGGGGATAGTGATAGCATGAAGGAGAGGGAGAAAAGAGGAAAACAAAGGAGCTACAGAAAGAGATACTGGAGAGAGAGAGAGAGAGAGAGAGAGAGACGGGTATATTAATTATATATCATTGGTAGCAGCCACGTTATGAACCTCATTTTACTCTCTGAAATCTTATCAAGCCAACAAATAAAGGTCAAAGCACTCATTCTAAAAATAAACTTCACACAGCTACTCATGTTAAGGCATAGTGTTTTCTGAGAATTGCAATGCAGCTCTGGTTGTCAGAAATAAACAATGTTCTCATCTTGTTACTTGCTTATTTCTATTCTGGGTCAATCACTTTCATGCTGATAAGCGGTTGGCGGTCTTCAATCCATCCTCTTTTACACGTCTCTGGGAGGAGGGACAAACTGTTTGTGAACGTTGGAAGAAAAGGCACGGGTCACGAATCTAACCTTTTCTACTTTGGAGCACTAGAGCTGAAGACTAAATTACTGTGACAATCCAGTTTTTTCTTTTTCTTTTCTTTCTCTACTTAAGTTCATAAACTTTAATATTTGTCTATAGGCTTTAGGTGTCTTTTTAAAAAAATCTGGTGGCATCATATAAGTACCATCATTTTTGATTTTTCTTTTGAGGGTATGTGGTGGGTGAGGGATATAGTGTTTTGCACCATTCCATGTTGTTTTCCCTCTAATTTGGGTGACCCAGTTCTGTCTCCAAATATGGTTTAATTTTGGATCATAACAAAGGCGAGTGCTCACACACAGACAATATGAATATCACACGCGTCACATTGAGAAAAATCCACAAAATTGTAAATTCCTCTCAGATGAAGTTTCTTTGTCTGTCTCTATTTGGATGTTTTTCTTTCTGTCACAGCATCATTAAGTCACATCATTAAGTGCCGAGGGAAACTCAGTTGTCATGTTAGTTTGCAGTGTGTGCTGCATCCATTAACGGAGGAACAAAGTTTGTTCTTAGACTGAATAATTTGACCTTTACTTGAGTGCTTGAGAAGACTGTGCGGAGCAAATTGATATTCATAACGCAGCTAATGTCGATCAGTATAACTTTAGACTCAATTAGGGATTTAACGATTACCGGTGTAACGGTAAACCACGGTAAAAATGTTGAAGATAACAGTTACCGTTTGGAGAGAGAGATATATATTATCGCCTTGATAATATTGCTGTTGCTGTGTTTCTTATCGCATAGCTGATAGATGTGCAGATTGTTTAATATTACTTGTGCAGCCATGTGTTTATTTTCAGGTTGTGTTAGGGAGATTTGCTAGCAACATGCAATCGCCAGTAAACAGATAGCGCTGTGGAGCCACGTGCTTAGCTACTAAAGGTGTATTACACTGCTCCGTTATGGATATGTGTGCTGTAATAGATGTGGCTTATTCTCAGTTAGTGTTACTGAGCAATATGTTACATTTATGTTAATTATTACAGAGAAATTAATGTAATTCTTAGTATTGTTTCTTGTTATATGCTGGTGGCTATAACATTTAGTTTTGGGTAAATAACGTTCATAGTAAGTCAGATGCTTATTAATGTGCATTATTATTTGCTTAGATTTCAGAACCACATCCAACTTCCCATGTAACGTCAAATACAACTTCATAGTTAACTTAATGTTCAAGTTATAAATAAATATATAAATAAATCTTCCTGGATCTCAAAGTCAGACATCTCTGGTTCAAGTTCTTACCCTACGGCAGGGGTCGGCAACCTTTTTGATATGAAGTGCCCTTTTCAAAATTTCTTGTTTATTAGTGTGCCGTCAACATTAAGTTTAATTATGACATCCCATCAAAATGTAATATCCAGGGAATCTGTAATTTTATTCCATAGCAACATTTGATAATTTATTTCTCATAATCGGGACCTCGTAATTATTATTATTGTATATTATTATTATTATGATTATGGAAACATGGTTTTAGTATGCAGCGTCCTGATTGGTAGAAAATGGGCTGACAAAAATATCACTGTCAAAGAGCCTGAAGCGAAAAGTTGTGGAAAAGCCCAGCTTTAATGATGAATGGTATAAGCATGGGAATAAGCAGGTCCTGTATGCCTCATTTTCAATGAAACGATGCTATGGCAAAATAATAATAACACAACCAGCATCATTATCAAGAATGAAGTACACTAACGTAACGATTGCGTCATTCACGTGCATATTAAGTAGCCACATGTATTTGTTTTGGTATTATAATGCGTCCATATTAACCGCTCCAGCGGAGAGGATGGTTTTTTCAGCCAGCTTAAGTTTATAAGAATTTGTCCAAATTTCAAGATTCCCTGCAAACTAAGATAAACAGACTACACACCGACAGCTTTTGTTTTAGCTTGTTTTGTAAAAATGTGCTATTTGCAGAGTATAGAGCTGTGTTTGCGTAAAACAGCGCGGTGGACAAGAGTGAACTGAGCAGACAGAGCAGATTGAAATATCGCTTTCTACATATTTATGCCGGTCTACACAGGTGAGTGCATTGATAAGTATTGTCTTTTAACTCACGAAGGGTTTAATGTACCCTACTTACAGTAACGAGACTAGCGTTAGTTCATCTGCCCCAGCGGCCGTTGGTAATCCTCTTTGTATTGTTCCCAGTCAGAGATATGAGTTAATCAAACTACCGTAAATAACAGGTCGCGCAACTGTGAACGTTGTAATTTGGCATGTGGATGAGAGAGTGCTTCAGCATTTCAACCATGATTTCAACACGTCAATAACTCTCTTGCACACATATTGCAAACGTGCCATTGGTTAAGGCCCCGCGTGCCCATGGTGGCACACGTGCCTAAGGTTGCCGACGCCTGCCCTACGGACACCCTACAGCGGGCCACTGTTCCAGTAGCCAGTTTTCAATAGTTTTTACAAGCCTATTGCCTATATTTTTGTAATATAATAAACACTGTTACACTTTTTGAAACTATTTCAGCTTGTGTAGGCCTATCAGTGCTTTCTGAACATATTGAACAGACTTTTAAAAATACCGTGATAATACCATATTTGATGTGATCATTTTGATCACTATAACCATGAGGTTAAATTTTCATACCGTCATATCCCCAGACTCAATCATCACCTGATACACAGGAATAATATGAAAAGTATCTGTCTCTGTGCATGGGCCTGCACGTCTGTTTTTGTCTCTTATTCTCTCTGCGTCTCTCATTCAACTCCCCTGACATTATTTGCAGTGATGCAGCTGAATTCAAAATGTGTTTTGCGATTTTTTTTTTTTTACGATTTATAATTTATATAGTTTATATTATATTAAAACAAAACATGTTTTTTTTTTTATTGAAGTATTGACATTTCTAATAAATATTCAACCCTGTGAGCTGCATTTTTATTATAGCGTATTGCGGGGCCCATGTGCCATTGAAGTTGCATTCTTCATTCACACCAAAGCTTTTTTTCTTGCTGTTTTGTGACTTGCTAAAAACTGTAAACATGACTACACTGAAGTGGAAGGAGAGGGACAGTGAGACTGCTGTATGGATATTTAACATGGATATCACCTTGTCTTATAGCCAACTGACCCTGCGGCTAGGCCTGTAGCAATTATTACATAATTGTCTAATTGCAATATGTTTACGTAATCACAGTTTCTTTATTTAACCGCAATTAATTGCTAACTTTACCTAAGGTCCTAAGCTGTATGACTGTTGATTGTTGCTTTTCTTTGGATATGCCAAATTGTTCATATACACATTCATAGCAACAAAAATGACAAAGGGGGGATACAGTTTGAAAGAAATGTTAAGTACAGAAGCAGTGATGACTATTTTTTGTACTACTAATTTAATTTAATCTTTTTTTGTTAATGATCAGTGCTTTGTTTTTTATTGATGAGGATACATGTTACAATAATACATACAACAATGTTTTAGGTCAATAAAGAGGCGTGATTTACTTCATAGGCTGTGTACCTGTGTTACTACATTATCTGTGTCACATAACAGTGGTATAACCAACAGACGTATCCTGGAATTCATTCAAAACTTGAATTTGTTTGAAAAATAAATATTTTTAAATTCGACTGAAAGAGACAATTATATTGTTAATCACAATTATTTCTGAGGTAATTAATTGGACAGCAAAATTTGGAATTGTTACAGCTCTATCTGCGACTGGTTTGGAGTCACTACTAAAGATTTCACTTAGTATCCAGAACAACGTCAAACATCTTCTTGAAGCTAATTGAATTAATGGTATTTAATGGTGATTGTGCACCTCCCACTCAGGGACATCGGAGTGCTGTGACACAAAGCACTTTGCTTTTATAGGAACAGATTTGCTTGGTCATGACTGATGCCAGGCCCTGCCACACCTTCTGGTAATGTTTCATCCTACTCTGACCTAATTTCCAACTGCGCTGCAGTTGCACCATTCGCCCCTGGCCACATTATTACCCAAATGTCAGCTGCCAGGCCATATGCACCTGTACTATGCAACATTGCCTGTGTGCTTTGTACTGTGTGTGTCACTGATTCAGAAACATAATGTGATGTAATGTTTGCAGAAGCACCTGGTTAGATCTACATTTTTTTTCATCTTTTGTCAGCTTGGTGGGACTGTTTTTTTCAGATTTTGGCCCATTCTTGCAGATTTGTAGCCTTGTCCAAGTTAAAACGCTGCACTGCATGCATTGTTTAATTTAAGGGTGTCTCACATTATTTCCCACCTTAATTTTGTCTCTGATCGCTGCAGCAGGTTCTTGATGGTGTTTTCAGTTCTGGCATGGAATAAATCTGAGCCTCAGTGGTCCAGCGGTCAGTGATATTCATCAGACTGTGCAAGGAGAGGGTCGCTTTACAGCCATCATTTAGCGAGAGATGGGTATGCTCTCCTGTTAGTTGAAAGGTACAGTGCCTTTTCTGACACCCCATCCCCCATAACACCGGGCTGCCTCTTGCATAAGCCGCGCTGAGAGGCAAAGAAAAATGGGAAAATGAAAGTCTGGTTGAAATGGGAGATACAGTATATGGTTTAGCCAGTACAGGTAGGGAAAATTGTAGATGAAGATGATATATTGGGTAGACGATGCTGAGTATGTCTGTATGTATGTAGAAGAAGGGTAGTGCTTCCTGCGATTTAAAGGAATGTGTGAGTATAATGAGTTTGTAATGCTACGATCTGAAATATACAGTAGCTTTGCTTTAAATATTACAAGAATAGGGATGGTGACTGTGATTGTTTCCACAGTTAACCATGCTAGCAACATGGCTCTGTGGATGGCAACTATTTGATGGATTGCCATGAAATTAGTTTCAGACATTCAAGAGCCCTACAGGATAAATTGTACTAACATTGGTGAGCTCCTGACTTTTCCACTAGTGCCACCATCAGGTCAATTCATTTGAATGTGTCCAATACTTAGGGTGACCAGACGTCCAGGTTTGACCGGGACAGTCCCGATTTTCAATTGTTTGTCCCGAGTCCCGACAAAAGCCTGTCGGGACGCTAAAATGTCCAGGTTTACACCAGGAGCTGAGTCAGCCGATTTTGCCGGGTCTTCAGCCTTGAATTTTTTGACTTTAGCCCCGAATGTAACTTTGTCCAGTTTATTTTTCCGAGGCGAATAGAACGGGCAGCTACGTGCGGGGTCCGACCATGCTGTATTTGTTTGCTATCACCTAGCAACCGTCTCTCCGTGAGGAAAGCCGGGTGAAGTTTTGGGAGGAATCAGCCAAATCAGTATAATACATTGATGCCATCAACACAAAGTTTAGGAGCGCAATACGAATGAATTAGTTTGAGGTTCCTGTGATGTGACGTTTCCAGTCTACGGTTCAGACTCAGACACACGGAGCTCTGAAGCAGACCTGCTTGTGTCCACTCTTTTTGTAAAATGCAGCGCAGCTTCAGGTTTATGGAGCTCGCGCGTGCTGAAGTAATATGTTTGCGCGTTTGTGCTCCGTGTATTTCTGTAGTTTCCGTTTTCCACCTCCGATGTAGAGCAGCGTTCAGTTACTTCTCTAGCTAAACTATTTGTCTCATTCAGAGAACCAAACGGGGCTCTGTGTCTGTCAAGAGGTCTGAGATCTGCCGTATCAGCAGAGCAATCACGTAATGCACAGCAGACTATGGTGCAGGTATAGATTAGTTTCTGAAATATAGTGACTTTATTCTTGTAATAGCCTACTAACCTAACTTTATTTTTCTCAAAATGTCACGACTCATCGTCTCCTCCAAATCACAGAGAACACACATATGCTGTATTTTGAATGTGCACAAAGTTTTGGACATGAGCAGAAATCTTGCTCAAACACATCTGAAATATTACAGTCTTACAGGGGTCTATTACAAATTAAAATGAATTAATGTATCATTGAGGTGAATAATTGTCATATGCACATTTAAGGATCGAGGTTACTTCCTCACCAAAAGACGCCAAACAGGAGGGAGGAGTAAATGATGCCTAGGCTACAGATATTTGCAGGTTGCAGTATACATTCAGAAAAAGGTAGAAATATGTGCATACAAATTCACCAGAATACAGGAAATGAAGTGGTTATGCTCAAAATTTTCAATAAATCATTTTAATTCTTTTGGTGTTATTGGAATAAATAACACTTCAACGAATCTGTTTTAGAAAAAATCTCAACATAAATCTCACACTAAACTTAAAAAGGCTGTTGCTGCAATTTTGTTAATTTTACAGGAAAAAACACTGTTATTATTAGATGAGGAGCCTACGATCAAAATAATGAAGTTACTGTCTGTGTCTATGTCTGACCTGGGCTGGCACATGTTGTGCTTGCACGAGCACTACGGTCATGTGCAAAGTGTCCCGGTTTTAGCTCCGGGAAATCTGGTCACCCTACCAATACTGCAAAAATGAACAGCGTTCCCATCAGCCTTAGCTGTACTTTTAGCAAATTAGCAAATGCTTACACACTAAACTAAGATGGTGAACATGGAAAACCTTATACCTGCTAATCATCAGCATAGAAGCATTGTCATTGTGAGCATGTTAGCATACTGACTTTAGCCTCATAAAGCGGCTAACATGGTTGTACTGTAGTCTTGTTTTAGCAGGTCAGAGCTGGTTGCAACTGAACTAAACCAGCTGAAAGATCAGTACAGGTTGAAGTACAAGGTACATTATGTGATCTAGCTGTTGATGCAATATGTGTTCACTAATTATGGTGTCAAAACCTTAATTAAATATCATAATTTCACTTCACACATCTCAATTTTCGACATATCTCAGCACCTCACAGGCTTTATGAACTGGCAGGATCCGGCATTTCCTTTTAATTGCAACTCGCGCACATGTCATATCCACTCAAGTTTCTTTAAATACTATTAGGCTTGACTTCTGCAAGTGTTTGCTATTTAAGGAATTTTCTGCTTTGCAAAATAATGGAATCCATTTACACAAAGCCTGGCAGTTCGTACTGTAATTTTGGCATTACAATAGCTATAACACTGGAGTCTGGGAAAATAAATAAGTACAGTAAGTAAATAAATAAGCCTGAACACACACCTGCGTGCTTTATCACAGTGATGAATGCGTGTGCTCTGCTGCTTGTATGCGAGCAGTGGCCGCCTTTGCATTGTATCGGTTTGTTGTCCTTTTGCTGAAGAGCTGAAAAGTGGTCTTGGAAGAAATTTAATTTCCTCAAATCAAACTGGATCATCATAATCGCAGGGTAACCTGCTGCACTCTGTAGTCCCTGCCACAGGCTTAACCATGAAAGGAAAGCTCCCTGTCGAAAAACCCTCATTCTGCTCTGTGTACAAACACCTAATCCCATTTGTGCAGAGTTAGAATAACTGTGCTCCGCTCCACTCTTACACCTTTCGGGTTTATTATGTAATTAAGAGGCACTGGGTAAGAACAACATCTCATAACCAGCAGCTCACACATCTTGCATTATAGCTTGTGAAATGTCATATGCACCGGAGCGCGCAGCTTATTTAATATTTGTTTGTGTCTTGTACAGTCGGGTAATAATAACTCACCCACTGAATGAGTCTGTCGCTCAAAAATAAGCTAGCAGCTTGTTTGCTAGAGCTGCAGCCAAGCCAAGATTCGAAGGATACATGTTTGTGAACGCTTGGATTATTACATGATTAAGAATAGTGTTTTTTTTTATGCCACGAGAAAATCACAGGAGCTTTATTTTTCTGTATATTATGTCCCCACTTTCTCTCAATCAGTCTATTATTTTTCTTCCTGTACAATCTCTTCAATTAGTCTTTAAAGTTGTACACAACATTCCTGCTGGAATCATTTTATCAGCCTGGAGTAGCTTTGGCACGGACCCAAATGAGCCCAAATCTTAATAGAAGCCTCAGTAGAACCCCTGTTGAGGGACTGATGATTTTTCTTTCACGCCAGTCACGCCAGTAAGCAAGGACAAGGCCAAACAAATCAAATCCTGGGGATCAGCCTTGTGGCATCCAGGCCTTCTCATTCAGACTTTGCAGAGCTCACAGGGCCTTATTTATAAACTTCAGTGCTCCTCTCCGTCCATCTGCAATTTAAGGAGAGAAAGAGCCGTTTCAATATATAGTTGTGATTGACAGCAGACACAAAGAACTTTTACTGTAAGTAGGCTAAAATAAAACCTTCATGAGTAAAAGGTGCATCAATGCACTCACCTGTCTACAGGCATAAACATGGAGGAAGCGATATTTCAATCTGCTCTGTCTGCACAGTCCACTCTCGTCCACGACGCTGTTACGAAAACACAGCTCTATTCTGCAAATAGCGAATTTTTACAAACAAGCTAAAATGAAAGATGTCGGTTTGTGGTCTAACTGTTTATCTTAGTTCGCCACGAATCTTGAACTTTGGACAAACTCTTATAAACGAACCATCCTCTCGCTGGAGCGGTAAATCTATGGATGTATTATAAGACCAAAAGAGATGCATGTGGCTACCTAATATGCATAAATATTAATACATGTAAAAAAAAAATATAGCATTCATTTAGTAAGAAAGTGAAAATATCAAACAAGAATAGGTGTATTAGGTATAAATGCATTTAATTTTCTTTATTTGAAAGTCCGGCCCCCGGAGTGTCTGCTTAGAAAAATTCTGGCCCTTGGCAAAATGTAGTTGATGACCACTGGTTTAAGGGGTCAACGAGCTGGCTTTTAACAGTAAAAGTATCGACCATGGTGGCTTTGGCTGCAATCAATGCTTTCCTGGAAATGGAGAGTCTGTGTGTGTTGTCAGACTGGTGGCTGATATGTCACTGGAGAGGTTGAAAGGCTAAGTGATGCATACAGATCCTGTAGTTTACTGTAAATTAAAGACAGAAAATCCAAAGAAACTCCCTCGTTAGGAGATTATGTAGCAATAGCAAACATGAAGGCTGCAGCATCTAAATGTGTTTAACCCTATACTGATTGCTCACTATTATTGCTTTTTTTGTATTGTTGATGAGTTGTATAGAGGCTAGTATAATGTCAAGTGTGAAGTTAGATTATGAAAAGAAAGAGTTTTGCCAGGAGTCTCGCCTATCATTTTGTCAAAGCTAAAAGGAAATAGAGAAACATGGAAGTTTGAATTGATGGCATTTGTTTTGCAAGCCTAAACACACACCAGAGCTTATACTGCCAAGAGGCTGTTTTGGATTTAGACAGTATTGTCCATCACCACTTTTTATTCAAAACAAGACCCCATGTAATTGGTTTGGGTGACGGCCTCTCTAAACATGAGCTGGAGAGATAAGTGTGTGTGTGTGTGTGTGTGTGTGTGTGTGTGTGTGTGTGTGCGTGTGCGCGCATGTATTGTTTATTATACAAAACAAGAACTCTTCACCAAATATGAAAGGAGCAGCGCATTGAATATGAGGACACTCCAGAAACACCAACACCGTGTCACAAAGAGAAGTCTGAACAGGGGACAGGACGGTCGCAGTGTCTGAACAAACAAGCGAAAGCTGAACAGCCAAGATTGTTGACAGCCAAGTTGAGTCAAAGTGGATTTTTGGGGAAGAAGAAAACTCGAGCTGCAATATTGCCACAGATGCAGCTTGACAACAATATGAAAAATAGTCCAATTTGGTCTAGACGACTAAGTCTGTCTTATTGAATTCCATTTTGGCTGATTAATGTCTCCGGGCCGTCCCCAGCGCAGCGATACAGCATAAACTGCCGCGGCTTTTCAATTCGAGATGTAATTGAGTGTGTGTTTTTCATGAAGCTGCAGTGGCCATTAATTAAGCACATAAAAAGTAGCACATTAATTGTGGGACAGGTTAGAAAGACTACTTGCAGTAATCAATTAGATAAAAAATAATGAAAGAAATCTCCCCGTTCGCAGCCTGGGGAAACTCATTTATTCATCATCCTCACGAACCTCCACATCTGTGTAACAGAGCAGGTAAATTAATGGCTTAACATCATCTTCACCACAGACAGCTGCAGGATTGTGTGTGTAGCAGCAAACCACATACACAGGTACATATAGAGAAACACCCATGCACGCATTAAAACGGGTGGAGGCGGTAATTGATTTGTTTCTTCATATTTAGTTTAACACAACTAATGGGCCGGGCCTCTTAGTAGAGCAGCGATTTGAAAGCACTCCCCTCGGAGTTGGTGATTGGGGAGGATGAACGGCTGTCAGGGCCGTGCCGACTGCCCCTCGCTCTTCCTCACCAACAAATGGCCCCTTCCCGGACTTAAATGTATCATTACGGCTGCAGTGCATGTCCTTTTGCTCGCTGTGCGGGTAATGGAGCCCTATCTCGCTGCTGCTGCTGCTGAGACGTCCTTCAGCTGTCAATCAAAAGGACGTGTCCAGACACGGTTCCTGAGAGATGCATTGATGATATACTGTCTAGTATAAAAAATTTGTTTGTACCAAAGTCGCGGTCATGACTTGCAACGTTAAATCGTCTTTGCTCAAACTCTATTTTCACCCTCTTATTGTTTCCCTTTTTTTATCTTATTTCTGCTCCTTTTACTTTTTCTTGGTGGTAGTATTACTCCACGTCCCTGTCAGCTGAATGCATGGCTTCTTTCTTCTCCCCTCCCTCGGTATTAAGTTGGAATGGTGCAACTCTAAGCTGCACACAAAGTGAAGTTGCCCTACAGTGCGCTCACAAACTCCACCTGAAGCAGTTACGCTTCACTGTGCGTCTGAGGAAAGAGGGGTGAAACGGTGTCCCCTCGGGCCTTTGGGAGAGTCTGTGTTCACAACACGCCTTTGGCAAGGGGGGTTCATATATCTTAGTGTTTGAGTGACACAGTTCGTTCTCTTAACCTCTCACTCTTTTATTTGCCTCTACATGCAATTGAAGAACACATACAGTACACAACTAATCAAAACACTACGTCTGATGAATCAAGCAGGACACATTTTTTGCCCTCTTTCAGTTTTATGCTGTCCTTCTTCCGTCTTTACAAGACCATATTTGTGTTGTAGTATTTCTTGAATCTGAGTTCATGGTCCCTCGTGGCTGCATGATGCAGAACCATTCACACAAACTCTTCAGGGCTTTTTCAAATAGAGCTTCCATCTGTACCCTGACGAAAAATTATAGTCCTGTTGCCAGTATGTAAATGAAATACTGTTCCTCTCCAACTCTTTCTTTATCTGCTAGTAGAATCTCATTGGTATTTTTCTTAAACCTCAGTTATCTGCTGCGGTGCTGCAGCCCATCGGGATGAAGGGATCAGATTAAAAAATACTTTTCTACTGCGATTTCCCATGATTGATTGCTTTCAGCCACCTGGCAGTTGGAATTATGATTCCTAATCTATTTGATTTCATTCTCTGCTTTTAATATTTACAATCCCATAGTGCAGTTGCTGTCTTAGTGAGGCTGAGTGTGGCCATCGGTTGACTGGTGGCTTGCTGCTGCTGTTGACATGCAGCTTGTCTCATACTCTACAGTCGGTATCGTCACTGTGGGTGGTCTGATTGAAGCCAGCGAACCCATTTACTTATGGCAAGCGCAGATCACACTTTAATGGTTATAAAAAAAAAGCCCTCCCTAGCAAAACAAATGCTAAAAAAAAAAATCAATCCTGAGTGTTTTACAACCATGCCTTGCAACAGCCGGTGCTGGGTATTTGAAAGCCATTCGCCTATCAGTCTCAAACCACGGTCTGGGCTTACAGTCTGCCTGCCTAGTCATGCAGGAAATACAATATCTGTGTAGCAACGCTGTGCTTTATAATTCCAGGGAAAGACTGTAGTGTACAATGCACATTCTTTCAAATCAATTTCGCTTCACATTTACGGTTACACACACTCACACAAGCTGCAGCTTGTGATGTTACACATGCTGCACATCAGGGTGTGAATAAGACCTGTACAGTGAAATCAGTATGAAAAGCATATACATGTAAGCCATACTCTACTGCAAATATGAAGCTTATGATGTCAGAGAGGTGTTGATTTCTGAAGCATTTTGTAGTGTTGTAATACTATTTTGCAATATACAGGTATAAGGAGTTAAGACATCGCTCTGACATAGTCTCAACCAAAATCAAACAATGCAACCCTTACTTAGCTATTTTTCATTGCAGGGCTTTCATATTGGATTGCATTACATTGTGCAAGTGTTGCTGTTCTGTCCATCCATTCATTATTCATATTTTATGTTTTATTTATGAATTGTCATGCTTAAAATGTTTTTATTGTAAGTTCTACTGCTATTTGCTATCAAGAGGGTATCTCTCTCCCAGTATGCTTTCTCCAACTGGGAGTGATGTACCTTGCTCGTGAACATTTTAATAGTAGTTGTCATTTACTGTTAAGTTTTTTTAAGCCAGTCTCTGAGACTTTCCTCTTCATACATTAAGGAAAAGTGCTGCTGTATGTGCATGACATTCATATCAGGCTACATTCTGCTTCCTTCTGTCCACAGTAATGTACAGGTGAAGATGAATGCTGACTTTACAAAAAGGATTTTGTGTTCACATTCTCTGGTGGCTCTGGGATAGTGAACGTATAACTCTGAGTAGATTAGAACTGCATTCTGACAGTCGGGGGGGTGAAAAGGAGTTTGATATATTGGTTTATATGCATGCCGGCTTAAGCCTACAGTTCTGGGCCTGTTCCCAAGTGGAGAGGTGTGTAGAACAGGTATTAACTCTGCTGAAAGCCTAGAACTGGTCTTTTCTGGAAAGTAGGACAACTGCCATCTTTGCAAGGAAGGTATTTTATCATCTTGGTACTGTATCCAGGTGGTAGATGTCACACTTTGTGGGTACAAATATGATACGTCACCCAACTGATGAGACACGAGATTGGGTTCACGAGATCGAGACGAGATTTTAACACTATTAAAAAACAAAAACAAAAAAACTTCAGTGAAGAAATTAGACTGGAAAAATAGTCTTTTATTCAATCGAAAGTCCCAAAATGAAAAACCAGCACTGAAAGGTTCTGCCACAAATGACTGGCTTCTCTCCTGTATAACTAACAGTTACACTTTTGTGGATTTTTAAATTAAAGTAACAGTTTGGCACTAGTTCAGACCAGGGGTCTCATTTATAAACGTGGCGTACGCACAAAACAGGGCTGAAAATGTGCGTACGCCATTTCCTACGCAAAGGTTGTGATTTATACAAAACAAACTTGACGGCAGAATGTGCGGTCCTCCACGCAGACTCTGACCCATGCGTACGCACATTTTGGGAATTGGCGACGCAGTTGGTGAGGTAGTGAACTGATGTCAGACTGCAGAAAGTAAATGTGGGAATAACGATTACTCATTGATGCCTCATGCACCTTTTTTCACTCCATATCATCCACGTTATCATGAAGATGAAATCCAGCAGTGTTATTTGTGCTTTTACTCAGTTAGAATTCCATAAACACCTTGTAAAACCTGACTCAAATCTTCAATAAAAATTTGTTCTTAATGTTTAGGCGCTGTCTCACCGTCACAGAGTCCGCTACTGAGCGTATGAGGAGATGGCCCGACTCCATGGAATAGAGGATAGCATCAAATACCCTAGCATTAGATAACGGCAGAACACAGTGTACATAACTAAATATCGGTCTTTAATATGGTGCATATATCATCAAATGTCAAAGTCTGGAAATACAGCCGTTAAGCTCTCGCGCAATCGTTACACTTAATGTCCTCGTTATCAGTCCTAACTTTAATACTGTTCGTGACAAAAACTGCATGAAGAGAAGTGTGTTTGCCTATTACACTTTCGCAACCGGCTGTTTCCAGAGGGAAATGGCAGACAGCAGTGTTTTTATATAAATATTATATATAATCTTCACCTTTATCACTAAGGCTTGTTTGGATATAATATTTAGTTCTGTTAAATCTAGGTCTGGTATATCGAAGCTGTCCCCGAGTGCCGAAATTAGGGGTGCACGATTCCGAAAATGTCACAATTCGATATCAATTTTTAAGCTCATGATTCGATTCAAAACAGATTTTCGATTCAAAAACAATTCTTGATTTAAAAAAACAAAACAATTCACAGTATGTAAATGTAGTTACTTTTCCCATGTGATTGCAGTAGGCATACAATTAAAAAGTGTTTTGAATTGGTAGAGCTTGAATCGCGATTCAAATGTGAATACATTTTTTTGCACACCCCTAGCCGAAATGCCTGCTGTTTTGGACAGTATTATAAATATAGGTAGTCTATAGATCAGGTTTCCCTACACTGCGAGAACATGCCGAAATTATAATTCAATTTGCAGCAATTCCCGAGCGTCTGAGGAAGTTTTTTGCTTTTTCCCCGCCAGTCGTTATGATTCGGCGTAAAGAACAACTGCCAGGGTCATTAACATACTGATCAGCATTCATGAGGTGCTTTGCATTGACTATTTATGGTTAAAAATGGGCGTGTACAGGGCGGGATAAGAGGCTGATTCACGATTTTTTGCCATACGCCATTTTTGGATCTTGCACACAGTTTTATAAATGAGACCCCAGTTGTTTATCATTGTAAAGTAGACAGAGTGAAATAAAGCTTATTTTATTGTTTCACATTGATTACGTTCTAAAGCACAAATAAATTACCATGAAACATTTATCTTTGTTTATAATATTATTAAAAGTAAAGTTAGGTTTCTGCTGTCCGCTTCCCGACTCATTTTAAAAAGGACAGAGGGTGCTCGACAACCTGAAGCTTGAGAAGCTTAGATCTTCTCTGAAAGGCTCTGTCTCGACATTTCTAGAGACATGGAACCCTTTCCTAGAACTCGTTGACTGTCTCAGCTTGTCTCGTGACTTGGAGGACTGAGCTCCTTCTGCTCCACTTGACGCCAGCTGCCCCTGCCCCCCCATTTTTTTCTCCTCTCTTCCTGTATCTCTTTTAATTTATCTATCTTTTTTACTTTTATTTTTGTATGTTGCGTGCCCTTACTGGTGTGTGTTTGTCAGTGTGCATGGGTCCATGTTGTGTGTCCCTGTCTTTTTTGGACCTAAACTGGGTTGGTTTGTGGGTGGGTATGGAACTTGTAGGGAAGTTACATACTGTTTTCACTATACCTTGTTCACCACGACCTGTGCTGTGTGTCACCTGTTGTTAAAATGTAAACTTAAATAAAAAAAGTTGAAAAAATAGAAAGGACAGAGAATGAGAGTGGTCTGCGCAAGTCAGAGCCACAGTGAACTGCACACGCGTGTCGTGGCAGAGAGAGAGAGGCGGTACTCTCTAACGTTCTGACGCTGGGTTTTACAGTCAGCTCTTTTCTTACACTATCGCTCTGCAAAAGTTAACTCTGAGTCAACTTTGGAGAACGGGCGAAGGATCTTATATGCTAATTTCGAGGTTCAAGTAAGACTCATCCGTCATGCTGGCTGCTGCTCTGCCCTTGTGTACTGATATCACGAGACATGTTTTACCTCTTTGAGAAATGTTGTCACGTTAATCTCGTGGGATATTGTGGGATGGGATCATAGTCGCACCACTTATTTATAGCCTCTCTATTTATCTATCTACAATTCCAAATTTGTAAGAGCCAGGATATTATTAAGAAACATGCTTTGCTCTTCCCCTTATTGATTATTAAAAGCAATGTTGGGACATATGACATTGGCTTGTATCCCCGGTTTTGACGAATATGTGAAGTATTTACAATATGGCGGGCTTGAAAATGAGGCTAAATCTTGCTTACCCCGGTTAGCCTTCAGTTTTGATGTTTGCCCAAACTGCAATTGAGCGTTTGTCATGTGCACCTCCTATTTATTTTTCGTTTACCAATCCTCCCTGCAAAATTTCAGACTGATCTGGTCCTAAATTAAAGTGTTCAAATGGATGGACATTGCCCTATTTTTACTCACTAAGGACTTTACCGTTGTTAATGTCGATGACTAAGGCTACAGGAAGCTATAGCTGCTTCACAAACAAAGTGTGTAAAGTCAGAACGCAAAGTGAATTTTAGACTTCTTTTTTCCCATACAAAGTCAATAGAAAGATGTGAATGCAAGATGCAAATCTGTTCTAGGCAGCACAGGTTTTTGTGGGAAGACATGTTCGTGCAAGTTGAAAATATTTCTCAAAACAAAAAGGTAAAAGAATATTGCAAGGCGAAAAGTTGCTTCACATTTCGTTTGTACACACATACAGTAACAGAAACTCAACAACCCATTTATTATGGCTCAGAACAAAAAGGACGAGAAACAGTTGGTTTACTTCCTGTTTAATGTGGCCTGAATGGGTAGCAATGATTGTGGTTTTGGTTGAGATATGTAAGGTGAAACACTATGGAATCACAGAATATCTCCTGCCTGTTTATGGTGACCCAAGCCTGCTGAAAATAAAGTACATTTTTGCGTTCAACAAGTATTTTCTTCTTTTCTTCCCTCTTCAGTCCAGTGGACAGATTGTACATGGCTTTGGTTTCCAGCTGGTTTGGGTCTGATTAACACAGGCAGATGAGCCGATGTATCACTCCATCAGGGGCAGACGGAGGGACTGCTGATTGTGACCACTTAGCCATTACGTTCCGTCATAGGGTACTCACTCACATTTTGCCCATTTTCTCCACCACCCCCCACATGCAGTTCAGAGCTACAAGCTAATGTTTATTTTCTATATATATATATATATATATATTTTTTTTTTTAATTATTGTTTAGTCTAGATGATGTTTTTTTTTTCTTCAATTATCGTTTAGTCTAGATGATGTTACAAATAGTGAAAAATCAGTGATTAATGGATGAAAAAAACAATGCAATGCGACTATTTTGATAAGCGATCATCTGAAAGCTAATTTAAAAAAAAAAAACTACACATTCTCTGGCTCCAGCTTCTGAATTGTACGAACTTGCTGCTTTACTTTGTCTCTTGTGATAATCTTAATATCTTTGGTAGCTAGGGTTAAAAAAAATCATCCTTTTTGTTGAGAGAATTGTGATTTTTTTTTTTTTTAAACTATTGTTACATTTAATGTGACAAAAGTAATCGTTGGTTGCAGCACTACAAATTTACAACACTAAAATGAGGATAAAGTAAGCTAACAACAGGGACAATTAACAAAGGAGTCATTTACCATAACAATTACTATTATAAATTCCTTTTACACACTATTCCAAGCAGCTGAAGCAGAAGACAAAACCAATTTCAGTCTGTATGTTAGGGACAGATAGCAGATACATAAATGTGTTGTGCTCGGAGATAATATCATAATTAATCATAATACTATTATAATACTATAATAATTATATTAATACTTAACTTTCTGTGGATCAAATATTCGATGACCTACATACACATTCTGTACTCAAACACAGTTTGTCACTCATTCTCTATTTGTCTGCCTCAGACCTGCTGACTTTCTCTCTCTCACACACACACACACACACACACACACACACACACACACACACACACACACTGATGCTTTCTGACATGAGCCTGCAATTCGAGATGGCAGGTGTCAGTCAAATGCTCCCATTAAGATGGAAATGATGAATTCACTAAACAGGAGGAAGCGTTTGACGGGGCTGAAGCTGGGTCACCTGCTAAACTCGGTTTCACGCTGACATTTTCAATCGGTAAACAGCCAGCATCGTCCCACAATAAACCCCTGATTCATCTTTTCATTTGAGATGTAGTACGGTGCAGGAAGAAGGATACATTTATGTAGTTTATCTGCTTTTGAAACCATAATTTGTGTGCAGCTGCAGTAAAAAATAATTGCGGGTGTAGCCACTGTGACGGTCTACATATTCCTAATTACTGCAGCAAAAGCACCATTTCTGCCACCAATTATCATAATGGCCACTGCTATTCACAAAACTACTGTACTTGTGTTAGACACACTAACATCACATGATGATTAAAGTGGTAAAGAAGTGAGTTCATAATTAAGCCCTCTTCCTCCTCTCTTTCTTTCTCACTTATTATAGCCTGTGGTCTACCTGTATCCATGGCAACCTGAAGGCAGAGCATTACACGAGATTAATGGAACTGGAAGCCAAGAGACAGGGGCATATTTGTTTTGATGTCTTCACAATGCATAAAAGAAGGTGGCAGCCGTTGAGTGTGTCAACCCATGATGCTCTGGGACACCTCTCTGCCAGCGGCCACTTTACTTTCTCTTTTCTCTCTCGCATTGTGACATTTTTCAAAAGTGTCAAACAACCCAAACGAGAAAGCATCCGCTTCATCTCTCATACCCTCCATTCAAGATCAGATTCTTAAAGCTCTTTGATGTCATGCTTTGCTTTGTTTTTATTCCCTTGAAATATGGAACTTGACAGTTTCTTTTAAAAGATGTGACTTTAGTTCACTATTACAGTTGGATCCATTCAGCGGAGTCTCACTGTGATATGTCCAACAATGATCTAGAACAGTAGTTCCCGTTCCCCCTTTTTTACTTTTTTCTTGTATAACACTGTGTGGTTTTAGGGCTCTAAGAAGTAAAAATAAAAATCTAAGGTTAGAAACGATAATCACTCTTTTGTGAAACTGCTCCCAACCTCCCGGTGAGGGTCTCTGGGTCAACCTCCGGGTTACTTGTGATTGACAGGACTAAAGAAATTATTCAAACGACCTCTTTTTTTGTTGAACTCATGGACATACTGTATGCAATGTGTAACAAGGGGTCGCAGGAGACTGCCCTCTCCTGTTTTGGTGCCTAAAACCTAACCAAGTAGTTTTTGTGCCTAAACTGCAAACACAGAACTTTCACCCAGAAGATTGGGGTTTGTGTCCACTTTGGGGAAAAAAAGTAAGAGTTTTAGTTTTTTATCTTTACGGATCAAACGGAGCTGTAATTGGAAGTGAAGAAACGTAACAAATGTACTGATTTTAACCCAAACCACAATCTTTTTCTAAACTTAACTAAGTAGTTTTAATGCCTAAACCTAACCAAACTGCGACCTTTTCACAACAGCATTTTACTTGTAAACCCTCATAACAGGCCAAGTCAGAAAAAAAAGACCCCTTTTGTGTATCTGGGATAGATTTTTCTTTTTATCCCTTCAGTTATCTTGTGATGCCCGCTGTGGTGTCCTCACGCCTAGGCTGTGAACCACTCATACAGCGTCTGTTCAAATTAAAAGTGAAATGTATGAGCATCACCTCAGACATGATCTTCCCATTACCCTGTAATTACATCCCAGGAGCCAGAAGAAACCTCACCGCCATTCTGCCCGGCTCCACCTGCGTCCTCCGCATCATTTCCTCAGTGAATCCAGAACACACGTCAATTGCCACGACCAATTCCACCAGTTTTTGCTCCCCTTGAGCTCATTTGCCACCAATTCCTCTCCCATCATCCAAACTGTTTTTGGTGGCCGAGATTGGGCCAATTTCTTCGAGGACGACGTTTCATTACAGCCAAAAAATTAACACGTGGTGACCTCCGCTCCACTCCCGGCTCCTATGTTAGGTCAAGGCTTCCTCTCTCTTCTTGAGGAAAAGGTATTTTTTATTTTTTACAGCCAACTGTCGAAGAGAGCAGTGGCTGCACAATCAGTGTGCTCCCCTTTGAAGTTGCATGCTAATTTGGGCCTCAATGAACCCCATCTTAGTACGATTTTGTCACCAGCTCTGTGATTGCATTGATCAAGTTAACCTGCGTTGTAACTCAGTGGGGGGAACGTGTCTTGATTTGCCTGTCAGACATTCATGGGGAGAAAATGCAGCTTCAAAGTGGAGAAGCTGGCTGAAACCGGTAAAGGCCAGCAGTGACCGGGCAGAGCGCCAGCATATTGGGGCTAGGAAGTGCTTTCTTTTTGTGCCAAACATTGTTTTGGCACCGTCCATATCCTCACATTTTGCCCACGGAGCACGAACACAGAGTCTGGCACTCGCTCAAGGTATTTCACTGAAGTAAGAAAAGCTCTCTCATTCTTCTTCAATGCTTCTTAAACTTTTGACCCCACCCCTCATTATTATTGTAGCTTTCTCAGGTGTGTTGGAGAAACTGTTCAGATAATTTACTCAAGTAAAAATAGCAGTGCCACAATATAAAAATACAACAACAAAAGTCAGAATTGTTTTATTACCAAAGTATAATTAGTCCTGCAGGTATGGCCTCTTTCAGAATGTTATATTGGATTAATATGATCTGTGTATTAACATGTTTAAGCTGGTTGAGGTCGTGTTGATTTGAACTACCTTATATATATATACTGTCGGGTAGTTTAGTCCACAACAATGTATTATAGCCATGTTATCTCCATGGCAGCTAAGCAAACTCCATTTACTGATGAGGACAGTGAGATGTGATTGAAAGCTTCAGTAGCTAGTACTGTAAGTGTGCCTTGATTTAAGATTATTTTGTCAAACAAATTTACTTGTTTCAAGATTTCAAGACAAATATGTCAAATAAATATGTTTTAAAGTGCCCATATTATGAAAAAAACACTTTTTCTGGGATTTGGGGTGTTCTTTTGTGTCTCTGGTGCTTCCACACACATACAAACTTTGAAAAAAATCCATCCATGCTGTTTTGAGTGAGATACGGTTTCTGAATGTGTCCTGCTTTCAGTCTCCTAGTGAGCTGTTCAAAATCGGCCTTGGACTGTGATGTCACAGTCCGAAATGAGCTGGCTAACCACAACCGTTAGCTCGTAGCGTTAGCCGGCTAATGCTAGCGTTAGCCGGCTAACGCTAGCATGCTACGTCGTTCTCAATAGCAAAGCACTGCTACAAAACACACATGTTCACCATAATCTACAAAAGAACTACTTACATGCGCGCCCTCATTTTGAAGTCTCCCAGCTAATCCTGCCTTGTAACTGACCAAAGCTGAAGAAACAGCTTTCTTTTACTGTCTCTAGAGTTAGCTAGCTGACATGCTCTACATCTGAGCTACTGCGCATGTGCGAGTGCAATCAAAGATAGTACAGAAGAAGAAGATGAAAAGAGGTCTCACTCTGTAGCTAAAACAGAAACCAGGTGAAAAGAGGATCTGCAGCAGTGAGAGAGAGCTGTGCAGTACAACAACAATATGGTGTTTTTTGAAAATTAAACCATGTAAACCTATTCTGGTACAACCTTAAAATACAGTTATGAACCTGAAAATGAGCATAATATGGGCGCTTTAAGAGAATAACACTTTTTGGATTAATTAATGAACAACAATGTCTGTTGTCTATGCAAAATCTTAATCTACAGAAAAATAATCAGCCAAAGTCTGCATATTTATGCGGGGCCTGCATTTTTTCAAATACGCCGCACTTTCGCTGCATAAATTGCCCATTTCCACGCAAAATATGTGGAGCTTGCATGATTTCAAAATTCCCGCATTGGGTTTACTTCACACAAGAGCAGCCATTTCCCCCTGTTGCCATGGGAACGTTATCAAGTGATGTAAACATCATCGAAAAGCAGGGTGTTGGGGGAATCACTTTTTTCCCCTCTTTTTCATCAAACCACAGTTTTTGCAAGTTCCCGCAATTTCATAGCATAAATATCCCGCATATTCCATCGCATTTTTTAAGAAAATGTGTCGCATAATCAAGGATTTTTTCCCGCAACAATCACAAAAAAACTATTTGAATGCAGTATTTTGGAAATTTCTTTTCACCTCCAGTTGGCAAGTTTTGTTGGCTATATAATAACTATGTTTGAAAGAGTTCTAATATTTCTCAGGGGATTAGTAAATTTAGCCTTTTTCTGCTGTGAGAAATGAAAAATACAAAGCAGGGCGCCTGGTTAGCTCACCTGGTAGAGTGGGCGCCCTATAGAGGTCTACTCCTGGACGCCGCGGCCCCCGACCTGCGGCCCTTTGCTGCATGTCATTCCCCTTCTCTCTCCCCTTTCAAGTCTAAGCTATCCTATCCAAATAAAGGCCTAAGGAACCGTTCGGTATTTATGAAATGGACCACCGGAGGAAAATAGGGGAGGGTCATGTCTTTTTATTCTTTATTGAGGGGAGGGTCATCCAAAAATTTTCAGTCCGGGGGTCATGTATTGATGAAACAGCAAAATTTCAAAGTGGCTTGTTTGGTGCATATTTTTCCATGTAGCTCTTAGTCTCGGCCCCCGCTACCAGATGGGTCTGACCCATGAGTTGGCTGAGGGGCAGGGGGATTATTGCATTGTTTAAAAAATGAGTGGAATAATTACGTCTGGCATGACCAGATATTTTATAAATATCTTAAATAACACAAAACAACTAAATGGTGGTAGGTAATACATGTGATTTCATATACTGCTTTAGTAAAAAAAAATATTTCCTGGCTGACGATGACGACGGCAGCAGGACGTAAAAAACGAAATGACTGTTGCTAGTCTGGACATCTTGCCGTGCCAAGGTTGCAATAAAGGTTTCCTAAATGACACATTTGATGTCAGCTTACTAATTGATTGCGGGTTTTGTGTAGATTTGGACTTTAATACGTTTATTCAACTTAGTTTAAACGGCGAAGTGGAGGAAGCCTAGTGACGAGTCCATAGCAACCAGTTTGTGTGTTGAATGTTACCCAGAGTGCCTTGCTGAATGGTCTCAATGTTTTATTGTTTTATTTCATGTGAATACTAGTTTACTAGAGGAGTAACTTAGTATTTGAAGTAATGCAGGAAGTGTGCATTTAGTTTCCATGCTTATTGTGTTTCCACAACAATCTTAGTGAGTAAATCTACTGAAATGGCCACCACACCATAACAGAGGAGTGGGATGCATCAGATGAGAATGCAGAGGTTCAGTCATGTATGTAAAAACCAATGGGAAACTGTATATATTTGCCAAGGGCAAACCAGTACAGAAGGTATCGATAAGTTGTTGGGGGAGGGTCATGCCTTTTTTTCAAATCGTTTTGGAGGGTCATAGAATTTTTTTTTACTGCCGAGGGGGGGGTCATGTCTGTTTTGGCTAAAGGTCCCAAAACTCCTCCAGTTGCCCCTTAAATAAATACAGAACAGTCCCTAAATGCCCAAAGGATTATCTTTAAAAAAAAGGAAATGCAAAGCATGCTAAATGTACTGAACTGTTCACACCCAGTGAGTGTGTCTGTAATATTCAAGAGAGAGTAAGATAATAAAATATGAAAACTCAAAAAATAAGAAAGGGAGGAAAAACCAGACACCCAGGCCACTTTAATTGCCTTCCACAGGTGAAAACAGCTTCTCCTCTCTACACACACGTCTAATTCCAAACGTGTAATGGCCTCTCCAATGTTTTTATACTCTTTTTAAGTTTGAGCGAGCAGTTAAGTTGTTTCTGTGTCTGTCTGCTAATTGGGATGTTTGAGGCAATGGCAAATTGGTGGTTCAGTGCTCTAAGAATTGGCACTGAGAGGGAAAAAACAAAGAGAGAAAGAGAAGGCAAGTGACAAACAGGGCCACGTTAAGACAGTTCGCAACTGCCAAGCAGGTAGCTGCCCTCACAATGTGACACATCAGCCAGCTCAAACTGGGTGCACACAAGAGCTGCCAACTACCACTCCTGCTTTTTCTTCTCTCTACAAAGACAGGTGAGCTCTTCGCACATGCCACTGCTGTTTGGAATAAGCCGTAGTGCCAGGTGCTGCTGGAAAGTAAGGAAAAAAAGGGGAAAAAATAAATGCTAAGCCTCTTGTGTGGACATTACTGTGGCAGGACTAACAGCATGCCTTCCCAGGAGACACCTTGGCTCTGCTATTGTCACGACTGTGGACACAGCCAGTCCCTGCAGCCCTCTGAAATTAATACAAGCTGACCAGCAGCCTGCTCTCACAGCCTCGATGGGGACAGCAGGCTTATTCGGGGCGACAGAACCTGTGACTTGTCCCAACAAAGCCTGAGTGTCCTGCCTGGGCTGGGACATTAACAAATGTCACTCTGCATGAAGCGCTCTCTTGATTACTGCTGACTTGGGTTGGCCTAAGTGAAATAACCACACCAAGGTGACTTTCACAAAGCACAGACTTGTCTTTTTACAGAATATAAGAACATCTATCTCCGAATGAACACTTTACATTTATTCCCCTGAAACGTTAAAGTGCAGCTTCACAAACATACATTCACACTCTTCTGTGCAGGATTTGCTCTACCGTTACAGAATGGCAAATAATTGGTAATGTAGCGCTGCGTTAAGCTGATTGTTTTCCACGCATCAATAAATAACATTTAAACATCTGACTCCCAACGCAGGGCCAACCACTGATTCGCATAACAGCACTGGTACTCAAATGTGGCAAATCCAGCGGGGACACACATACGCACACACACACTAAAGTCAGACCCTTTTTGTAGCAGTGTTATGCTGGCTCATCGATTGAGGACCTCCTGATGCGATCAACAGCTGTCTCTCAGCCGAGTGGAGAGCTGATGGCCGCCTGGTGGTGTTCTGCCTCAGTGTTGCCTGTCAGGGTCAGCCCCCATCACAATCTCTCTTTATGGGCACATTTCTACACTGAGCTGAGTAACCGTAATGTTCCTCACAGACGGTGGGCTGCCTGTGAATGGTAGCATGCTAGTGGGCGGTGTTAGCCTGTTAGCTCTGAGTCCATGGCCTCCAAAAGACTTCAGTTCACACAGATTTTAAGTATTTATTTTCAAGTGTGATCAGCCAATTGACTTTCAGGAAGAAAAGCCATAGTTGTATATTTTATCTGACATGGCTGAAAAATATGTTCTGCTCCAGAGAGGATATTGATTAGGTGCATCACACTCAAATCTGGCTTTCTGAACAATTTGCCACCCATCCCTTTTCTAGGTTTCTTTCTTTTAAAACCTAATGCATAAAACTGTGTAGATTCCTGATTTAGGTTTATAGTTAAGGCTGTGTTTACAAAGTCAGAAGATACAGCACAAAGAAAGAAATATGCATTCACACATCCTGTACTGTACATCACATTTAAAAACCTTTCTAAACCCCCCTAATATCAATATTTGTATATTCCTCATAAATCCAGTATTGATTGGACTACAGTATAGCTTACATATCCGTACTTCTGCCTGCTCCACCACTTGTTAGACTTGTCAATCAAAATAACCTCAAAGAAGAAGTGCAATATTAAAGATTGTGACACATCGGCAAGGTTCTCAACAATAATAGCGCAGCTGTCATTACCCATGGTGTGGCTATTCAACATGGCATCATGACTTTGCGTAAACATACACGCCACTTTCCTAAAGCCAAATGGCGTGTTATCTGTACGCATTTTGAGCTATCCACGTGTATGTCTATGCTGTATACAGCAGATGTAAACATACACACCACGCGGCGTCGCCACGTTGCGTGTTATCGCTAATACATGACGTACTATCGCGAGAACGTGACGTACTACTATCGCGAACGTGACGTACTAACGCGAGAACAACGTCACGCGTGTAAAAAGGTTGGGTTTAGGAAAAGAACACTGGGAAAATGTTCAAAAAAGAACATAAAAAAGCGACAAAAACACACTTAGTAAGACAATAAACGGTTGGGTTTAGGAAAGAAACATTGGGGAAGGCTTAAAAAAAACAAAAAACGGCTGGAAATCTCCACAAGCGATCCTGGCTCTCCTGGATGAAAATCTTGTGTTTTACCCATCCGCGGACTTAAGCCCCTTTATACTACTCGCTACGGCCAAAATTCACTCGTAATGTAGGTCAATGGCGGGCGAATTGCGTTGATAAACACGCTTAAAAGTGATTATGCGTTTTAATAACACGCCAAAATGGCATACGAATTGGCATGTCATACATACGCCACTTTATGAGATCAGTCTGGGCTATTTATAGCACCCTTATCATTAATTAATCAAATTAGAGGTAATACCTCAGTCATCATTATTAATAAAGGTCAGACTATGATCATTTAATTTATAGAGCCAATATCAAAACAGATTTTACACAGTGCTTCACAATAGAGGATAATGTGAAATAAGCATTAACAGAGGGACAGAAAAAAATCAATCAAATTGGATGACAAAATGAATTAACAACTGTTTTATTATTTTGATTCCATTTCTCAACTTATGCTTCTTCTCCTTATCACGTCCCCTGCAGCTGACCTTAGAAAGCCTTGTGTTCACATGGTCTAAAGAAGCCTTGAGTTGCACATATTCTCACCTCATGTTCTTTTATAAAAAACTTTTATAAAAGATGATGCGTTGGAAATGGTGTATGCATGGTTTTTGTGCGTACCATAATATATACATGTAATCCTTTCTCTTCAGCTATCATGCAAACATTTCTCTTTACATTTTCACTTTTCCCTCCACCTTCCATCTTCACTCCTTTTCTGCTCCTCCTGCACTTCCTCTTTAACTTGGTGAGCAGTAACATTCAATTAGCATCAAAAGGCGGAGGCCCATGCAATATCTATGAGCTGTGACATTTGTGGCAAGACAGGGGTCCCTCAGATGACCCTGGGGCCTCGCACATTGAGGGGTCTGGGGAATATCCGACACCATTACTCACCATCTCGTAAGAATATTCAGCCCAGCGTCTTCAGCCCAAAGATATTCCAGTTCTTGTGATAGGTCAAAACTCCCAGCAATCCTCTTACTAACAAGAGTGTCAGAATGATTTGCGTTTATTTATGTTGTTGGTCATGCCTGTAGCGGCCTTTTTTTTTTCCAGCTGGTGCAGTGCAATTTCTTTTTCTAGTTAGTGGTCTGACTACATTTTTCTTGGTATGTCCAAAAATGTGAATTCCAATGCAACACAAGTTACGTTTGTACAGAATCAACAACACCCCATGGAAAAACCAAATCATATTTAAATCATATTAGCATGTTCCAGGAGAAATGGCTAAGGGCCAGTGACCACAGATTTACAGGTGCTAATCTCAGGTGGAAAAGCTACAAGCCAGATGCCCTCAAGCATGGCTCTGCTCTGGCATTGCCTCAGTGGGCACACAGTCAATACTGCACCATTGTTACCAGGACTCCCCATGTTGCCCATGCTATAGGTATTTTCGGATAGAGTCAAACTTGAATTATTCAGAGACTACATGTCCAGACTTCCCAATTTTACATATACAAATAATCTAGAAAATATGCAGTTATGGAAAATTAATGGGAATGAAAGGTGTATAAAAGGAAACTGGAATGTAGAATGTGCAGCAGCTTGGCATAGAAGTTTAATTATAAAATGTAAGCCGGGTTAACATTTTTCTCATATGAGTGACCTCCTTTCATTTTGGGCTCAGAATAGCTCCACAGTATTTATTTGTTTTCTTCACTCCTGGTGCTGGATTCCTGCACCTGTGTCTTTTGGCAGGACTCAAGTAAATCTGTTCAGCTTTCCTAACATTATTTTGCCTTCAAATTGATAAAGCATGTCCAACCCCAAATAACAATCCTCTTTACTGTCGAGCTGTGTGTCTGAACTAGAGTCGGGAAATGTGTTGATGTATGCCAGCGTGGAGACAGAGGGAGTGGCAGCAGGATGGATGCCCCCTCCCCCTCCCCCCCGGTGAGAAAATGAGTGGAATCACAGCGTTTTCCACCCAGCTGACACCCAAGACAGATGGAGCTAGCGAAAACTGCAGCGCAGACCCAGCCAAAACCATGGCAACAGCAAGCCTGCCAGGCCAATCGGAGAGAAGAACGCATTGCCATCTAAGTAGGTCCCCAAGGTAGACTCTAAGAGGATGATAGCCCAACTCATGGAGGTTGGTGCTGAAAGAATCAAGAGGATCCATCTTAATGCTTGTGGAAGATCGAGAGGGATATTATACCATATGTTTCATATCCTAAGGCGATGATTTGATTTTGACTGCAAAAACTAGCATTTTAGATCACTGGCAAATGGCATGTCATCAGCAATGCCTCTGTGTAGTGCTGTTAAACAGAAGCTGACAAAAGCCTGAAGGCATGTCTATGGTTGATGTCTTTTTAGAGAGTTTACATACAGTGTGTTGTGTGAAAGGGCTTCCTCTTTTGTTGTATTTCTTTACTGTAGCGTGCAGGGAATTTGTCATTTCACTTTGCTCCTCAGGGCAGAGGATCAGCTGCACAACAGTAACCTTACAGCTAATAGAGATTCATTGTATTTTTACATGCACACCAATATTCCACTATTATTTCCAAATATGACAATATTCTGAATTTGATACAGGTCATGTAAACGGCATATTCCTGTTGGATATTCCGAATAAGGCCTTTTTCCGAATAAAGCATTTTCCGATTTAGACATGGGATATTCAGGTATTATTCTGGTTTTTAGAGGCATTCTTTGGACATGTACTGTATACAGTGCATTCAAAATATGCGTCTCAATCAGGGTTTTTACCACAGTTTACAGCCACTTGCCTGTTTACGGTTTATGGTCATCTCTGTGCGTTGCTATGGTTGCTGTACACAAACCAACCAGCCAACAGTTTGCAAGGCTGCAGACCCGATAAGAAGGAGAAACACAGCTACTTTTTAACATTATCAAAGACTTGGATATCAACAGGTTTTTGGATGTGCACAAACATTGCTACGCCAACCTTTTCAAGAAGCTGGTTGAAGGAATGAAAGAGGGACGCTGTGTTAGCATGGTCCAACAAGTCCACCACCGCTGGTAAACTCTGAAAAAATCATATTTTGCACAGCTAACCCACGGTAAACAGGAATATTAGTGGAATATTCACTTTCATTAGCCACGTCAACAGCTTAGTCAGAATATCGCCTTCGGAATAAGGGCAAAACCTGGAATATTATGTGCATGTAAACGTAGTCATTGTCTCGCTCAAGGACACTCATGTACACGTGACCTCAGGCCTTCGCAGCAGAATGAAAGTCTTGAGTTTCCTGCACTCAGTGAACCAGCATGTTGACCAAGCAGCCTGTTGTTAAAAGGTGATTTTACAGAAAGGGATTTGTCTTAAACTGAAAGATTTAAAGGATTGGTGTACAAGATTTGCGATCTAGAAAATGAACCTGCTAGCAGGCTTGTAGAAGGCAGACATTTCATTTTCACCGCTGTGGTGAAAAACCCTCCCAGCATTATCACACCATCTACGTCAGATCTGAAGGCACGTGGTGTATTGTAGGAGGCCAAGATAAATTTCATAAAACATGTTCTCATTGCAGAAGAAAATAGGATTGCAGCACATTTTCAAGAGTGGGCATCAAAACTGCTCTTTTTTTTAATGGAATTTTGTTTTGATTCAGATTTGAGGCTTAATTGCCCAATACTGAAACTGGAGGATGTGACCCCTACATGACCCCTTTCTACAGTTCTCAGATCAGTCCTGTCTGCCACATTCTGCCACTCCTGCCGTGCCTGGAAGAGTGCAGAGCTTAATTAAAGCGTGCCAAAAAAACAAATTACCATACCCTGCATTTTCAGATGAGTTCTGCAGCACTGTAAAAGCCCGTACACACCGGGACGAATATCGGCGTGCGTTATTCGCCATCGTTTTTCAACGCGTTTTTTGTGTTCACACCCAAGCGATTTTTGCTGACGATGAGCCGAGTGAACATGCAAATTCATTCCCTGACATTAGATGGCGCTTTTTCTTGTATATGTATCTCGCAGGCTTTTCCATTTCTGTTGTACCTCCTCCACTACAGCACACAAACGATGGCGATTGTCAAACGTTTATGGGAAAAAGTTACAAGCCTATGTACATGAAAGACAATTAAGTGAAATGAAACTCACCTTCAAGGCCCATTTGCTCTGCAATACCACTCCATAGCAGTTCTCTTTTGTCAAGATGTTTGTAGTCGCTGTGCGTTTGTCATAAAGTGCTTTATGTTCCGACACCAACGAGACCAGCAGCTCTACATTCATCTTGCCTTGCATCTTCCTCGTCTTATTTCTTCCCGGCAGTGTAGACGCTACTTGGCGTATATCTTCTTCGCCGTTACATAGGTGTGCTCAGCAAGACTGTTTTGTATTTGAGCGCCCCGAAGTTGTGTTTACTGTAACTTCAGAAGCTCCAGACACGTGAGCAAAAGCGCCAATCTCATTGGTCGGATAGTTTATGACGCAGCGCGTCAAACCCAAAAAATGAACCCGAGGCGTTTTTTTTAAAAATGACGCTTTTATGCATGGCGTTTTTTGCGTTGGTGTGCACACTCACATTGGCGCCCTTTGTTTAGTCACGAGGTGTTAAACGTCGGCGAATATCGCGCGCAAAATTCGTCCCGGTGTGAACAGGCCTTAACACTTTTATTACGACTCCCATTGTTGTGTGTGAGACAGATAAAACATGCATTGACAAAAATACATTATAATATATGAAATAATATATCATTATCTTAAATAGTTTTTCACTGAGGTAATGCCTTAACGTCTTACACATATCCCCATTTTTTATAAAAAAAAAAAACTAGTTTGACCTTGTATGACTTTCTAAATTTTTTTTCTTTTAAAATATGACTTACAGCTTGCTGATGAAATGTCTACGTATCTTTTTAAACAAGTGAGCTGCTGCCTTTGCTCTCACCCCTTTTGAGGAACTTGTGGAATTGAGTGTCTTACTCGTTTCAATTTTCTTGGAAAAGCAGTGAAATTTTGTGGGTCTGAATGGCGGTTATCTACGCTACGCAGCCTGTGCACTGTGTTAAGCTGAATTGCCTTTTCTTCACAGACTCTATGGAGGATTGGTGATTATGTACTGGCTTTTTTAAGGAGGATAGATTACACAGAGGTTTTGTCATTCAGGGCAGCAACTTTACTCCAAAGATACCACCCTTCAGAGGCACAGTGAAGTTAAATGACAGCATATGGTCCTTGGGCTGACATGCGTGACAGCACATCCGTAGCCTCCGAGTGCACTCTGCTTACACCGCTGTACCTCTTTGCCACCTTCCTCCTCATTGTCAGCCACTTACACTAACCTCCTGCAGAAGCACCAATGAAGGATTCATGCCATAAGCATTCATCTCTGAAAGCATGTTATATGGCATCCTAATTTACAGATGAAGAGGACATAAACACATGTCAAAGCATACATCTGTCTCTCTTGCCTCCACACACTCACAATCGCTCACCCACATGCATGGCATAACAGTGGCCATATCCTCCACTGAGTCGAGTCTTTGAGGAAGCCAGCGATGCTTTGAAGCCCGACTCTGCCATCAGGAGATTTTAAAGAAGCCCCGCTTCTCTCTCTCTTTTTCACTCCACAAACAGCTACTCTAGCTCCTATCGCCAACTGAACCGCAGACACATGCTAGGCCACACAGATGACCCAAATCTGATCTTCTTCATCTTGCCTTGCCTCCTCTCATCCCAGTCAAAGATTCAGACACAAACCACCCCCCATTCTCTCTCTCTCTCAATCTCTCTTTCCCACTGATGCTGTGACTGCTTTATTTTCTACACTTTATCCTTCACCCCCTCACGGCATTGTGTCCCTCCAATCTCATTACCACTCTCTTTTAATCTGATGGCTCTTTTCTTGTAGATCATGTGTATCTCTTTTGAAGAAGCATTCAGAGAGGTCTTGGAGGTGTGGACCTTTTCATACAGATAAATTCAGAGATGGACACTTCTCTTCGCACTTAGGCAACCATTTGCAGTAAAGAATGGCAGTGGTTCTTTGTCATCTCGGCAACAGGCAGTCTGAGAATGATTATGCCGGTTGTTCTGTCGTCGGTCCAGAGCAACATATCTTACAGCTTGGTTTTTAGACATGCCGCTAACATGGCTCTAGTGTACAAAAGGCAATGTCGGTCTATTGGTCGGTCCACCACTTTGGTTCAGACCGAAATGGCTCTCTGTTCATTTAAGTGTTGGAGAGATGAGATTTTGGTCCCCAGAGGATAAATCCTCATGATCCTCGTATCATCGTATAACTTTGATCCCCTGACCATTCATGTAGCGCCATCATCAGGTCAAAGTTTCACTTGCCCAATACTTTGATTTATATACCTGCGAAAGCAATGACATTGTAGCTCCAACATCAGGCCAAATCAGCCACTTGAACAGGAAAAATCTGGATTTAACAGGCAATTTTACCATAAAATGTATTAACTTTTTCCATTTTGGAGTTTTCTACTTGTGCCGCTTTCATCCAAAATCTCAGTTCTGGACAGAAGATAGCTCAATCTAATAGACGGACTTCCATGAACTTCGATGTCATGTTCTCAGTCGGGTTAACCATTTAGAGTTTAGGGAGGGACTCCATGGCCTGTCCAATAGTAGTCAACCAAAGGACAAACTTGTGTTTAATCCACTACTACTGTGGTACAGTACCTCTGTATTGATGAGTATAATGAACAGTGCAACCTCTGAGTGAATCTAGCAGTGCTTTCAATCTTTAGATTTTGTCTTTGATTGCAAGTTGCTGACAGGGTTTAAGAAAAGTATGTGTGAAAACTTTAATCCATCACCCACACAGTCTTGCGATGTCTCAGCCATTTGCATGTAACTGACAGACAGTCTCAGACAGTTTTTCTCTCTTAGACTTTAACAAGATCTCTGAGATTTCCTGCAGTTTCTCAGGGAGTATTGTCTGCCAGTGCCCACACAGGAAGGTACCTGTTAGCTCAGTGGGCCACGAGGTACTCTTGTCCTCCAACACCAGGCCTGGGAGACTCTGTCATGGCCCTAATGAGAACTGGATCTGACATCCTCTCCAACCACTGCTGCTCTCTGTATCCCATCAGCCCCAACTTCTCCCTGTTCTTCTTCCCCTGTAACAATGGCAGAGTGGTTATGGCACCAGGGATATTGTAGGTTGAATTATTGATTGGGCAGTAGACTTACTGCCCAATCAATAATTTGGTCTGGTCTGTTGCTACGGAGATGGCTGATCTTGTATGACATCCATTAATTCAAACAGGTGTATAAAGTGTTGTTATGTGACAGCAAATCTCTTTTATTTTCTCTGTGTGGAGCGTTGAGACTGAGCGGCACTGGAGTAGCTGATCAAATCAATTACTTTATTTTCATTATGTAAGACAAATGCAGCAATCGCAGACAATTGAAGCACACTCATGGCCTTGATTAGTTAATCATTGTGTGTAGGCATAATACATACTATATTGAGGTCCAGTGTGCCAACATTATTTTCTCTCAAGGTGTGAAGACAATGGCACACAGTGATTTGCTGTGACAGGCAGCTCAGAGACGGCTCCACAAATCTAACAAGATTTTATAACAGAGAGTCCATGTATTTTTTTTTAACATGGGTGGAATTAACTCTTTCTGCCACCCTCTTTAATTTCTTGCAGGAATGGTATTGCAATACACAATAATAAGCTAGATGAAATACAGCTTTGCCTGCTTTCCAAAAGAAAAAACTGATGCATATAGTGCCACTGTAATATGGAAAGATTATATTGAAATTGAAACATCCCAATAATGACCAGTTATGTTTACGACAGCCTATCAATTACATCTTCACAAGTATCCATAATTTTCTGGCATTCAACACAGGGCAGATATAATGGTGTGCTTTCATACTCAGTAATTAGGCTCTGGGTAACATGGAGAGCTGAAGCACAAGGCAGAGAGTATATATATATATATATATATAATATGCAATTATAGTGCATATATATATGCACTATAATTGCATAATTGGCTAGGGAGGAATAACAGAAACCGTGACTGCTATATTATAAAGTAGCAGCAGTCAGCAAACTGTGAAATGATTTGTATAAGCCCAGTTTAGTGGGTCAAAGGGAGGGGTAGAAAGTAGGCGGGCTGTCATGTGCTTGAGAGAAGAACATTTAAGCTGATGAACATTGCCTAACAATATAGCTGTAATGTGGACTAATTCAGAGCTGCTCCTTTCCAGCGGGGACTTGATTGAGTAGCCGGCACTTGTTTGTGTTTTAATTTGGGCTTTGGTGGGTGCTTCCATTTTACAGCTGCATTTGTTTTCTGAGAAGTCCTCATGTGTAATTTATTGGGTCTACTTTCGCATGTTCACCTACTCACTCTTAGGCGATGCTATGCTGCATAAATTATGCAGAGTACTTTTCGTTTCCAGCATCGGCTGATGTGGGACTGCGTGCTGCGAGTTATCAGACAGATTTCAAGACATCTGTGTCACACTGCTAGCTTTGCCGATGGAGACACCGAAACATACAGCTTACAGCTTTGTGGAACAGAATATAATAAAGATTAGCAAAGAAATCACTGGCATGGATGGAATGAAATGCTATGTTTTTAGAATTAGCAGTGGTTAGCCTTTTTTGGGAACACTAATGGTTTGAAGAGAGCCTACAGTACAATAGACAGCCTTTTTTTTGCAACTCTGCCCTTGATCATTTTGAATATTTAATAAAACATTTTACACACCACTGATGCTGCTCAAAACAGGCACCATCTGAAGCATTGAAAGCCTGATAAAGCTTGGTCAAAGGCAACAGTGTTGATTGCACTGAGATTCAGACTTGTTGAACCGTACTGTAGTCGTGTGAAGGTGCTACGACCTGTGGACTCTTCTGCTTCATAGTCAGCTCGCACCAGCAGCTTGTGAAATGAAGAACAAAATCAATGTGCAAGAAAGTTCTTCTCCTGTCAGTTTTGTCAGATCTGGCTGAAATGGTGGAAACATTGGGGAAGATGACTGAAGCCGAGACTTGTCATATTCCTTTCAATCAGTGATGAATAAACCCAGTGTTTTTGAGATACCTGTAGTATATCCGTTTCTTTTTGAATATTCCCCTTGTTCCCCAGGCAGACCCATGAAGGTACAGACAAAAGAAAAGGATCCTAATAATGATCAATGCTGCTGGGAGAGAAACTAAACAAACCAGGTGCAGTCGCTGCTTATAAAGAATCAACTTTTTCTTCAAGTTGCACAAGAAAATGGGCGTCTTATTATGGCCTCAGCAGAATTAAACCTTAGATATCCCTCAGCCAGCAGCAGCCGTTGAACCACTTTTTAACATGTAGAAATAACAATGCACGAAACAGACACCTACAGTATATACGGCATATATAGAGCCATAAAATTGATGACTTCAGACTGAACTTGACCTGAATCTCAGAATGTGGAATAATCTTCTACACCACGATCATATTCAATTAGGGTTCTAGGACTCATGTCAAGAGGAAGAGGGGTAGTGAGAAAAGATTCAGTTTGAAAAAGATTTTTAGCATTTAAGGCTAAAGGTTTGACTTGCGGAGCGCTCTGCTAGCTCACCTGATTTAGCATGTGCCCCATGTACTAAGGATCAGTCCTTACAGCAGCGGCGTGGGTTTGATTCCAACCTGCTGCCATTTACTGCATGTCATTCCCCCTTCTCTCTCCCACTTTCCTGTCTTCAGCTGTCCTATCTAATAAAGGCCAAAAAGCCCCGAAAATAATCTTTAATAAAAAAAAAACAGTTTGACTTGTAAATCATTATTTTGTCTCAACTTTTACCGTTAAGCTTATATGTGAAAACTAAATCCAAGTTTTACTATAACGAAGTAGCAATTAGTCAATTGACAATTTATTTGCAACTCTTTTGATTATCGATTAATTCTTTAAATGATTTTCCAGCTGCTTAGTTTTGAGGGCGGTCTGTTTTTCTTATGTGATAGTAAACTAAATATCTTTGGGTTTTGGGACTGTTGGTTTGACAAAACGAGACATTTGAAGACGTCACCTTGGGCTTTTGGAAATTGTGATTGACATTTTGCCTTGGCCCATAGAGAACAAAACCCACTTGAGTCTTTTCTGTCCGTTTCTTTGGCTCATCCACAGGTGATCGCTGTCATCACAAGCTTTCTGTGGATCTACTGTATGAATCTGAATGACACGACAGTAGGGCATGAGTTGTTTTTCCATTTTTGTGGACGGAGACTCTATAGATTAGTTTTTGATCAAGCTGTCCTCCGACGTTCAGGACAAAGGAAAAAAGATGAGAAAATGACTGTGGACTTGCATGTTGGTGCGAGATAGTGGCAGAGGCAGAAGAGGTTAGTTTGCAGATCTATGTTCATAAGCTGCCAAATAGGAATTATTCATCTGTGGTCCAAAGAAAAACATTTTTTTTCTCAGCCAGGCGACATCAGAAGATTCTCAAAATGTCACCCGCCGAGTTTTTAGATTCAGTCATTATTTTCGGAGCACAGGAACATGAAGTGGCTTCAAATAAACTATTCTCACAGAGGCAACTGGTTGCTGTGCTGGGCTTGTAAAAAGACAGCATTATGAATGCACTCTGCATGTGCTTTGGTCTCAGAACTAGAGGACAGAATCAAGGAAACCACAAACAGTCCTCTGAAGCTGAGGTGAAATTTGTCTTCAGACTGCAGATGCGTGTTCCATGACACTGCTGCTTACCATCCATTTATCGTCTTCAGCAGATCAGATTTTCTGCTGTCTTTGTCTCCTATAGCTCAGCATGAATAAAGGGGTGATGGCAAGTGTAAAAGAGGCGGGGCTTTGTTCACATTTTTACTCAGTGACACTGTGAGAAGGGCTGAAACGATTCCTTGAATAATTCGATTACAAAAAATCCTCAATGCAAAATGACTTGCCTCGAAGCCACACCAGCACGGTTCAGTCTGCTGGTGGCGACTGTGGCGACACATGCTAGAGCGTAAATAGCGAGGGGCCAAGAGACAGGCTGGAGAAAACCAAGAAAGTGTCCAAAGTTTGGAATCAGTTCAAACGTAATTAAAACTAAAACTCTGTACAGTGTGTCTACCGCAAAATCAAACTAGCTTACCACGATAATAGCACGAAGTCAGTGCTATTGCATCTCAACAGAAAACATGGAGTCTAACTTAATCCTCCATTCCACGAAGCGGACCGACAAAAGTAAATAACAGTCGTATGGACGATGAAACACAAACACAACAACTACCAAAATCAAAGACAAGAAAATACGTAGTGGTGACCACGATCTGATCTAAAGAGCTGACGCGTTGACTATCCCTTCGGAAAAACAACTGATTGTTGCGCATCTCTCTCTCTCTCTCTCCACGGAGAAACAGCTGATCAACGATCTAATAGCATAAGTGTAACAGAGCTGTGTGACAATCAAATATATAAATGAAAATAGGTTGAGTATAACTAATATTTACATATAGGCCTACTGTATACAGACCAGTCTCAGGTTTAAACTTGTAGTTCTGAAAGTTAAGTTGCACAACTTAATGTAATGTTTGTGTATGTTTAATGTATGCCTTAGTTTGAGGTTGATATCATTTGAAAAAAAAAAATCTTTGAAAACAATGTAATATGGCACTTAAATGCACTTAATAGGAGAGATGATATTGTAAGCAATGTAGGTGATACAAATGTTGCTTTTTTCCGAAAATTTCGCTTTTTTCCCTAGTTTTGGTTGTTTAAAACGCAAAAAAAATGTATCCGATTAATCGATCGATAAAGTGCTAGATTAATCAATTACAAAAACAATCGATAGCTACACCCCTTTCTGTGAGTGAGGGATTTCTGCAGCTGATGAAGCTCTCTGTTGGCTGCTAAAACACATCAGCAGCCAGTCACACAGTTAGTCATTTTATTGCCACATTATACAATCACCAAAAGGATTATTAGGAACACCATACTAATACCGTGTTTGACCCTATCCTATCAATATGGGCCAACATTTCTAAAGAATGCTTCCAGCATCCTTGTTGAATCAATGACACAAAGAATTAAGGCAATTCTGAAGGCGAAAGGGATCCCCCACACCATTACACCACCACCACCAGCAGCCTGCCCAGTGGTAACAAGGCATGACGGATCCATGTTCTCTTTTGTTTATGCCAAATTCTGACTCTACCATCTGAATGTCTCAACACAAACCGAGAGTCATCAGACCAGGCAACATTTTTACAGTCTTCAACTGTCCAATTTTGGTGAGCTCGTGCAAATTGTAGCCTCATTTTCCTATTTTTAGTGGAGATGAGTGGTACCCGGTGGGGTCTATTGCTGGTGTAGCCCATCCGCATCAAGGTTGTGCGTGTTGTGGCTTCACAAATGCTTTGCTGCATACCTTGGTTGTAACAAGTGGTTATTTGAGTCAAAGTTGATCTTATCAGCTATCAGCTTGAATCACTCGACCCATTCTCCTCTGACCTCTAGAATCAACAAGGCATTTTGGCCCCTCAGGACTGCAGCATCCTGGATGTTTTTACTTTTTCAGACCATTCTTTGTAAACCCTAGAAATGGTTGTGCGTGAAAATCCCAGTAACTGAGCAGATTGTGAAATACTCAGACCAGCCCGTCTTGCACCAACAACCATGCCACGCTCAAAGTTGCTTAGATCACCTTTCTTTCCCATTCTGACATTCAGTTTGGAGTTCAGGAGATTGTCTAGACCTGGACGACACCCCTAAATGCATTGAAGCAGCGGCCATGTGGTTGGTTGATAAGATAATTGCATTAACGAGAAATCTAACAGGTGTTCCTAATAATCCTTTAGGTGAGTGTATATTCACTGTGTCCGTCACCTGTCTAATCAGACCTGAGAAGAGGAAAAAGTAGTGAGATATACTAGGTTGGTTGTTAAACCAAGAATCTTGAAGCGGAGCCAAAACCTTTGTATGAGTAAGACGCTGTGATTCATCTTAAAGCAGGTGAAAGTGAATGTTTTTCTTATTGTCAATAATAAAAGACCTAACGCTTTCAACTCATATTAAAACATAGAAGACTTTGAAGACTGGGTGTTGGATCCTTAATGTGAATAATGCCGCGTTCCATTTACCTCAGAACTCTGATTTTCCGAGGTCAAAGTCGGAAACGCCCCCTGACTTCGGATTTACGAGCTCGGAACTCGGACAACCTTGCAGTAGCCAGAGTTCAAAATCCAACATGGCTGCCCCCTGTATCAACAGTTGTGAAAGCTGCAGTAACATAAAGTTATAAGCACTTCTGTCTTATATGTGTCACTAAATCAGTTGTTCACACAGGCATGTTCGACTTCTATCTGTGGACGTTACGCTGTTTGCATGCACAAAAAACGGCGTAATGCGTTTGTTATCAACTGGTATTGCTAACAATAGCTAACCGGGCTAGAGCTAATGAAAACAATAAAAATCCGACTTTTAAATGGAATTCATTCAACTCGGGTATGACGTCATTCCCAGCGCCGGCTTCCGAGTTCCAAGGTAAATGGAACGCGGCATAATAATACATAAAGGTCATTTGGACAGCACCTCAACTGATACTTTTTATCGCCACAAGGGCATCATGCCAAAATGTCTGTGTGGCAATAAAAAGTAATAATTGGAGTGCTGTCCAAATTACCTTTTATATATTCTTATTGTCAACAAATAATAAGTAAATTATTTTGACTTTTTTTTATATATATATATGTATATAAAATATATATATTTGTTATTCTTTTTTATATATATATATATATATATAAAATATATATATTTGTTATTCTTTTTTTATTGGGGCTGAGAGCAACAGACAGGGCAGAAAAAGTATTGAGAGATGGACTAACACATTTTTAGTTTTGGTCTTTTCATGGATTGGTTTACAATAAAAAACATATAGAATATCACCAGTCTTGCCATTTAATTCAAAGGGCAACATGCTTCTTAAAATAAACAAACAATTTGTACAACAATATTTTACATAGACGGTCGGAGAAACGGAAAGCTAAAATGTGAACCTGCAGCTAGTATGGAAGAGTGTAAAGGGCCTATTTTCTCATGTCCTCTGTTCCCTGAGGCAAGGGCTGATAGGTTTAACTGGTAAACAGAAATGTCAGACCTAAAAATGTTTGTCAAAGAGTCTCTCCGCTGGTCTCTGACGATGTTTGCTGTGCGAGAGATGACTGCATGCCTGATGTCTTCAGCGGTAAGAGCGGATAGAAACGCCATTTGTGTCAAGCTTCCTATTCACCATCCTACAGGAAAATCCAACTAAAGGGAAGAAAGCAACCTGTCGGCTGTCACATCGGATCAGTGTTGTTCTTTGCTGAGTTCAACGATTCTGCCATCGTTCCAGAGAGGCAGGGAATGTTTGAAAAATAACCAATGTTGGATTTTATTGATAGCTTTGTATTATTGGATGGATGGGTAGGCGGTGCAAACACCAGTAGCACTTCAGTAATGAAGCTCATCACGTGCTGGAGGAGTCTCTCAGTGTGGCACAAGAGACCAGAAGTCTGTCAGAGAAGACCGATTTATGAACACCGCCTTTAATTTAGTTTCTGTGCTGCGTACAGTAAATCAAAGAGCTGATTCCAGCCAGAGGGGTTTTTACTATAATTAATCAAGTAATTTATAAACAAGTAAATAAGAATAAATTACTGCAATATAATCTGCTGCCCCTGCTTCTTGTCGCAAGTGTTTAGGTGTTTCAAATTCAACAAAGAATGCATGTGTGTGTCCGTTTCATTTAACAGTCAACGATTACACAAACTAAAGTACATTTCTGTAGTGAAATTCAAAATGATGCAAGCCCAGTGTGTGTGTCTGTGTGTGTGTCTGTGCATGTACATGCGCTTGTTTTGAACTAAGTGTGTGCCTATGGGTCTCTGGTATCGCTCGAGCAGCGGCAGCGGGGGTAGAAAAGACCGATGAGAAGACATGGGACCAGGCGTAGGGTCATTAGTGCTCTCTTTGATAAAATAGAGAGCCAGGGGACTCGAGAGGGAGTGTAGCACATACACAAACACACACACACACACACACACAGAGACAAAAACACACATTAGGCTAAGGCTGCTCTGTATTATTCTGTCAGAATTAACAAGTGACTGTGTACCGCCACCCTAGTTGCATCCTCCATTATGAAAAAAAAACATTTTTGGGGGGATTTGGGATGTTAGTTTGTGTCTCTGGTGCTTCCACACACATACAAACTTTGAAAAAAATCCATCCATGCTGTTTTGAGTGAGATACGGTTTCTGAATGTGTCCTGCCTTCAGTCTCTCGGTGAGCTGTTCAAAATCTGCACGGCTTTCTACGTCACTAGCCGAAATGAGCTGGCTAACCGCAACCGTTAGCATGTTAGGTGTGCTACCTCGTTCTCAATTGCAAAGCACTGCTACAACACACATAAGTTAACCATAATTTACAAAAGAACTACTTATATGTGCGCCCTCGTTTAGAAGTCTCCCAGCTAATCCTGCCTTGTAACTGACCGAAGTTGGAGAAACAGCCTTTCTTTTACTGTCTATGGAGCAAGCTGACATCTGATCTACATCTGAGCTACTGCACATGTGCAAGTGCAATCAAAGATAGAACAGAAGAAGAAGAAAAGAGATCTCACTCTGTAGCTAAAACCGAGACAAGGTGAAAAGAGGATCTGCAGCAGTGAGAGAGAGCTGTGCAGTACAACAAAAATATGGTGTTTTTTGAAAATTAAACCATGTAAACCTATTCCGGTACAACCTTAAAATACAATTATGAACCTGAAAATGAGAATAATATGGGCGCTTTAAATATTTCTGCTGAGTCACTGCTCCACACCACTGCCACACTCACAAACTCTTTCTGGCAGCTTTTTAACTGTTTTCCCGCCGTATACCATATCTGTCTCTTCTCAATCACTTTCTCTGCTCTCTCGTCTCCAAGGCTTTCTAGGCTTTCTCTTTTTCTCTCGCCTCTGCTCTGCTACCTTTTGTCTCCTCAGACATATCCTTCTTTGTCAGGATTTCAGTATCTGTCTTCCACTTTTTTAACATTGTTCCCACTGGCTAATGGAGAGTTGGTGACTGATAATGCAGCCTATAAGATGATACATTAACTTTGCCTCAGAGAGTCTGGCCCAGGGAGATGGGGAGGAAGTGCGGTTTTAAATGGACTGTTGTAGATTACATCGATGAGATTGCTTTTAATCCTGCTGGAGTTCTGTTGTAGCAGGCCTTATGTTTCACATAATTAGCTTTGGAGGGGAAATGTGTGCAGGCCTGTGATTCCTAGCCTGTGAAAGTGATTGTTTTAAGCTTGGATGAGATGACGGGCAGTTTTTCTCATGTTGTGTGTGTGTGTATATTTATATATATATATTTATTTATTTGTCTATTTACCAAGTTGTCTTCTTCTGTATTTTCTTTCCAGCTGTACAAGAGTAAAGTAATGGAGCTGGGAGAGAAGCTGCTGCCTGCCTTCAACACGCCAACAGGAATCCCCCGAGGAGTCATCAACCTGGGGAGGTGAGTCTCAGCACCAGCCTTCACCTCCAAAAGTCCTCCATCCCTGATGAAAGACGATATCAAGTTATCACGCTGGCTGGCATTAATCAGCGCACATGCAGCTTATTCTTCTTGGCAACCAGAGGCAGAGCTTGATTCAAAAATGTGATCTAAGTTTGAAGTGAGAGAGGTCAACAAATACAAAATAGGCTAATATTGTATTCCTTCCTCTTAAAACTCAGTTAAATTACATGCAATGAAACTGAATTTTAAATTTCAGATATTGCAGTGCCTCGGGACATCTTGGTTCATACAAATAAACTTTCATTTTCATGTTCAAAAAAGAAGAAAGTAGATACAAATCTGTAATTTAGTAAGAAAATTCAGCTCCACATGAATTTTTAGAAATGACAGTACCAATTTTCTGTGCATAAAAAGTTAATTAAAAAATAATAAAAAAAAAAAAAAAAGTCTAAACAAACATTCTCCGTTTATTTTGTAGCGGCTGCAGGCTAAGCTTTACAATGACACAATAAGAATTAGTCTGGATTCATAAACACTTTGGGAAGATCATATGCATAATATTTGCATGTATTTAAATTAGTTGTCTTGATTTTTAATCTGTTCCAAACCATTAGCTTTCTAATCTAAAATCTTTATTGACACAATCTTGTTAATACCACTGTCACGCAACACATCAAGCTATTTTTCCTTTTTAAAAGCATCTGACAATGAACTTCAAGTTGATTATTTGTATGCAGGAGTGGGGATTACAAATGAGCCTCTTGTTTTCTGATTTAACCATTTTATCGTGAGACAGAAAAACAATCTGACAAACTGATGAATGCTGATAACGGCACTGTGTCGGTGACTGTGACAGTCAAATTATCATCGCTGGGCTACATACCCACAGCCTGACTTTACCTCTGTCTCATGCATGACTTAATGATTCAACTTGATGAAATGTTGTGAGACTGGATCTGAAATATTACACACAGCCAATGTTTGATTATTGGAAGTTATTTTGCCAAATTAAAACCCCAAAACTCCTTTTTAAGATTATTGGGAAACATACAGTATACCCTCCTCTTCCTCTCATTCACTAATTTTATTTTATAAGATACTTCCTGGCAATTCTGTCATCCACCTGCTACCAATTAACCCACCAGCCAAGCTGGACAGCTGCTGGCAGATTTAATTACCTTATTCTGCAGTTAATTCCTGCTACATCACCAACATGGGCCTGTGTGGTACAGATGGGCAAGAGGAACCAGGCTGCCCATACTGTGGTCATGTGGGGTGAATGGAACGACGTGCAGACACACAAACAAACGTATCAACTATACACACACGCACACATCACTTGAGAGGAACATATGCAATGTGTAACAGAACACAAGCAGGCAGTCAGCACTGTGCCCACAGGGGAGTTCAGTCCTGCTGCACGGCCTGTGGCTCTGACAGTGTGTGGGAAGTACTTTCTCATAAGCTACAAATGATGTACTGTTGTGCATCACTTAGTGTTATGAGTCCTTGCATGTTTACTGATGTGTTGTTGTGACCTGTCAAACAACTGCAGATGAAATTTAACTCTGAGCTAAGTGTGGTACAATACATTTCAGGTGAAAGTTCAGATGTCACCGCACACCAAAACTCTACAAGTTGTTATTTGACTTTAATTGTTTAAGTGTTGAAAAGATTACTTGATTAAGAGATTAGTTGATCGATTGAAATGAATCATTTAAATATTCTTTTTCCAGCAAAAAAACAACAGACATTCTCTAGTTCCTGCCTCTCAAATATGAGGATTTTTGCCTTATACAGTATCTTTTTGTTTTGGACTGTTGGTTAGACAAGACATTTGAAAATGAAATCAAAAGATTTATCGAGAAAATAATAATTTGCCTGATAATAGAAATATATATGTTTGGTTGTTTCTTTTTTTGGCTTAAGATAGCTGTGTTTTTTTTTGTATACACTTTACACTTCCAGCTCTTTCATTGTTTTACACTCTACGAGCACTCAATGGGAGAAATCTTTTCGATGTGCAGGATTTAACCCTCATGCCCTCCTTAAAAAAACTTACTCTCGACACCTTCGAGGCAAAAATGTCCACGCACACAAAAACTGTTATTAAATCATCATATATCAATATTTTTTCTGCTTTTTTTCATAAATCACTTAAACAACTTGTAACCTAATCAAAACTACCAAACATTCAATCATTTTCAGGATTTTAACCCTTTAAATGCCAGTTTATGTATTTGAAGTATTTCATTTTTATTACAAAAACACAAAAACGATTTTTTCCATATAATGAATAATATCTAGATTTGGCTTTGGTGGGGATTAGAGGCTGGATATGTCAAAGATAAGCAACAAAATTAATTTGATTGCATTAGTATTTTTACATAGTTCCAGATACTCCCTTCGACACCTTCGAGGCAAAATGTACATGTCAAAAACTGTTATTAAATCATCATATATCAATATTTATTTCTGCTTTTTTCATAAATCACTTAAACAACTTCTAAATTGCTCAAAACTACCAAACATTTAATCATTTTCTGGATTTTAACCCTTTAAATCCAGTTTTAAATTTGAAGTAACAATTATTTATGAAAAACCAACAAAACATTAATTATTTTCCATAAAATAAATCATAGGGAATGGGGCTTTGGTGGGATTAGAGGCTTGGATATGTCAAAGATAAGCAACAAAACTGATTTGATTGCATTAGTATTTTTATGTAGTTCCAATACTCCCTCTGGACACCTTCGACAAAAATCCCCATTGACTTCATTATAACCACATGTTTTGATCTCACTGCCTTTACAGTATAAAACCATGCATTCTGTAATATCAGATTTCATTTGGAAGAAAACTAGTATATTTGACATTTTACAGTATTTCACCAGATTCAACCATTTTGCCCTTGTAGGCCGATGCATGAAATTATAGTTATATTATGGAGCTCTGTGTGTGTGGTGTGTGTTTGTGTGTGTGTGTGTTTGTGTGTGTGTGTGTGTGTGTGTGTGTGTGTGTGTGTGTGTGTGTGTGAGTTACCTTAACAAATGATCACTTTAGGGCTAAAAAGGTATCTTTTGAAGGATGCATTTCATGTGTTTTGAAGACATGCTTGAATAAAACATTGTCTCCTGCATTTGCTGTAAACTGGCTATCATTTCAAATGGTTTGTGGACATGGTAGCCGAAGACTGTTCACTATGACATCCCACATCGGTGGATTCCCCTTTGGACCGACACCGGATATCTGCTATACAGCTGTAGTTCTCTTTGTCGGTATGTTTTTGTTATGATTTCGGATGCTTTACATTTTTCCTCACACACATACACACACCCACACCCACACCCAACCCACACCCACACACACACACACACAACAACACACACATAATATATCTGGAAAGTAAGGTGCTTTTTCACCACTAAAATGATCATTGTTTGTTTACAATTTACACAACTCTCTCACACACAACATGCATACATGTGCACACACACAACCAACACAATACATACAACACAATACACACACACAAAACACACACACACATACATAATTAACAACAAACTCGTAACACAAAACACACACACAACACAACATATAATATAATTTAAAATTTGATGGTAAATATGTATTATATGTATTTTTAAATGTGATAATTTTTACTGCAAAGAGTGAGTGGTTATTATATTTAAGTGAGATATAATTTTTTGTTGTTATTATATCCTACCATTAATATTATTATTATATTTTTGTTTTTTAAAAATACATACTTCTACATAAACTATTTAAGGTTAAATTATGTTGTTGGTTATTTTTATATTTATGAAAAAAGCAGAAAAAATATTGATATATGATGATTTATATTTTGTGGGACATTTTTGTCAAGGTGTAGATAAAAATTTTTATGTGTACTGTTTATCTGAGAGATTCTACAAATTTCATGATAAGTACAAAATTAATAACTTGAGATACGAAGATGGGTTAATAAACACTTTATACTGTGGCAACATTTACTGCAAGTGTTTAATAATATACAAATAAACAAAATAAAGTAGTCATTGAGTGTTAGCGTTTTCTACAGCTAAAAGCCCTTCAAAATGCTGAAGATGGTCCCGATAGCACTTAAAATAGATAGGAGATATCACTGTTTGATTGATGTGTGTGTGTGTGTGTGTGTGTGTGTGTGTGTGTGTTCCCAGTCAACATCAAAGGCTACAATTATTTTAGCTCTGCTGTTAAGATGCATAAAAATGCCAATTTTCCCAACACATTATGCATGACATGTGATATTGATCTTTGCCTTTTTCATCATTTTCTACCCTTGGTTATATTTCTGATAGCTGGGGAAGAGTTTTTGTTTGTTTAGGGGGTGAAAAGATTAATGGATGAGTGCCAGTGTTGTTGCATACCAGAGGCCTGTACTACGAATCAAGATCAACATTCCCTGGATTGATTTCAGTTACCCGATTTCACCAAACCTAACAACCGCGGTGTCACCGCTGTGTCACGACGGTGGTTAACAACTAGTTCAATCAACGCAAGGTTTCCCAATCCAGCGATGCGCGCGTTCACATAAAAGAGGCAGTGTTTGCACAGCACGACCAATCGCAAACATCTACCAGAGCCGCAGATTTTACATAAGAAGAGCAAACTCTAATTCTACATAAATATGAAGAACACAGACACGGTTTTACAGGCAAAACGCAATACAGTCGCTGCTTCCTAAAACGGGAAGGAAAGCTGACAAAGAAATAGCCGATGCTGTAAATACGTAAATCACAACGCTTATCAATATCGCTTCCTCATCAGTCAGGCACAAGATCTGACCATAATTACACTTGTGTTTTCCATAAACTGTCGTTGCTATAGTCTATTATTTCAGTTGCAACCCTGGCAGTGGCGACCGTGAGAGCAAATACAAATATAAAAACATAATTCAAACCGATGTGTTGATTTGGCAACACACGGCTCAAGAAGCCGACAAATAGCCTATATGTAATTACCTCCACTGAAAATCTATATCTTTATTAAAAATACCCATAGGGAATGTTAACGGGGTAGTCGGTCTCTAAATGTTTTAACTTTTATGAGCGCATCTGTCTCTCTATCTCTCTCTCTCTCTCTCCGTGCACCGAGCTCCGGATCTTAACGGTGACGCTGTTATCAATCGAGTATTGATTGGTTAGTAGGCGGTGCTTTAACACCGGCTGATCTCTGATCTCCAACCTAACCTGCTCCCGACCAGGTTAGGTGTGATACACAAAACCCTGGGTTGAACCTGAAGTTACCTCATTAACGCCAAATCTTGCTTTGTAGTACAGGCCTCAGGTAGCAGTGATGTGTGATACCACTCTCCCTACCTCTCCAAAACACACACACACACACACACACACACACACACCACCCGCCGCCGTGCACCGCTGCTTTGATTCTTAGATTGATTCTTCTTAAAAGAGGAATCAGATGTGACTCGAGCCAGAGCTACTAATGATGTAGCCCCCAAACTTTTAATGGATGCATTCCTCAGAGTAGCAAACTCTGACTCACACACCACCCACCTCCCACCTTTATCTCTCCCTCCTTTTTTTCCCCCTTCTTCCCCCTTCTTCTAACTTAAGTTCAATTCATTACCGGATGTCTGATCTTCTCCAGCATTTATTAGAGGATATGTAACGTCATTCTAGTAGTACATTTTGCTTCAAGTAATCACAGCCGTAGTGCATTAGTGCGTTGTCTCTGAGACCACACATTAACTGAGAATTAGATTTGATATTACCCCACACTGACTTGAGGAAATAAAACTGAATGGTTTGAGATTGATGTTGATAGTTTCTAGGTAACTTTTTAAAGCTGTCTTTACACAGTGAAAACATACTTTGGTAAGTGTCAAGTTGAGGATAATGAAACTTTACACAAACATCGATTACATCAGGCAACAATAAACATATGTAACCGTCTGAAGGCATTTTCACATATCTTCTTAAATGTACCTTTTTAAGGTATTTGCATATAACTGATCCCCATGTGTTTCATATCAAAATGTTCAGAACAAACTCAGCTGTCCTTATAGTGACACCTAAATTTTTTGTAGAGAAAAGTGTAAAGACATAATTTGGCGCTAAAGCGGAAACGTTGATGTTCACTTTTTGAAAGTCCTCAAATCTCTTTTGAAAACAAACCTTAACTTATGTGTTGTATGAATTGTTTCGGTGCTTGAAATGAGTTTACCAAAGGTTATATGTGATTAAGATCGTAAAGAAATGTTGTAATATCGCTTTTTGAGTAGTTTTGTCAAACATCGTTTGGACGAGCCGGTGCGTCTTTCATCCTCGGGGGGTTAATAGTAGACCATGGTAAAGGTTATTTTATAGACTTCTGATGAGATTTTTAACATATTGTAATTAATGTTTATGGTATGCCAGCTAATGTCAACTGCCATTTCCCAATTTAAATTTTCTTTAACTAATCCGATCAAAACATACGCACACATTGCTCAATTGCAAACACCCAATATATTATCTAAGCTTTCACCCAGGCATATCATAGTATACAAACCCCACCGCAAATATGAAGCAGGGTTGTTTTTGCATCCAGCACCTTCTTGTTTGGAAATAACGTCCAGCTACGGGGATAACAAGATTTATATACAATTAACCCAAAAGACCTCAACAGCATGTTTTCTTGGTCATTGCAAGATTTTTTTTTTTGTTTCCCATTGTTGTAGTTTACAAAATCAGCTTTAATACCTTGTTGTCATCACCTTGTATTTGAGTGGTTATTGCATGAACTTGGCAGCAGAAAAAGTTAAAGCTGTTTCAACTTAATTAAATTTATGAAGCGTTTGATAGTGCTGCAACCGGGGATTATTTTCTTGATTTATTTATAAATGATTTGGTCTATGAAATGTCAGAAAATACCAACAAATGCCCTTCAGAATTTTCCACAGCCCAAGGTGATGTATTCAAACTGCCTGGATTGTCCAACCATCAGTCTAAAACGAAAAAGATATTCAATTAATTATTACATAATACAAAGAAAAGAACCAAATGTTTACATTTTAGCTAAGCTAGAACCATCAAAATTGCTGCAGATACATTTAGCTAATTTTTGCAAATGCTAATGAGTTAATCGACTAATTGTTTCAGCTCTGGGGCCCTATCTTGCACTCAGCGCAATTGCCTTTGTACACCGACGCATGTATCATTCCTATTTTGCACCCGACACACAGCGGACTTTTCCCTCAACAGACGCAAGTCGGTAAATTAGGGAATTTATTTGCGCTCCAGGGGGCGGTTCAGCGAAAAGAGGAGGCGTGTTCCGGCACAAACGTTATGTGGTCCTATTTTGCAGTTTCAGAAAACAATTCCGCCACTGACCAGGAAAAACCTGGTCTAAAGTCAGTGGCGCGTTATTCAGATGCTATTTTAGGGAGAAATGCTTGGCCATAATGTAGCGTGTGCACAACGCGCATACACTTCTCTCATCTACAGCAGTTCCCATTTTTGAAAACCATACATAATTACAAAGAAAAATATTACTGAAAATGCGCTTCATGTGTTTGGATAGGTCAGGAGTCACTTTACAGTACAGTCCTCAAAAAGTCGCAGCATTCTTTGTGGCTTGTTGTGTTTTACACATTTCCATGAATCATGGATGTGTTGATGACATAAATGAGGAAATATTAGAGGACTTAAGGAGACGTGATGTTGAACTACGGTGGGATTGGACAGTCCGGCGGAATCTGGTCCGGGAGTAATGCGCGATGTGCTCCTGGTGGAGCGGGTGGACGGAGATGGAGTGGGGGGAGGAGGAAGGGGCACAACAGGAGCAGGTGGTGCGTTTGGAGGCCCACGCTCCATGGCTGCAGAATCCTCTCCAGACTTGAGGAGATGCGCCCGAGCGGAGAAGCAACATCGCCACCCGGCTAAGACGGGCATTTATTACAACCCGGTCTCACGGCAGTTCGTGTAAATGTCCACGTTATTCTTAATCTATTGATACGTGTTCACGGAGACGTTTTTCTCGTTTTTTACGTGTAACTGTCACGTTATTTTTTACGTGTAAATGTCACATTATTTTCTCGGGGAAAGGACGCCGGGAGGCGGCCGAAAAGGACGCTCCACAATAACGGGATAGCGGAGGTTGGGTTTAGGAAAAAACTTACGGGGAAAGGGCGCCTTAAACGCCGGGAGACGCCAAAACGCCACACGCAGGGACGCCATCCCCGGGAAACAAAGCGCCGCAAACGGGATGCGATCCCCGCTCGCCCGGGTGAAAGTCCTGTGTTGTTTGACCCGTCCACCACCCCGACCAACCTTCCTACGCGGATCTTCGGCTTTTTATATTACTCCCTACAATTTCGTTCTGTGGCCACGAAATATGCTTCCCATTGAAATACATTACTTCACATTTTCGTGTTGTCCACCACGTAAAAAACGACAAAAACGTCTCCGTGAACACGTATCAATAGATTCAAATAACGTCACATTTACACGAACTTCCATGAGACCGGGCTGTTTATTACTTTGCCACATGCCGGACAGCTCCTGCTGGCATGCGCCAGGCAAATCCGCCATCATAATAGCAGTCCGCCATGGAACAAGTGTGCCTGCTCTTAAAGGGAATGAGAGATGACGCTCTGATTGGTTATTTTCACGTTACGCCCAAACCACACCTAGCTACTTCAGACCAACCCATTTTAGATTTGCGTCGTAAGAGTCATTTATCCCGCCGGTATAATAGCAACAGCGCCCGAGATCCGCCCACAAAGCTACTTGCATTTGGCGTTTCATACTTGCGTTTCAGATCGTTAAAATAGGGCCCCTGGTGTTACACATACAGTTGAAGCTGGAATATGGAACTTTTGTAGCAGGGGTGGGACTCACCAGAGGCCCAACGATACTTATGTCACAATATTATTACGATTTTAAACATATTTGGATATTCTGTGATGAATTGCAATTTATTACCTCCATTACCTCTATTACCTCCTACTTTCCAACCTCAAATCACAGCATCTTTATTTGAAAAACTTCTTCGGTCACACCTGCTAATCAGAAGAAGAAAAAAACTCAACTGCACCATCTAGTTGACTGACAAAGCAATTGTTTTTATTATTCTAGTACCAAAAAGTTAAATTCTCATGTGCAATTTGTATAATGAAAAGATTGATACTTAATATCTTATGAAGGTGTTCGAAAGTGTAGATGCCTGTGTGCCAGGAGACTCAGTCTACTTGTTTGGTTATTGTCTCTGTTGCAGTGGCACCAGTTGGAGTTGGGGCTGGGCCTCAGCTGGGAGCAGCATCCTGGCTGAGTTTGGGACCCTTCACCTCGAATTTGTCCATCTGTCGGAGCTCTCCAGGAACCCCATCTACACAGAGAAGGTGCAATATATATTTATAGACCAATTCTCTGCATGATGCTTTCCATCCTCGAAGAAATGATATAGTACAATGTGAATGTGTGAAAACAAGGCAGTGCGGTATCCTGATGATATTATTTTGTACCCTGGTGTCTTTGCAGGTGATGAACATCAGAAAACTACTGAACAAGATTGAAAAACCCCATGGGCTGTACCCCAACTTCCTCAGTCCAGTCAGCGGCAACTGGGTCCAACGTAAGTATTGTGTTAGTTGTATTCTTTATTCTGGTTATACATGTGTGAGATTATTGTATTGTATAAGATTATGGGTAAATGTGGGTTATATAATTTGTATTTCTAATGAAGGACGAGGTCCATGGCTTTATTGTATTATTGGGGGAAAAACATAAGGTTTACATGCTACCTTGGTGACAAATCCTTCTCTGAGCTGCAAAGGGAAGGTCATTCTTGTTACCTACTAAGTATAACAATTATTGTGTTTTCCCAATGTGGGATTAAGTACAGGACTTTTGAGTTCATTAAAGGTCATTTCACGTTTTTACCTTCCCCATTTCTGGCTTTTTCATTTGGGTTTCGCATCGCTTACAGACCTTGAGTCACCTCACGTGTCAAAGCTCTTTTAGCTGCTTGTCTGTGCCACCCAGTCATCCGTCTATTTTCCTTTCATTTTTAATATCGGGCTAATAGCAATGGCTATATGACTCCCATTGCTCTGGGTTATTAAAATGATAATGAATTCAATTACTTCAGGAAATTGGATCTTTCCGATTTACCTGAAAGTGAAGTAAAATAAATAAATAAGATCGGGATAAAATGACGCTGTGACTGAAAAGGTCGTAATCTGGATGAGAACAGAGCTAATTATTGTGGGTGAGCATGTAGAGAAGCAAAACTGTATATATTTATTGCCACAAAGGGAAAAAAGAAACCTTGGCTTCACAGCTCACCCTCATCTGTCTGTGTCAAGGACAAAGATAGCAGCACTGTTATAACCTCGTGGGGGAGTCAGCAAAGGTGTGTGTTCATGCAATAAGCAGGAGTGGAGACTCATGCACGCCTCCACTGCAATAACATATTCATCTTTATGAATTTGAATGTGGATTTAAGAGGAAAACAGCCACTTGTTTCAATTTCCACTTAAGCTTTAAGTGTGTTACATAATTTAAAAAAAACAAACATTTTCTACCATCAGTGAACCGAGAGCATGTGGGTTCACCATACATGATCATGCACGCCACAAATTAATCAGATAAGCCAAGAAAGAGACAGACAAGGCAGCATATTTTGGATGTTCCACCACAAGCCACAAAGGCTTATGTAACACTGTGATTCAAGCAAGTTAGTCATGTATGGTGGCCTGTAAGACTTGATTTGTTAATGGAATAACAGGATTTCTGCAGGGCTCACCAAGTTGAATTAAATTATTATTTATTATTAATTTAATACCTGTTTCACGATCATACCGGCCAAAGTATGAAAGTATAATGGAAAACCAGAAAGGACGATATGGCCTAGAATTAATTTACTATTATGTCCTATTTTTTTCAGTACTTCCCAGCAGTATAACAATAATTTCTAATGGTATAATTCATTTAATAAATGTGACCTGGATAAGTGGCATGACATATATGGATGAATCAACCAATTAAAATGATTTATTCATTCATTTCATCTAAGTTTTTGCTAAAATCAACACCATTAGGAGACAATTAACTTCCTACTGTAGTGAGCAGTAGTGACAGTGTTTGCTACAGGTCTGATGGTGTTGACTGTAACTCCACAAAAAAAAAGGATTGAACAGCCTCCTGTGCACCTACTGTCACAATAATACCACTTCTAGCTTAAAGGTGTGCAATGTCTGCCAACAGCTTGGAATTGTATATAAAGTATAGTAAAGTAAACTGTTGAATGCTTTTAAAGTATTTTCAACACGTGCAGAAACCCTGAACACAGACCTTTGTGTGACCCTGCTCAATATTGTCATACATACAGCCCTGTTTCCCTCATATTCTCCTTCTTAGATCACGTTTCCATCGGTGGCCTCGGGGATAGTTTCTACGAGTATCTGATCAAATCCTATCTGATGTCAGACAAGACGGACGGAGATGCAAAGACCATGTACTACGGCGCTCTGGAGGTATGGAAATTAAATTTCACGCTCCAGCATGGCTCAGTTCAAAAGCAGATCAAATGATAATAGTTACAGTCGTTTGCATAATCCTGCAATCAAACAAAGTAATTTACACCCAGGATGTACAGACAGTGTTAAACAAAACAACGAGAGGACAGCAGGTACCTGGGGTGGGGGGGTGGCGACACGCATTTATTCTCTCTTTTTTAATATTTAATCCTGTGCCGCTATGGTCTTCACAACGTTAATCTGACGGCGTTAAATTCAGACTTGGGCAAAGTTTAAAAGTTTTACAGCAATGTCCAACCTAACGCTGCTGCCATGGCTTTTAAGTAAAAGTCACTGAGGCGCTACATTGGACCAATGTGTTAAATTGCCTTTGCATTTACATAACAAGGTGCAGGTCTGAAAGTCGCTATACTGCACTAAACCTAAGTGTTCTCTCGTCACTCACAACCAGGGCTTTTATGCATAGATGTTTCTCTCTTCTATTGACATTCAGTGGATCTTATTCAGACACGGATGTACATAGAGCCGTAATGGACACTCTTATTTTAAAGCACCATACCATGATTATATACAGCAGGAGTATTTTTGTGTCAGAGATGCTCTCAATGGAACGGTCATAGGGAGAGGAAGCAAGATAATATCGAAAAGACAAGCTTCCTGGCACTGCCTAATGTGATTAGATGGCAACTGACTCATGTATTTATACACTGTGATGTAAAATAGGAGCACTCCCACTACCTGCCGAAATATGTCTGTTTACATGAACCCACTGCACAGCGTACACATGCATAAAAATACATCAGAATCTGTCTGTTTTCATCTTTTATGGAGATAATGTCAGAGTAAAGCACATTCCCTCCAGCTACAATTATGTTATCACAGACAATAACTTGAGATTGCCATTGAGATTTCCTCAGTTCTCATCAGACGGTCAAGCCAGAGGCATAAGTGCTAATTACAGACTCTCCTTCTCCCCTGTGACTTGATTTTCATATGGCCTGGGACCCCCCCATGCTATCAGATTAATTTATATACTGTGTGTTTATACAGACATCTAAGGTGAAGGCGCAGCGCCACTTATTATCTTTGGCATTCAAATACAAGTAGATTATTAATTAAACACAGTGTTGAATAGAAAAACTTTTCTAATCATTAAATGCCATGATTACGGTTTTTTTAGAGAACATGGTATCAATAGGTTATCATGTTAGTATTACTTTGTTTTGCCCTCAGCAGGTTGCATCTTAATCAACCCTCATTCAGCATGAAAGGTTTCTTATACAGTATACAGCAGTAGTAGAAGGGAATTGTTACATGAAGGGGGAAAAAAGTACACAATACAATACTGATCATCCCTCTCACTAAGTAATGTGACATTAAAATATCCCTCTCCACAAACCAAATGTTCTTCACATATGAATCTAAAAGAGGATGCCTTAATTTCCTCATCTTTTCTATCCTGAATAGGATGAATGATTGGACCTGAGATTCAAGGGGGAATTTACACTTTTAATTATCAGCATGTTGTGGGGTTGCTGCTAAATATCACAAACCTGTATTAAAATGCAAAATAAGCATCAAGCCAGAAAGAATGGATGAGAGGGACATGAGGGAGAGAAAACAAAGGAAAATAATCTGTAAGAGGTAATGATTAGGCGTCAATTAAAACATAAAGCGCAGACTAGAAACACAGCTGCAAGGCAAAGGCAAAGGCAAAAATGCACAGAACTTTGCAGATTTCTCTGAAGAAGAAAGTTGAGGGTTTTTTCTTCCAATTCAGAATTCTTCCTTTACTTCTCTGCCTCGTGCAGCTTCCTTTCGTTTTTCTGATCATTTATTTAGGATCTGTACTGTACCTCTTCTTCACAGGGTATCAGATGAAATCCCTCAGAGCTTTGCCTTCCTGTTCTACAACACATAGATAATTTAACATATAAATGCAGACATTTACAGTGTAGCAGCCATGTTGGAGTCATCCCTCATGTGTGTGAAATTTGTCCACAGATACTGTACAGGCCTTTATAGAAAACACTGTGTATATATCCTATGATTGGGAATTGTTGTGCCAATATAAAAAGTATCGCAAAACCTGTAAACATATTCAGTTCACATAAGAATAAAGCCCAAATACAGTATTGTAACCTTAAGAAAATGCTGGTTTAAACATTCCTGACCGTGTGTGTTGCTGCAGGCAATTGAAGCTAACCTGGTGCAGAAGTCACCGGGTGGTCTCACCTATATGGCCGAGTGGAGGGGAGGGATCCTGGACCACAAGATGGGCCACCTGGCCTGCTTCTCTGGGGGCATGATCGGCATCGGAGCTGATGATGGAGCGCCGGAGAAGAGACAGCACTACCTGGACCTGGCTGCCGAGATCACACACACATGCCACGAGAGCTACACTCGCTCAGGTGAGTGGAAATATCGGGAATGCTAAAGAGGGGTATTTAGAGTGTGCAGAGGCTCTTTGCTTTGAGAGGCTGCACAATAGTTCAGTTCAGGAGGCTCAATGTCATCTGATCAACAGATGAGGAGCTGCTTCTGCTTATTTTATTTTTTTTACACATTGCCTGTAGCCATATTATATGTTTTCCACTGGGAGCAGAGTGGCCCTTTTTTGCCTTTGGTTTGCTAGGGTCTTTTTTTATTGCACTGAAGATAGAGTTCTGCATGGGCTTAAAACCGAGACCTGAATCCAGCCTGTACCGGCGCCTTTTGGACTCAATGCAACTTGGATATTTCTTCTTCAAAAATAAAGTTATATACTTGGTTTGAAAGTTTTTCTCACTTACAGTAAATAACTAATCTGACTACTGACTAATACACTCATTGCAGTTTAAAAAAAAAAAACTGGCTGGTTGGTAGATCAACTTTGCATATGTACTTCCAAAACATGGCACGCATCAACAAAGACGATTGACAGAATCAGAAAGAGAAATTATATTTGAAAAATAATAATCCAAACCCAACCCAAATATCCTGGCTATTATGAACAAGAAACCAGGCAAATGTTATGGTTCATCCCTGCTGTGGTACACTATCTCTGTCTTGTTAAGAGAGGTTATGGTAGCCTTCAGAGTAAGAAAATGACGAGTCTAGGAGATCGATACTGTAAATTAAAAAAGGCCTTAGACATTTTAATTTCCCTCTGACTCAAAAGAAGAATCATTCTTGGTGGCTTCACCTCAACAAAGAGACGACAGGCCCTAATAAGTAATGAGGAGCAGCGAAGAATTAAAGTCCTCCATTATTCTCCAACGTCTCACAGCTGTAGGCAGCAACAGCAGACGTGGAGGTGTCTTGAAGTATGTTAGATACTGATAATCACATTTTGTTTTAATTCAGAAGAAAGAATGAAAAGAAAAGAGACAAGGTGAGAAAATGGAGATTATGGAGATAAAGAATGGTAGAGTAAACATTGTGATAAAAACTGTTTCCACAGGCAAATTCAGTGTGGCTCCAACCTACAGTATTAATGAGGGAGAATAGAGTTTCTATAGATACATACCCATGAGAAAATATGCAAGAAGATGAAAAAGCAAAAGTTCCCAGCAACAAGCCTGCATTAAATTCATTTGGAAAGACCGTTGTTTGATCTCTTCTCTTCCCTGGCATCTGTCTTGGCCCTGGCAATAATCTGCTAATTTTAAGCTTCCACTGTTGGGTGGGCTGTAAGGATTCATCCTCAAGTGTTCACTCGCCTTAGCTTTTCCAGTAAGATAATGTGACTCACAGAAGTCTCATAACAGGTTTTTTAATATGCTTGGAATACTTTTGATCTGCAGGCCCTAACGGCTTCTCTGGCTTCCTCTTTCATAGTCATCCACCAGGTTTCTCTTCGCTCATTAAAGGGGACCGGATGGTACTTAGCAGCTCTTGGATTAGCACTCTGCAGAAAAGAGAGAGAAGTGAGATTTGCTATTGCATGTGCGTAAAGTGGCTGCTATTTAGCTGGGTCTTAAATACGTTTACCATAGAGACTTCTTCTTCTGCTGCTCTGGATCTCTGCCACCTTCACAGCAACATAATTATTAGGGGTGTGCAAAAAAAAAAGCATTCACATTCGAATCGCGATTCAAGCTATACCGATTCAAAATCGATTCATAGAATTCCAAAAATCGATTCATATTTTTTTTTATTAAAAAAAGGTATGTCTACTGCAATCGCATGGGAAAAGTAACCACATTTACATATTGAGAATCGTTTCTGAATGGTGCACCCCTAATAATTATGCTGTAAAATGGGGATACCATGGGAAGCAGCAGGAAGAGGAAAATGTTATTGGTTTAAAAGAAGAAAGTGGAGCAGGTAACTGGTTGGTAAAAATGATAACATAGTTGAGACCAAAATGTATTTTGGTGTAAAATGTTGCTATTCACTTCCCAAAGCAGGAGAAAACTAATCCTGAGAGAAACTTTTAAATTGTGTTTGATACAGACGTGTTATTCTGATGATTGTGCTGTCTGCGGCGTGAGTTACCGATGATAATTAGCATTAGCATTCCACTCACAAGCATCAACAGCACAGAGAATAATTTAGTTCAGTTGTGCTAAATGTATCAAGACAATACATAAGTTAAAGGTACCATGTGGAGTTTTTGACCCTTAGTGCTATGGACAAGTTTTTTTTAGGAGTGGGTCCGGTTTCCTGCATGTGTACTCGGGCGATGTAACGGACATTCCTGCCAATGGTTTCACACTATTCCACTGATCTTCACGAGGCAGTAAATAATAATATAAGAGTGCAAGCTACTGTAGTAAAAATTGACATAAACAATGCAGGACTTAAAATACATTATACCTCAAGGATACTGCACACACAATGTGTTTTGGTGAGTAAGTAATTTTATTTATACAGGCCTTGCGAAAGTATTCCCCCTTGAACTTTTGACCTTTGCCACATTTCAGGCCTCAAACATAAAGATATAAAACTGTAATTTTTGTGAAGAATCAACAACAAGTGGGACACAATTATGAAGTGGAACAATTTCATTGATATTTCAAACTTTAACAAATAAAAACTGAAAATTGGGTGCAAAATTATTCAGCCCCTTTACTTTCAGTTCAGCAAACTCTCTTCAGAAGTTCAGTGAGGATTTCTGAATGATCCAATGTTGACCTAAATGACTAATGATGATAAATAGAATCCACCTGTGTGTAATCAAGTCTCCGTATAAATGCACCTGCTCTGTGATAGTCTCAGAGGTCCGTTAAATCGCATAGAGCAGCATGAAGAACAAGAAACACACCAGGCAGGTCCGAGATACTGTTGTGGAAGTTTAAAGCGGTTGGATACAAAAGATTTCCCAAGCTTTAAACATCCCAAGGAGCACTGTGCAAGCGATAATATTGAAATGGAAGGGTATCAGACCACTGCAAATCTCAGAACCGGCCCGTCCCTCTAAACTTTCAGCTCATACAATGAGAAGACTGATCAGAGATGCAGCCAAGAGGCCCATGATCACTCTGGATGAACTGCAGAGATCTACAGCTGAGGTGGGAGACTCTGTCCATAGGACAACAATCAGTCGTATACTGCACAAACCTGGCCTTTATGGAAGAGTGGCAAGAAGAAAGCCATTTCTTAAAGATATCCATGAAAAGTGTCGTTTAAAGTTTGCCACAAGCCACCTGGGAGACACACCAAAATGTGGAAGAAGGTGCTCTGGTAAGATGAAACCAAAACGAACTTTTGGCAACAATGCAAAACGTTATGTTTGGCGTAATAGCAACACAGCTCATCACCCTGAACACACCATCCCCACTGTCAAACATGGTGGTGGCAGCATCATGGTTTGGGCCTGCTTTTCTTCAGCAGGGACAGGGAAGATGGTTACGTTGATGGGAAGATGGATGGAGCCAAATACAGGACATTCTGGAAGAAAACCTGATGGAGTTGCAAAGACCTGGAGTTTGTCTTCCAACAAGACAATGATCCAAAAATAAAGATTACAATGGATGGTTCACAAATAAAATATCCAGGTGTTAGAATGGCCAAGTCAAGTCGCCTGAATCAATCGAGAATCTGTGGAAAGAACTGAAAATGCTGTTCACAAACGCTCTCCATCAACCTCACTGAGCTCGAGCTGTTTTGCAGGAGGAATGGGCAAAATTTCAGTCTCGATGTGCAAAACTGATAGAGATACCCCAGCGACTTACAGCTGTATGTTCGCAGAAGGTGGCTACAAAGTATTAACTTAAGGGGCTGATAATTTTGCACACACAATTTTCAGTTTATTTGTTAAAAGGTTTGAAATATCAATAAATTGTTCCACTTCATGATTGTGTCCCACTTGTTGTTGATTCTTCACAAAAATTACAGTTTTATATCTTTATGTTTGAAGCCTAAATGTGGCAAAGGTCAAAAGGTTCAGGGGCGAATACTTTGGTGTAATCAACTTTCAATTGTAGACCTCACAAAATGCTTTACACTAAAAGACAAATGAGCAAAAAAATCATGTGAAAGAAAACAAAAATAATTTAATGTAATGTAAACATAACACCAAATTAAAACAGGAACAGATCTGAAACACTGGGACACTTTTTACTAAAATATGATGAATGTACCTATAATGGAAAATAAAGGTTTGTCTCTTAAATAGGCATATTTATATAAAAAAAATTTGGTTATTAATGTGATTGAGGTCATTGAAGATGCCGTGAAAGATTTAAGAATCTACACCATGAATAGGCTTCATATTCTTATTTTGCTACTTCTGTCTGTCCTGGAAGAAGGATCCCTCCTCTTGCTCTTACTAGGGTTTCTCATTCATTTTTTCCTTTTTTTTTTTTTTTTTTTTACTATCCGAAAGGAGCATATTGTAAAGCTCTCTGAAACTCGTTTTTGATTTTGGAGTGTAGAATGAAATTTACTTACTTTAATCAACTTAACTGGATGTCACTGACCCACCAACTGTATCTTCCCGTCTTAATGTTTTTTCAGTAGACTGTTGTCCTTATTAATGATCTTTTCAGCTACCAACTTGTGTTTTGTTTCTCGTCGTCTTGCTTGAAAATGCTCACTCACACACATACACCATAATGGACTAGCTGACCAGGTGGCCCAGCTCTCTGTCACACTGACTTCTTATTTCGAGATGATTGTCTGTCCCAATCTGATGCACTCTCAAACCCTCAGTGACCTCAAAGAACCTGCTTCCTCCAACATGGCCCAATTTTCCAAGTGGCTACACAGTGGTTGGCTAAAATCACAGATGATAAGCCAGAGAGAAAAAGAAATGTCTGAGCAAATCGAGCACAGTAGGTAGAAACGAAATGTCAGACTCATCTTGCGTGCCAATGCTCCTGCCCTGACCTTGGCAACAATAGATTCCTTTGTTCTGTATCATGAATATCATCTCTTTGCCAGGCAGTCTTGAATTGTGGTGGAAATATAATGAAAGTAGCAGGAAGAATGAGGAGGAGGAAGGGAGAAAAGAGAAGCCCACAGACCGTCTGGCATGCTGGGAAGGTCTTAATAGTCTAACCTCAAGACCTTTTTTTAAACCTAGCAATAATTGAATGGTCTTTGTGGAAAAAAGAAACATTCAGTGTGCTTTGATTTTTTTTTTTATTTAGAAATTGATTTCAGAGCTTTTGAAAACGTGGCAAAAATAAAAATCTGTTCTGTTAATTTTTTTTTTTTTAACTCTGATAGCCACCAAACTTGGACCTGAAGCCTTTAGATTTGACGGCGGAGGAGAAGCCACAGCAACCAGGCTGAGCGACAGATATTACATCCTCCGACCAGAAGTCATCGAGAGCTACATGTACATGTGGAGACTGACCCACGACCCCAAGTACAGAGAGTGGGGTTGGGAGGCTGTTGAGGTGAGATACAGTATACTTTTCCCAAGATCTTTTTTTTTGAGGCATGATGACATTTTGAAAATACATTCGTTTGTTTTTCATTTAAACATTTCATCAAACTAGTCCTGTTGGCAAAGCTTTCCCAATATACTCTTAGTCCAAAGATAAGAAGGCCCTTATCTCTAAAGACTTTTCTCAGGTAAAAGTGAAACATGATTTCTTTTATTTTTTATTAAAGGCATACTATGTAACTTTCTCTCTTCGGTCCCCCTACAGGTTGTCTCATTGGAACTACAGCCGTGCGAGCTGTAGTTCCAATGAGACAACCTGTAGGGGGAAAGTTACATAATGTGCCTTTAAAGCAGAATGTAAACCAGACATACGTTAATTTTTCATCTTGTTTATCCTGTCATATACCGTATTGGCCTGGATATAAGAATTTATTTTATGGAAATTTCATTTGATAAAGTGTGTGTCGTATGATATTCCAGGACTAGACATTTACATATTAACAACATCAGATTGTGGTTTTGTTTTTTAGTGTTAAAGTTGCAAGGCCAGCAAATTACTTCTATGACTAAATAGTTTCAGAAACCCCCTGCCCTTCATATTTGTGGGACTGTCTGACAGTTTGACATTCACACCCACTTCATGCTGTGTGGAGCTGAGAAAGGAGCCAGGGTTTTAACTTCTCGCTCTATTTGTTTTCTTTATGCACCTATGTGTCACATTTTGTGTGGACAAACAAGCACAAAACGGTCTGAAAATGGCCACTGTTAATCCCCATATTCAGTGATTATCGCATCTCCATCCTCTCTATGGATGCCAGCTTTTCACTCCACCTTCCAGCTCGGATCAACTATAAAGACATTTGACCTCCGATAGTCCTTTTGTAGCATAACTCGGCCCTTAGTCAAGTTAAAGTGGCCTAATCGTGTTTAGGAAGCCCCTATGGCTTGTTTTAAAGTGTCAAAAGTGTCTGCCAATATTTTACTGCAGAAACTGTAGAGAACAAATTATTTGTCAAGCAGCCAAGAATTACTAACAGTATGAAAATTGATAACAGCTAGAGGAAATCTTTCTGACCACTTAAACAGCCTAACAGGAGAGTATGAGACAAGCTACAGTAGACACACTTTGTTTGAATGAAAACACTTTATGTCTCATTACTATGAGTGAAAAGGCTTCAGGGACTATTTTCTATTTGGACTAATAGCAACTCGGGGGAAACTTTTCCAACTAGTCTGAAAATGTTTCCTATCTTCAAAAAGTATTTTTCCAAAGGGGTTCATCTACATCTCAGTACTTGTCTTATATCCAGGCTAGGGGTGTGACGTTACACGAGATTGGGTTCACGAGATGAGACTTTAACACTATTTTAAAGAAAACTTCAGTTAAGAAATATGACTGGAAAAATAGTCTTTACTCAGAGAACCAACATTACAACGTAACCAAGCGTTTCATTCCAGCAGTAAACAAGGAAGTAGGCTTCTTTTGTATTGATTTATGACCATTTTAAGACGAGGGGAGAGCATTTCTCTTTGTGTCTAAGCTAGATTTTGCTTTCTTCTTCCGACTTATTTAAAAAAAGACAAAAGGGGGAAATCTGTGCAAGTCAGCGCCACACTGAACTGCATGCTGTGTGTGTGTTGGGGGAGAGAGAGAGCGGCCGTACCCTCTTACATTCTAACGCTGGGTTTTACCGGCAGCTTTGTACAATTGCAAAACCGCTACCGCTGTGCAAAAGTGAACTCAGAGTCAACTTTGGCGAGCAGGCGGGGGATCTTCTATACTAATTTAGAGGTCCAAGCCAGACTCATCTTCAAAGCCAGATGTATTATAAGACCAACAGGTCAGACTCTGCTCTGCACGTGTGACCGATATCGCGAGACAATTTTAACCTCGACGAGAAGTCTAGTCACAATCCAGTCTGCTACGGCACTCTCCTGTCAGGCTCTTGAAAGCGGTCAGAAGGATTTTCTCTGTCTGTTATATTACATGACTTCATGTTTACAGCTATTGGTTTCGTTTTAAGAAGTCTGTGTGAACACAAAGTGGAACAGGACCAAATAAACTGAAATACAAAGGCCCACTATAAACAGATTTGAAGAAACTTGCTGGCCTAGCAACATTAAGGCTACAATCAACACATACTCCCTAATGTAATGTAACGTACTGTAGTGGACAGTACTTGTTCCATTCAAGGAGAAAATCTGCTGTTAGTGTACATCCAGTCCTGGAATAAAATACAACTCCCACTTATTCAGTTGTGACAACCAGGAAAAACTATTATTTTATATTCATACCAAAAAGTACAAAGAATAATTTCCTGTTATGTTTACAGTAAGGAGTAGTAGATACAGTACAGTATCATTTTGTACTCTATACTTCTGTCTCAGGATTAGCTTGGACTCTGATTTTAGAAATTGTATTCACCTATGTCAAGCCCCTTTAACACCCTCAATTACCCTCAACCCGTTTCCTTAATATTGTATGGCACTATACATTAGCGTGTAGATCAAGCAATCCCACTAGCAGGAGGCAAAGGTTGTGTAGGGAGCAGCATTATTAATGTGGCAATAGACAGGACATTAGCTGTAGTGAAGTGTAGAGGGCTGGCATGATAGATTTAGCATTAATTTAGTGCGCACAGGAGTAGAGAGATCAGGCTGACGAGTTTGACAGGCCTTTAATTATTGGCCACAAAGGTTGAGAGCGGGTGCACAACGCTTCTCTTTATGAACATCAAGCATTAACACGTCAGGGTCTTTGTTAATTAGCACATATAAGCCAACCCTTTGTAGCAGGGGTAATAATGTGCTAATCCGCTTGGCTAGCTCAGCCACTCTCCATTAGCCCTTGTCAGATTTAGCATTGCTTCAGCTTCAATTGTGTAGCCGGCTATAGGGTTTCACATGTTCCGTGATGTTCTCTTTCTATAGGTTTACATGGACACACTGTTGTGGAATAAAGGATTTTCTCTTTATTACTTGTATGATTTGTTCTCTACAGTTGGTAAAATATTTGGTCTTGTCAGTGCAGAAGCGAGAGAGTGAGTTTTTTATTTTACCCACTTGACCAGAGCTGCTTAACTGGGTGAATGAATAAATATACATAAATGAAGTAGTATTGGTAACACTTTACTTGAAGGTATCGACATAATCGTGACATGACACTGTCACGAATGTGCCATAAACGTTATAAACATTTATGACTTCTGTCATTAAGTGTCATTCAATTTGTTTGGGATGTCTTTGTAATGACAACTTGACATTAACCAGGATGACATTACCAGAGGATGTCTTTGTCATGACAACGTGACATAATGGCATCCTGTTTAAAGTTGTCTTAATAAGGACACTCCAAAGAAATTTAATGTCAAGTTGTCATCATCAAGACAACCCAAACAATGTCAACTTGTCATGACAAAAACCAAATAACAGTTAATGACAGAAGTCATAAACGTGTATGACTTGTTTATAACGTTAATGACAGTGTCATGTCACGATTATGTCGATACCTTTAAGTAAAGTGTTACCGTAGTATTGATACAATTTGTACAATCAAGCTGGCAACTGCAAGAAGTGGTCTTTACTTTTGTCCTGAAAAATGTTTGAGAAGATACACATTTAAATCTGCCCTCTCCCTCCTGTCAGGCCCTGGAGCAGCACTGCAGAGTGGAGTCTGGCTTCTCTGGGATCCGTGACGTTTACACAATGACAGCCAGCCACGATAACATGCAGCAGAGCTTCTTCCTCTCAGAGACACTCAAGTAAGTCCTGTTTCCTCACTACAATACTACTAAGCAACTGCATGCGTAAACCAACACAGAAATGTGATGTGTATCTGAATGTGATTTTCGCTTGTAAAGGAAACATGGCTAGCGAAGAGATGATGTGCATTTAGATGTCTAAACTGTACTTCCCCTTATCATTCTGGGGGCAATAAGCACAACACACTCCAGGTGACATGTCGTATCACAGCCAGTAGACGCAAAGAGCCTTTTTTTTTTTGATGACTGGATCATGAATCTTATTCAGGTCAGCAGTCACCAGAAAACACCAGACTGTGATGCTGCCTCACCCCGTGTTACACTATTGCTAATGTGCATCCACTTTAAAAATGAAAGTGACTTATCATGACAAAAAAAATACTTTTTGTGAATAATTTATTAACGCTAGATTGAGCTGGCAAAGCATTCTTGTATGACACTTGTGGTGGAGATTTATAAAAAATATATATATTTTAGTTTGTCAGAAAATCCCATGAAAAGAAGAAAAAAAAACTTACAATGTGTTAGTCCATCTCTTCAAACTTTCAGTTTGTACTTACTTGCCAGATTTAAGGATCAATTATTTTTGCAGTCTAAAAAAACGCCTGTAAAATTTCAATCAAAGGCAAATTTAAGCTAATTACGTTCTGTCATCAGTGCTACAGTTGGCAATTTGGTGGGCAACTCGGCAGTTAAGTGTATGCCATAAAAATTTCTTTTTTTAGTTGTTTTTTCGGCATTTCATCCTGATTAAATTATTGATATTATGTAAATGAAAGTTCAGCTGAAGGATGCAACCTGCTAGAGAAGACATGTCACTCGGTTGGAATTGTGGAACTAAGAAAACAGAAGTTAAGTATTCAATAAGCCAAGATTTTGATGAAATTAAATTCCTGTTTTCTCAGGTATCTGTACCTACTCTTCTCTGATGACGACCTTCTCCCACTGGAGGATTGGGTCTTTAATACAGAAGCCCATCCGCTGCCCATCATCCGCAAGAGCTGCCTGCAGGACGAAGCAACACAGGATAAGACAGTCTCCGAATAAGACTGAACACCACCAATAACTGAGACAGTTACAGACACGTGCACATGAAATGTGCACAAGAGTCTCACACAAATATTGCAAACACCAATTCAATGCAGGTTCAGAGTCTTTTCAGGAGCGTGTTACAGACTCTCAATTCCTTTCCAGTAAAGGATGTTGTCATTTTACGCTGTGATTGTATATCCGTTCGCCGGGGTTCCTTCCTGCTGGCACTTCTTTTTTGTGGACAATCAAGACAAACATGACTTTCATGAAAAGAGCACCTCTTTCTTTCTTTCTTTCCTCTGTGAGGAAACCAGTATAACTTACAGACCCAAATGTAATGGGAAGAGGGTTGAACTATGGGCCATATTGTTAGAGAGAGAAATGTAAAGAAAACCACTTGAGTTTTGCTCTTTCAGTTTGTTGTTTTGTTAATCTTAAGTGATGAATGATTTCCTTATCTCGTCATTGCATTTTTTCCTTTGTGAGTACACTCTTTGACCAAAGGTTTCTTTGCATTTCTATTTTCCCCTTTTTTAGTAATGTTTTTGTTGAGATTTGACAGAAAGTAAAATTTACAAGTATTGAATTGTAATGAATATTGATTAATGTACAGACCAACATGAAATGTGATTCTCGAATCCACCTCCAGACTAATGTTGATGTCATGTTTCTTACGGAAACAAGCTTGAATGAATTTTAAAAGTTTGGAGGTGTCAGGACAGTGGCAAGCATCCAGGGACCATTTCTTAAAAACAATTATGTTGGGTTGAGTTTCCACTGTATGCTTGGGTTATTTGTGAATGCTTTCTTAGTCCTCTCAGCCTTTCAAATCAAAGTAACAAATGGAGTACTGTCAGTTCTGTGGCTGTAATACACGCATAAAGGAAAAAGAACGCATTTGCTAGCCAACTCCAAATGGGTTTTCCTGTTTCTGTTGTAGTTTTTCTGCTTCACCTTGCCTTTACATGTGAATCCATATGGCTGCAAATACTGATGTTAACGTCCGTAAGCCCGAGAGCAGAGACAAGTTTTAATTTTCTTTACTGTCCTTTTCATCACTGCTGTCCTGCACAGTTGTGGCGCGAATGTGCTGTAAATACAGATGAAGTGACTGACCCCTGTATGAGCTTGTCTTGATTTTATTTTGTGATCTTTTTTCTAAACTTCAGTGGTTATTTTTTCTGGGTTCTCTTTTGATTTGCTTCCCTCAGGTGTTTCAGTAAAAAAAAAAAAAAAAAATGTTTTGACTCTAAGTCTAGTTATTGCTGATATTAATTAGTATTACTTATTCTTACTGTTTGATTTAACTTACATTGTTGAATATTTTCAAATACTGATAAAAAAGAACTGTGCAACTTTGTACATTTAAAACAATCCCAGTTGTTGTGTTTTTATTGCTGTTGTTGCCCTTGTTGTTTACAAAACCAAATGTACTACTTTGTTACTAACAGGTCGGTCATAAAAAGCCATAAAAACTTTCATAGAAAGTCATAGTATATTATGTCAAAAATATTGAATAAAAAGTAATAGTACAGCATGTCACAAACATATTGGATAAAGTCATAGTGCAGTATGTCATACAAATTATTCCATAAAAGACATAGTATAGTTTCATAAAAAGTCATAGTATATGTCATAAAAAAAAAACCATAGGATGTCATAAATATACTTTTCACACGAAGTCATAGTATAGTCTGTCATAAAAATATTGCATAAAAAGTCATAGTGCAGTATGTCATAAAAATATTTTATAAAAAGCCATAATATAGTATGTCAGGAAATATTTTTCATAGAAAGTCATAGTATAGTATGTCATACATTTCATAAAAATTAAATTGTATAGTATCATAAAAATATCAGAAGAGTACTGTATGTCAAACATTTTATAAAGTCAAAGTATATAGTATGTCATAAAAATATTTTTCATAAAAAGTCAAAGTATGTCTTACAAATATTGAATAAAAAGTTATAGTATAGTATGTCATACAAATATTGAATAAAAAGTAATAGACATAGTATGTCATACATTTCATAGTCATAGTATAGTATGCCATGAAAACATTTCATAGAGTCATAAAAATATTTTTCATAAAAAGTCAGTATAGTATGTCATAAACATTTCATAAAAAAAAGTCATAGTATATCATAAAAACATTTCATAAAAGTCATAGTATAGTATGTAATAAAAATATTTTTCATCTAAAGCTATATATTATATTTATATTCCGCACTTGTTTCCATTATAGATTTAATTGTAGGGGGATGTCTCGAGGTTGTGGAAAGTTCCAGCAATCACAACCAGAAAATGACTAATGGGGTTTAGCCATTGCACCTCTCTCCCGGTGTCAGGCCAACAAAGCAACATTCAATACCTTCCTCCCCAAACAATTCGACTCTACCAGCCATTATCTGAATCCTAATCTCAGTCAATGTGATAGCTTGAAGGAATTTTTCATTGGCTTTAAATATAATCAGCATGCATTACTGGAAGTATTGACATTTAATAGTAATAAAAAAAAAAAAAAAAAGGTACTTAAATGTCATGGATCTACTGACATTAATCTTTCCATTACCTTAAAAAAGGACTAATGCAAAAGGGTGCGAGTTTAAATACTAAGTGTAAATGTTATCCAAGTTGAAGTCTGCAGCACTCTACTACAATGCAGGGCTATTTTTCCCTTCAGCAAAAGGTGTGATAATGAAAAGAAGGGCAAAAGAGAAGGGCAAAATGTGTACATGTGAGCTCGCCTGGAGACAAATGGGAGGATCACTGTCCATTTGAATGCGCCTGAGACTGATAGTGAAGGACAAACACTACAGATAATCCGCTCCCCCTCTCGTGTTTTTTTTTCCTGCTTAGCTGCTCCCAAAGTTCCCGACAAGCAGAGTAGGGCGTCAAAAACAGACAAGTCGGGGCTGCTGTCTGACTTGGCAAGACCCTCTATCGGTGTGTAACGAAGCAGTAAAAGCCATCACTATCTCTCCACCACAGTCATCCTCCAGCTGTCCAACTCAGGGCAGCAGTTTTACAGGGGTACAAAACTGTCATGTCATGGGAATCTGGTCCGAATATTACTTCATTTCAAAACATTTTCAACTCCACCTACTCACATATTAAACTGCCCAGTGATCAAGGACAAAGGAACAATAAATAAAAGCAGTATGTGAGATTTTAAAATACAATGCACTGTATATTACAACTTCACTTCACCCTTCTGTTGGGTCCAATTAGATAGCACACTGTGACTATGATTTGAATTGATTACAAGCCATGTTGATAACAGTAAAAGGTACTATAAACAAAAGCCAGATATTACTTAAATAAAATACACATTGTCTGTGACTTACAACATGCCTGATATTAAGAAAGGAAAATACCAGAGCGCTTCCACTTTAGCTTAAACGTCAACTTTTTCCATAACTTCCACAATTGATATTTCAACTGCATTTCTCGAGAACTCTAACCGTTCATCTGCTTTCACATCTTACTCACCTTACAGTTCAACTATGTACTTTTAGTTTAGCTTCCTCTTCACTTGACATTTCCAGTGCTGATGTTTCATTGTTTACACTTTAACTGACACTGCTTTCACCTGTTACACAACGTGCACACTTCAACTCCTTTCAATGCTTACATTTCAACTGCTACACTTGCTACACTGCTACAACGGATACTCTTACACAACACCTCAAAAGAACATGTTATATTGATTTAAAAGCACCAAAGATTCAACATGTTAGGACATTTTAATTACAGGCTATTGCTGAGGATTTAGCAATTTCTTGGTACTGCAAGGTAACGCTACTATAGATGAACAGAAGAAATTAACTAAACGTTCCTTGAAAGAAGGATGATTTTTTTGTTACAAACACTATGCCTGACATAAGGAAAGGAAAACGCCAGAGCAAAAACTGCAGATGATAAAGATACAAGCCAGCTTTCCTTGGTCTTCTCTGGTGACAAAAACAGTGATGTGACAAGTTCAGTCTCCTCATCCTCTATCCTAAACCTACCTACCACCACCTTTGAATGAAATCAAAGAGTTTGCTTCAAAATCCCTTTAGATGTATTCTGGGACAACAATGTCATCTCACGTGCTCTCGCCTGAAATATCACTAGCTGACAAGGAAAAGACTGAAGTTAGTAAATAACTTTAAAAAATTGTTTAGTGAGTTGGACATCTTATGCCTGCAGTAAATGTGTCTGTTATATCAGGTACTCAATGTCTTGTTTATTGGAATGAGGCCCTTCATATTAAGACTTAAATTTAAACTCCTGTTTCCCCCTCACTCTCATCTTTTCCTCCCTCTCAGGTCTTGTTGGCACAATTTCATGGTTTGTTAAACATTATTATTTTCTCTCAGGGTTGCTGGTAAAAAGGAAGGGGAGACAATATGGAATGGTGTGTAAGATAGGTCTTGTTACTCTGTATAAGTGATGGTGAAGTACCTGACTAATTGTGCACAGAAAAATATGTATAAAAAGTGCAGTTTTCAAGGTCAGTTTTAGATAAAGAAGCGGATTTCTTTACTGCATATTGTTGAACTACCACTGGACTAATAGTGTAACATTTTAAGAAATACGCTTATTCGCTTTTTTGAAGAAAGTTAGATGATAAGACTGATCTGTCTGTAAGGTAATTACTGTATGAAGCTCCCACCCCACCAGCAGCCACTTAGCTTAGCATAAAGACTGGAAACAGTGGGAAACAGCTAGCCTTGCTCTGTCCAAAGGTAACAACATCCACCTACCAGCACCTCTAGGATTCACTTATTAACACGTTAGATCTTATTTGATTTATCCCTACGCGACACGTTGTGGTTACACAGTGATTATGCGACAGACAGGAAGTTTCACTACACCAGACCAAGAAGTAGCCTATGTCTGAAATCCTATTCACTACAAATACACTAATCAAACAGCTTAACAGTTTTATTTTTTCTCACTAAATGACTGAAATGACCATTCAACTATCAAAGTGTTGAAATATTTTTTATTGATTGACTTCTTGATCAATGAAACAATATACCAATATTATGATAGGTACTTTCAACTCTACTACAACATGTTTTATGGGAGTCACCAGAACTACAGACAAGGCACATCATCTAAAATATCTAATAAATCGGGAAGCCTCTGTACGTGTGTGTGTGTGTGGTCTGTCTTTAAAATATCTCATGAACTGTTCATCCAATCTACTTCACACTTGGTTTTCTGGGTACCAAATGAACTTGGGGTTTGGAATTTGGAGCAGTTTGGACAGCGTTGGATATTAAACTGGGACTTAAACTAAAAGAAGACCGCGGAGAAAAGGAAAAAAAAACGCTGCCATAACGCTGGATCTTCCGTTATTACCCGTCACAATAAGGGTCCATCTTAAATTCACTCAGCATTTCGTTAAGAGGAAACTTAATAAAAACTGATTTCTACCCTTCACAATAAAAGCCTAGCTTAATTTCACTGATCATTTCGCTTGGAGGAAACTCAATCAAAAGACATTTTTGCTGACACTAGATCCTATAGACACTATATCGTATTAAGATGTTGTGAGCTGTAAATTCACCACTTATTCCATCTCACTCAGACTCACCCTCTATGCTCACCCTGGGTCCGGTTGTTCAAGTGTGCTGCTAACTTATAACACTAATAATATTACCAGGGGTGTCGGACTGGGGGGAAAAAGGGGACTGAGTACCCAGGGCCCTCATGTGAGGAGGGCCCAAAAAGATGCCAGAATGAATAGCTGTGGATGCGGGGAGGGGCCCATAGAAAATGCCTTTCTACAGGGCCCACAATTTTGTGCTATGCCCCTGAATATTACCGTCGGCAAAATAACCTTGCGAATCTAATCCATACTTCAAGGTTAACCATTAAGCCACTAAGCCTGTTTGGAAATTAACACCTCTGCTGAAGTGTTAAATTCATTAATGATAAGCTATATGACGAGACAGCACCGCCGTCATTAAACACTGACTGTGGCGATATCAACATGCAGTATCGTTGATGAAAAAGAAAACACTTAAATGTAGTTTAAGAAAAACTCTTTATTTGCATTGCCTTCCACCTTTTCCTCCGCTCCCTCTCTCTCCACACACACACACACACACACACACACACACACACACACACACACACACACACACACACACACACACACACACACACACACACACACACACACACACACACACACACACACACACACACACACACACACACACAGAGGTTCTGGTGGTTGATTAACGCAGATATTTGCCGATTGCTTTCATTATGGGCTGGACTTGGTGGCACATGGCGCGCCACCATCAGTCCATAAGGCAAATGTCTCTAATTACTCCACATTTTAATTGTGATATTTTGTCACGTTTGCCACATATGTCAGGTAAATGTGGTAGTACAATGTTTTTCTCTGAAGTAGGAGTACACAGTAAGTCAGTAGTAGGCTATAACGTGTGGTTGCTAAGTGCTTTGGGGTCCTTCTGTAAGTAATTTTGGGGTACAATGGTTGTGGAGAAAGCTTCAAGCAGCAATACCAATCAGCAATCGGCCCGTTCCAAACAGGCATATTTTGAACAGGCACGGTGCTAGTTTATTTAAACTCAAACCACAAAGTATGTCCCTTTATGTCAACACTTAGTGGAAAAAGAAAGAAGACAGAGAGATATGAATGAATTTGTTCTGCACAATGAGCTGAAAATTGAATTCTTTTCATTATTCTGGGACTCAATTTATGTTTTTCTTGGGGGTGGGGAACCCTGAAAAGCAGTACAGATGATGCATTAGTGGAGAGATACTGTATTCAGCATGACAGACTTTTAGTCAGTTTCCAATAACCTCCTTGACTTTGAAAAGTGTATATACTGGAAAGTGAATTACAGTGAGTACATTTTCTGCAATCTTTCTTTCATTTTTTTAGAAAGTAGTAGTATTGTTTTTAACTGCTCTTTAATGTTTTATGTAAAGCACTTTGAATTGCCCTGTTGCTGAAATGTGCTATACAAATAAAGCTGCCTTGCCTTGCCTTAGTGTTTAATATATTAGCACAGCGATTGAGGATTAGTTTTGCAGGCAATATGGAAACCTGTGCAGCTTTGCTCCTTGTCATTATCCAATTTTATGATAATTAAAACTTTAATGTGATTATTAACTATTTTACATTCTGATTCAGGGAAATTATACTAGCCCAGCCATGCTGTCATTTAATATTCATATTTAATTATACATTCTAATTAGATAACTAATAGTAAGGCTAGAAGCATATATTCCATGAATCTTAGTAGTGAACACTTGATCAAATTTTACTATAAATGCGTCTACACAGCATGTTTTTGGCTGTGTGCCATTATATCAAGTCTTAGAGTGTGTATAGTGTTTGTTTCTGTACATGGTTTCACCCATGTGTGCACTGACCAGATGCCTCAGCCCTCAGACAGAGTACTGTGCAGCTCCAGTGTGTGTTTGTCAGAATATCATGTGCTACTCTGCACTGCCAACACTTGAAGGTCTGCCAGGCAGGCCTCATCTGCTGCCCCAACACCTTGTTAGCACCCGGAAGGCAAAACAACTGCATAATCAGCGGCTTATATTTCTAAAAATAACACAAGCAGCTCGGGGGTCATAAGTAGGAGGGCTGAGAATCGACAGGCAGACAGCATGCATATATCCATAAACACATTATACTGTAATGTTGGGTTGTTGTATTTGGCAGCTTCATGCTTCGGGCTTTTTCGTGAAGGGCACACCGAACGTTTCTACTCGAAGCAAGCAAGAGTTGCTTTATATGCAAGGTTGTAATGTAATAGAGTTTAAGCCCTGCTAGTGGGAAGACTGTACTGTACGGTTTGGTGCTTTGAGCTAAATGCTAAGATCAGCATGCTAGTGGAGCCAGTAATATGTGTTCTCAAAGTGTACTGAAGTAGCACATCATAGGACATGGTTAAAATATGTTTGAGACAAATAATTGAGGTCTATTTTAATTTAATAAATTCAACAATATAATCATTCTATTGTCAACTATCTTTTGTGTTGGATTACTCATCCAAAATGTTATTGCGTAATTGTTACTTTGTTAAACAGACCAGACCTAGGTTACATCCCATGAGAGTTATGAACATGCCCACAGCCTCAAATGTTGGTCAGAGCACGATAACTTTCCTGCTTTAGACCGTGGTCGGGAAGCACAGGGGAGACTTTGTTTTGCCTCCAGCGTTGAGGCTTACTTCAGTGAGCTGCAGCCTTTATTCATAGACACACCGAAACCTACACTGTTCATTTACTACGGCTTGATAACTTTTTTCTTCTCTGCCAACAGCTGTCTGCTCTGAATGCATCCACCGTCGCTCGCTCTCTGGTTTGACCACACATTTGCTACGCCCACACTACGCACTGAGCTATCCCCTAAAGCTGCTACCCTACATAACATATGCAACAAAATGTGTCAACACATTTCAAATATTGGATTGAAACATCATGTTTGAAACACACATACATTAGAGGTGTTGAAATTAATCAATCGATGCATCGGGATGCGGACATGGACGATGCTGCCCCAGTGGCCCATCATAATCCATTATAACGCAATGACGTCGCTCGTTAATTTTCCGGCCGTGGCATAAACATTCAAATGAAAAATAACATTCTCAGTAGCCTAGCTAACCCGTTTCTCACAAACACACACACACACACACACACACACACACACACACACACACACACACACACACACACACACAAACGGCTGAGCAGAGACACTGGAGAGTGGAGAGGATCGCAAATCGAGAAGAGGAAAGAAAACACTGAGAAACATCGAGAGACACTAGAATAGTTAGCTTGGAAACTATCTAAGTGGAATAAGAAGCTGAAGAGGTGTAGCTACACTACGGCACTGTTCCTGTCTAACAGCCGTGGTTTAGAAGAAACGTTGTGCTAGTGTGCCTGGCTAAAGTTGGAGCTAACGGCGGAGAGTTGCTGGTTCGGAAGACGCTGATTTTGGACCGGAGAGGACGACAGCGTGTTTCCCTGCTGAAGAGGACTCTGCCGTAGCCGGTGGTTTTCGTTTTCGTGTTTGAGCTGTGTTTCTTGGACTAACAGCTAACTGTAAGTTGGATTTCTGTGTGTTTGCTTCACTGAAGATAACGTCCTGCTGCACGTCCACATGAGCTACCATCCGGCCCGCAACCTTTTTTTTTTTTCTCTTGGTGTGTGTGGGTGGGTAGGTCTGGGTTAACACAGTGGTTTAATAGGGTTTGAGTAAGTTTTACATTGAAACTGCTGTAAGGAGGAATCATTTTGTGTAGCTGGAGTGTTTTAAGTGGAAACTGATAGAGAAACGGTTAAAGGGGTAGTGGTGTAATATAATTTGAAGAAATATTGCAGTTAGCATATTTGAAGGGTGTGATTTGTGGTTTTTTTGTGTTATTCAATCTAACGGCTAAATGTTATTTATATATTTAAGTTATTGTTCATTAAACAGTACCTTTTTTGTTAAAGAGTTGTCTGGGGTCAGTTATTCCAATACAGCACAATAGATTTGCAGGTTAAAAGTAGGGTGGTATATGACTAATCCAAAATAGGTCAACCTTCGTGGTAGCTACCTTAAAGAAATGAACCCAAACACCTCATCATTCCAGTCTAAAGTTACTTATTGCAGCTTGGGCATTGCACTTGACAATGCAAGTTTGTCAAGTCAAATATCCTATATGGCTTTAATAGAAAAATGTATTTTGAAGCATCGTGATGCACTGTGATGCATCGAGATATCGAATCGAAGACCTGATAATCGTAATCGAATCGGGAGATCAGTGAAGATTCACACCTCTAACATACATACAGGAAAATATAAACGTATACAGAAAAAAGCTGCCCCTAAATTTTTTTTCAGGGTCGAGCTTTGCGCGTAGAATAACAAACGTATGTATTGATCAGATGATTGATCATGGAAGCAAAGACGTTACCAGTGGAAACACTGTCACGCCTATTCATTTTGAAAGAGCAACAGCCAATGGGGAAACTCCAACATGACCGACCAATGGTGTAACTTTATCACTCCAGTTGAAAAAAAGTACAAAAGATCTATTTAAACGGTTATTATTTGAAGTATGACAAGTGTATGCCATTAATATTTGACAATACTTGTGATACTGAGGGATAAATAGCTGTTTTAAAGCACCCATGCTGATTTTGCCGTCTCTATGTGATTGTTCTGTAGTGGCCCATCCTCCTTGTCAATTAAGTGTTTTAATGTTCAAAGGCATTGAGGAGCCTCATGAGTGAAGTAATTTAACCCAGAATCCTGATGAAAGCTAATGCTAATTGTTATGGTTTCCACTGTCATAAATATTCATTTGTCAACACGGGCTAGCGTCTTGGATACACCACTTACTGCTCCCTGTAGAGCTTTACAGCTTTGAAGATCCCAGGATTTGTTAGGAGCTCCACTTTTCTTGTTCAGTACGTGAAATATTTTCTCTCATCTTATCACTGAGGTAGTGCATTAATTAATTAACTTTCATTGTGGGTTTGGCCAATTTCACACATTACCTTTATTTATTGCAGTAAAGATTAAAAAAATAGTAGATAGTAACCACACAGTGAGGTTTGTGGATTATTATGAGGACATTGTATCTGGAAAGGCACATTGTGCTCGCACAAAGGCACAGTTGGGTTTAAATTTCTTTTTTTGATCCTTTTAGCCCCATGAATGAAATGCTATTCTTCTCAATTGTACTGTGGTGACAGCAGAGCCTCTCAGAGACCAAAATCTCGAAACCTCTGACGATAAAAGCCCAAACTATCTGCATGGTTTGATAAGACGGTGGATGAATTTTTGTGATTTCCGTATCAACCATTTAAGGAAACATATTTTCCACTGTGGGCTTCTTGCATGCTTTTTCCATGCTGACCTCTGAATTGGTAGGACTCGGCACATGGCAGCAAAGCACATTTTGGGTGAATGAATTGTGTCAATAGGGTTGTATTTTGCATTCCAGCTAACATGTAAAGTTAGAGAAGTGTCAATCCAAGGTTTTTAAGTGGGTACTACTGTACTTGGGTTTGACTGCTGTAAAATAGGATTCTGCTGGTGAAGTTTGAAAGTTTTTGCACATATGGGAGAATAGCAGCGTACACTGCAACACAGGTGTACATCCATTGCTTCCGCTTTAATCATTATGTTCTGAAGGCAGAGGATTGTTTGTTTAGTGTATGTGTATTTGATGCAAGTCCAATCTGTTGCTCAGAAACCTGCATTTATGATTTTGACTGCATCTCAATTATATGTCTTTTGATTCCCAAGAGATAGAGAACCCTTATAATTTGATGTCTTGAATAGAAAAGATGTTTACTATGAGAAGTAGTAGTTTACTTGAGTGTTGGCAAAATTGGCATTTTCAGCTGTGCTGGTTTTGTTTATCGTTACTTTAAAAGAGGTTTTTCTAGGTGTCAATCAAAATGCAATTTTTTTTTCTCCAATTTAGTCACGTTTTATAGTATATACATACATACACATATATATATATACATACACATATATATATACATATATATATATACATACACATATATATATATATACATATATATATACATACACATATATACACACATACATACATACATACACATATACACACATATATACACACACACACACACACATAATATATACACACACACATATACATACACATATAGCAATACACACACACACATACACACACACACACACACATACACACACACACATAGACACACACACACACAGGCACACACCACACACAAACACAGAGACAGAGACAAGGCAGACAGAGACAGAGACAGACAAGACACAGACACAAGACAAGGCAGACAAGACAGCAGCAAGACAAGAGACAAGAGGCAGACAGACAAGAGAGGAGAGAGGGAGAGAAGACAAGAGAAGAGAAGAGAGAGAGAGAGACAAGAGAGAAAGAGACACAGGAAAAGAGAGACAAAGAGACAGAGAGAGACAGGAGAGAGAGGAAAAGAGCAGACAGACAAGAGGAGAGACAGAGAGAGAGAGAGAAAGAGAGAGAAAGAGGAGGAGAGAGAGAGAGACAGAGAGAGAGAGAGAGAAGACAGGAGAGGAAAGAGGAGGAAAGGAAAAGAGAGAAAGAGGAAAAGAGAGGAGGAAAGAGAGAGAGAGAGGAGAGAGAGAGAGAGAGGAGGAAAGAGGAGAGAGAGGAAAGAGAGAAAGAGAGAGAGAGAGAGAGAGAGAGAGAGAGGAGAGGAAAGAGAGAGAGAAAGAGAAGAGAGAGGAGAGAGAGAGAGAGAGAGGAGAGGAGAGAGGAAAGAGAGAGAGAGAGAGAGAGAGAGAGGAGAGAGAGAAAGAGGAGAGAGGAGAGAGAGAGAGAGAGAGAGAGAGAGGAAAGAGAGAGAGAGAGAGAGAGAGAGATACATATACATATATATATAAAGAGAGAGAGAGACATATACAGGAGAGAGAGAGAGATATAGAAAGAGTGGAGATAAAAGGAAGGAGTAGGAAAGGAAAGATAAGAGGGAAGGAATGGGAGGGAAGGGGGAGAAAGAGAGGAATGGGAGGGAGGGGGAAGGAAGGAAGAATGACATGGGATAAGGAGGAGAGGGAAGGAAAGGAAGAGGTGGAGGAAATGGAAAGAAGGAGGAAGAGGAAAGGAGAGGAGGAGAGGAGGAGAGAGAGTATATAGAGAAAAGAGAGAGATGAGAGAAAGAGAGAGAGAGAGAGAAAGGATAGAGGAAAGGAATGGAATGGAATGGAAATGAGGAATGGATAGGAAATTTTCCCTCTTTAAGTAAGTACTCACCAAGCAGGGGGCAATAAAATTCTGCCCCCCCTCCCCTGCCTATGTGGGGTAGGCATGGCTGACAGGACAGAAATGGCCAGTGCGGGAGCACAGGACGGGCAACCAACGAGCAGCACGGCAACCCCCCGCTGCGCTGGGCGCGGGTGCCCCCGGCGGTGTTGGTGTGTTGAGAAAAGAAAAAAAAGAGGGGAGGGGGGCCGCGGCCTCTCTTTTTTTGTGGTGGGGTTAAAAAAACAACAAAAGAGGTTGTTAATATTTAATAATATTTTTTAACCAGGAACAGACCAAGAGCTATTTTTAAGTTTGTGGCTGTTAATAGGCTGCTCCGTCAAGAAAAACAACTGTAGGGGGATTAGTTTCAGTCACCAAAGGACAGGGAAAACTAGTAGAACCAGTACAGATTTAATGGTACAAGACTACAGCAGTGGCAGCAGTGCTACTGTATGTTCTCCTCAGGTCAGATGTTATGACAAAATACAACATTAATGTATTACTAGGGCTGCAACAAACTATTATTTTCATTATGTATTCATCTGCAGATCACTTTTTTCCATTAATCATTTTATTGTTTTGGCTACAACACATTAGAAAAATGCAAAGAATTGATTGCTTTATCCAACCAACATCCCAAACCAAATATAGGGGTGGCAGTAGCTCAGTCCGTAGGGACTTGGGTTGGGAACCGGAGGGTCGCTGGTTCAAGTCCCAGTACGGACCAAAGTACAGAGTGTGGATTGGTAGCTGGAGAGATGCCAGTTCACCTCCTGGGCACTGCCAGGTGCTCTTGAGCAAGGCATCGTACCCAGCACTGGCAGCCCACTCACTCTGACATCTTTCCATTTGTGCATGAATAGGTCCTGAGCGTGTGTGTGTGTATTTCAGGCCTAACAAAACAGAGTGTAATTTCAATCAATAAATTATAAAATAAATTATTCAGTTAACTATAATTTAAGACAAGACCAGAAGACATTTAGGGTAAAATAAGATAGAACATTATTTATCCTCTGTGCAGCTTCCCTTGCACAAAGTGGGTGCAAATATGAATAGGTGCAAATAGGATACAAATCCAAAATATACTGTATACAATACCAAAACCAGGTTAACAGTATGTATCATAAAAATGAATCAGGTGCCTACAGGTTAAAGTAGGGATTAGTCTAGGTCGGTTGCATATACTGTAGACATGCACAGCAAGTGCAAGTGGCTGCAATCATCAAATGTTTGGAATATTTGCTTTTAAAATGACTTAAAGTGCCCATATTATGCTTATTTTCAGGTTCATAATTGTATTTAGAGGTTGTACCAGAATAGGTTTATGTGGTTTAATTTTCAGAAAACACCATATATTTGTTGTACTGCACATTGCTGCAGCTCCTCTTTTTACCCTGTGTGTTGAGCTCTCTGTTTTAGCTACAGAGTGAGGCAACTTCTGTACCATCTTTGTTGGGAGTCGCACATGTGCATTAAGTACTGCTAGCTAGTCAGCTGCAGAGCATGAGGGAGTGCCATGCTAGCAGCTAGGCGAGCATTATAACCATAGACTGTAAATTAGTGGACAGAGCATGTGTGACGTCACCCATTGGTTTGTTGAGATCTGCTATGAGTCATTAAGTTTGCCGTTACGGGCTCAGCCAACTTCCGCAATTGCAGCACTTTGCCGAACCGGATGCGTTGTCCATTAATATTAACAGTCTATGATTATAATGTGTGTTACAAAGTGGCGCACGTTTGTCACAGAAGTAAAGGCTGGACTACAATGGAGCGGTTTGGAGCAGTTTGTGAACAGTGTTTTTTCTGGAAGATGGTAAGTCCCTTTGGGGTGGACTTGGGCTTTTTCACTTTGTAAACCTATAACGTGCACAAAAAGATATGTAACACAATAAAGGAAATTGGAAAAGCCAAAAAGCATAATATGAACTTTAACGGCAGATCAATTGAAGTTGACAATTCATTTTCAGCCCTATGTAACAGCGTGCAGTACTGCTAGGATGTTAACAGAGTTAATTTTTTCTAATAGTTTCCCCTTCACACTCCAGCTGTAACAATGTGTTTGGGAGACATATGTGTTAGCAGTGGAGCAATATGTTCAACTTGGATTGACTGCTTGTCTGCGTTGTATCTGGTGCAATTTAATGTCAGTGACTGTATTAATTAGAGCTACCAAATGACTGGAGTGTGCTTCCATTTCACACACTGAGATGGTGAGCTGGGGATTCTCAGAGGGACCATCAGCACCATAAAATACAGCAACATAATGAACTTATCTTGTGCATCCACCAAACAGTCATTATAGGTTTTTAATGTTGGCATAATCGCTTGGTCGTTATCATAACAGCCTGAGTGTAATGGGAAGTTTATCCTACTTCAGATCTGAAATCACAGCTGCAGTTTGATTTTTTTCAATTCATTTTAAATTATTATGGCTCACCTCTGGATTAATATGGCTTTAGCAGACCATACAGCCGGTTACTAGTCAACGCATTTTCATGAATGGGTTTGTACAAAGAGTTTTTGGTTTTATTTCACATATTTGCATTGCTTTTGCTGTTGCTGTTGAGCCATATGCACTAACTTTACATTATAGAATTTACTAAAAAATATCATCCAAAATCTATACTTTGTGTGACATTCTTGCCCTTCTTTGTACTATATTTAGTGTGATACTTTGGAAGGTACTGGGTATGGATGGACAGGTTAGGTGGATTATGCTGAAAGAGTGGTTTTAGATGTGTCAATGGATATTTTTAATGAGCGATTAGGTGATTAATCAAATAGTCAAAATGACTGCAACTTAATTTGATAATTAATAACTTCAGTAATTTTTTCATGCAAAAGGATCAGACATATTCTGCTTCCTAAATGCGAGGCTTGGTGGCTTTTCTCGGTTTTATATTATTGTAAATTAAATATATTTGGGCTTTGGACTGTTGGTTGGACAAAGAATATATTTGGAGATATCACACTGGGCTCTAAGAAACTGTAAAAAGGAATTTTTTTTTTTTACTATTTAGACTAAGTATATTGACAAATCGTAAATATAATTGGCAGATTAGTGTTGATATTTTGTTTGCCATAAACACTTTTCACCATTGGAATCCATTATAACTCACTGAATTCAAGATGACCAAATCTGTTGTTTCCTGCCAAGGAGGAAACAACAGTATGAACCTTTCAAGACTACAAGGAGATCCTGTCTGGTAATCAAAAGACTTTGAACGAAGTATTGATTTAAAATTGGAAGGTATTAAAGACCTTCAAACCAGACAGTAAATTGCAAGTAGACGTTAGGGGTATCCTAATCATAACCAAACTTCTTTGCAATTATCAGAATCAGACTGCAGTTGAGTGACAACTTGGCGTTGTTAGCCTCCACACTAGATGCGATTGAAGTCCTGGGTATGTTTAAAACATGTTCTGAATTAGGGTGTCAGGCAGCCAGCTGGCTGTGTCTTTTAAAACAAATTTCCCTCACCAACAAGGTTTACAACTCTACACAGATTGAATTATTGATTAGACTATTAGAAGCAGATTAATGATCATATTTGTGTCCACTTGGACTAAAGAACATTTAGAAATGAAATGGAGGAAGATCTATAATGCTATACATGCCTCACTTACTTGTGATAACCCATCCGGTTACATTACATCACTGTGTAGATATACTGATGTCCTGCTGATTGCTTAATATCACTTCTGTGCAGCCTTTTGGATCTATTACAAGAATATTGGCATCATGTTGGATTCAAATTTGCAACCTGAGCACAGTAAGCACATATGAATCATTGTGTTTTCCAAAGAATACAACAACACTTAGCTATGAAAAATCTGCATTTAAATAGAGATTGTCATGCTGGGTGCACAGACAATTGAACCATGTTTACTCTGAATCTGTCCTTGATCATGAAATCTTTTTTTCAACTGGATATCCAAAGAACACATTTAAGCTGAACTCTGAGCTGAGCTAGCTTTGTAGGTAAAAGCCAAAAGCAAATTGTCCTCACATACAAGTATATAATCACCTTTTAGTTCTGTATTATGGTTACCCTTTAGCCTACATCTTGTTGATTAGCTGTGAAGTACTTGATTAATATTCCTGGCCTGTAGTGTAGGTGGATGTGCAGTTGGTCATATTTTCTACAGAAACTTTCGATATCATTTTGAAATACACAGTCATAAACAGCACACAAGTCTAATTATCCATGTGGTCTACAGAGAGCCTGCAATGACACTCCAAGTTCATGTATTTTATTGGAGGAAGGCAAAAACATTATTGTTTACGCTGAATCACAAAATAAAATTATTTTGATAACTATCAGCCCACGCTGACATCTTGCTAATTGCCCATGAAGCCATTTCCATAAATGATAGCTCCTGTTTATTGCTGAGGGCCCATCTGTCATACAGGAGTAATCAAATGAGCACAGTGACTTTGAGTAATGGCACTTACGGGCTTATATTGCACAAAGCAAATGAAGTGCAGTTCATAACACACCTATCATTTTAACATGTAAAACATTCCCTACAGCTCAGGCTCATATCAAACATCAAGGTAGAGAATAAGATTTTAAGCCATGTTATCAGCGCTTTAGGGAGGGCAATGGTGGTCTGTTGGTACCTAGTCTCGCATTGCCAGATCTTCTGGCTCACAGCATTCTGGGATGGGGAAAAAAAGTGCTCTGGCTTATTGGTATTTCTTTAAACCAATCACAATCGTCTTGGGCGGTGTCGCACGGAGCAATGGGGGGCAAAAAACAAACATAAAAACTCATTGTAGCAGCTGAGACCTGACCTACCACTTGGGGAACACAGCACAAGCACATATGGACAAAACAAACATGCTAAATAAACATATGTTTATTTTTAAAGCAGATTTTAAATTACATTGTAACAATTTAACAATTCGCCCTTATGAAATCCAATCGCAGCACGGCTGTCTTGGAACGCAAAAGACAGATGGTGGCGGAATGCCCCGACACTTATATTCAACTAAAATGTAACAGTGTCAGTGTTCGACCTACAGTCCGTTGAGATGCCTCTCCAAACGCAGAAATCACATCATAAAACGTTAAGACTCGTTAAGAAAAAAGATCCGTATTTTGCCATAATCCAATGACAAGAAAAAAAAAAAAAAGTAATCCACAGCGATCAGTAGATCCACAAAAAGGCTCACGGTGTATCCAGCAAGGCCTACACGCGTCACATTCAGCGGCCAGCTCCAAACAGGTGAACGAGGCCCCTCCACTTCGCCATTTAAGTGGAACAAAATGTATAAAAGTCCAAATCTACACAAAACGCGCAATCAATTAGTAAGCTGACAGCAAATTTATATACGTGGCATTTAGACAACCTTCATTGCAACAGACATTGAACAGACATTCATTGTCCTCAGAGAATGAAGTCTTCTGACTTTGCTGATCCCCTGATTTGTCTTACAGGGCTACCATCAAGTCAAATGTTTTACTTATGTATGGAATGGAACGAAATCTTGTACAGACATTCATGGTTCCCAGAGGACATATCCTAAGTGTTCCACTGACTTTTCATATATGCCTCCAAGAGTTTCACATTTGTGGTTCTGAGTGAAATGTCTCGACAACTGTTGGATGGATCCTCATGAAATCTGCTACAGAAATTCATGTTCCCCTGAGGATGAATTGTAACATCAGACAAAAAACTTCACTTGGTTGCTGAAAAGCTGATTACTGTAATATACATACACCAATACTTAGTGTTAGCACAGAGGTACCTAAAATACTGTTTCTAGAATAGCTTGATCTGGACAGTTTCAAATATGATATTTAGCAGAGTCAATTAAGCAATTATATGCTCCATTTGACTGCTGAAGGTAATGTCCCCCACTGTTTTCTGCTTCGGTACCCACAGTGTCTCTCTAATCTAAATGGAATGTTTGATTTAATATTGGTGTACTGGCAAATCCTTGTTCTCAATATTGCAAAGATACTTCAATAAATGTTCGTTGAGATAACGGCCTTTTTAAACTTCTTCAGACTGAAGAAAACATTTAAAAAGGGCTGAAGTTAAGACAATTCCTAAATTCATTGTTTTATTTACAATGGTCCTTGATGTTACTTTCAAATTAAGTAAAATTAAAAACAACTGCATCGAAATTAAATGAATAAACTCGTACAGCAGTGTCATGGGTTTGTGAGTTCCTTGATATTACCAGATTAAGTTGTCAGCAAAAGCTTGACTCTTCACCATTATTGTCTTACTACAGTGCCTTGCGAAAGTATTCGGCCCCCTTGAACGTTTCGACCTTTTGCCACATTTCAGGCCTCAAACATAAAGATATAAAACTGTAATTTTTTGTGAAGAATCAACAACAAGTGGGTCCCAATTATGAAGTGGAATGAAATTCATTGGCTATTTCAAACTTTTTTAACAAATAAAAAACTGAATAAAGTGGGCGTGCAAAATTATTCAGCCCCTTTACTTTCAGTGCAGCAAACTCTCTCCAGAAGTTCAGTGAGGATCTCTGAATGATCCAATGTTGACCTAAATGACTAATGATGATAAATAGAATCCAGCTGTGTGTAATCAAGTCTCCGTATAAATGCACCTGCTCTGTGATAGTCTCAGAGGTCCGTGTAAAGCGCAGAGAGCATCATGAAGAACAAGGAACACACCAGGCAGGTCCGAGATACTGTTGTGGAGAAGTTTAAAGCCGGATTTGGATACAAAAAGATTTCCCAACCTTTAAACATCCCAATGAGCACTGTGCAAGCGATAATATTGAAATGGAAGGAGTATCAGACCACTACAAATCTACGACGACCCGGCCGTCCCTCTAAACTTTCAGCTCATACAATGAGAAGACTGATCAGAGATGCAGCCAAGAGGCCCATGATCACTCTGGATGAACTGCAGAGATCTACAGCTGAGGTGGGAGACTCTGTCCATAGGACAACAATCAGTCGTATACTGCACAAATCTGGCCTTTATGGAAGAGTGGCAAGAAGAAAGCCATTTCTTAAAGATGTCCATAAAAAGTGTCGTTTAAAGTTTGCCAAAAGCCACCTGGGAGACACACCAAACATGTGGAAGAAGGTGCTGTGGTCAGATGAAACCAAAATCGAACTTTTTGGCAACAATGCAAAACGTTATGTTTGGCGTAAAAGCAACACAGCTCATCACCCTGAACACACCATCCCCACTGTCAAACATGGTGGTGGCAGCATCATGGTTTGGGCCTGCTTTTCTTCAGCAGGGACAGGGAAGATGGTTAAAATTGATGGGAAGATGGATGGAGCCAAATACAGGACCATTCTGGAAGAAAACCTAATGGAGTCTGCAAAAGACCTGAGACTGGGACGGAGATTTGTCTTCCAACAAGACAATAATCCAAAACATAAAGCAAAATCTACAATGGAATGGTTCACAAATAAACATATCCAGGTGTTAGAATGGCCAAGTCAAAGTCCAGACCTGAATCCAATCGAGAATCTGTGGAAAGAACTGAAAACTGCTGTTCACAAACGCTCTCCATCCAACCTCACTGAGCTCGAGCTGTTTTGCAAGGAGGAATGGGCAAAAATGTCAGTCTCTCGATGTGCAAAACTGATAGAGACATACCCCAAGCGGCCTTACAGCTGTAATCGCAGCAAAAGGTGGCGCTACAAAGTATTAACTTAAGGGGGGCTGAATAATTTGCACGGCCAATATTTCAGTTTTTTATTTGTTTAAAAGGTTTGAAATATCCAATAAATTTCGTTCCACTTCATGATTGTGTCCCAATTTGTTGTTGATTCTTCACAAAAAATTACAGTTTTATATCTTTATGTTTGAGGCCCGAAATGTGGCAAAAGGTCGAAAAGTTCAAGGGCGTAATACTTCGCAAGGCACTGTATCTATTTGTAGAATGTGTGTGTGTGTGTGTGTGTGTATATATATATATATATATATATATATATATATATGTATATATATATATATGTGTGTATATGTGTATATATATATATGTATATATATATATATATATATATATATATATATATATACACACATAACATATACACATATACACATATACATATATACACATATACACATATACACACATATATATACACATATATATATATATATATATATATATATATATATATATATATATATATATATATATATATATATATATATATATATATATATATATATATCATGCCGTTCAGGAATTTATTATATATGTAAAGTTTGAATATATTGAATGAAAGTCTGAATATATTGAATGAACCTTGAATATATTGAATGAAAGTCTGAATATATTGAATGAATGTCTGAATATATTTTTAATGAATGTCTGAATATATTGAATGGAAGTCTGAATATATTGAATGAACCTTGAATATATTGAATGAACCTTGAATATATTGAATGGAAGTCTGAATATATTAGATGAAAGTATTCGGACTTTCATTCAATATATTCAGACTTTTATTCAATATATTCAGACATTCATTTTTTGAATTCCTTTTTAGCTTAGCTTCTCCCTAGCTTGTGTTTTAACGTATTACAGTGTCTGCTACTGTAGTAACATCTAGTCTATAAAATACAGTACAATGTGCACAATATTGTTGCTGTTGAGGTCTCCTGGGATTTACGACATGACACGGTTAGCTGCCTAATGGAGCTTCAGATGCAAGACATGAGGTTCTTATTTTTGATTGGATGCTGCCTTGGGCCGAAAGACACTTAATTATATCTTAATAAATAAATAAAATTCTAATAGTGTTCCCCTATTAAGCATTTCACAAATTAACTGTGTTACATAACAAGTAGCTCTAACGGTCCAGTATGTTTACCTGTACATCATCTTAAGTGATGGATCATTATTTTTCAGAATCTCATGAATCATGCAGGTCAGAAATACAGTGTGAATATGTCATGCATGTCTTTATCAGTAGGCAGAAATTATTTTACTTCAGCTTAATTATTTAATGCCAATTCTCCAGTTGAGAGTCATTAAACTATTGCCTGACAAAAGGGTGCAACAAGATGACATGATTAGAGGAGCACCAGTCAAACTCAAAGGGTGTAAAACCATGTGGAAGATGTAATGGAAAAATGTCAGTCACATTTGTGTTGTATAATAAATTGAGGAACATTACAGTCTCCTTGATCTGATGTTTTAATCTGCAACTGTTTTTTGGTCTCCTCAGTAAAGCAGTAGTTTGAGTGAAACTTGGTTCCTGTATGTCATGATTTATTCACCAAATCTCTTTCAGTTGCACTTCGCTGCATTTTGTGTTTACTACTTTTCTACCCCAGCGAAGAGTTGTTTTATGCAATGTTTCGACTTTTTTTTATATATATATCCAGCGTTTCCACTCTTATTTGCACAAATAAAAAACGTGCATTAAAACAGGTGGATGGAAATACACATTTTATCAACTAAAAAAAGTGTGAAAATAGCCATACATACATAATAGCCATGTAACACTGTAAGTAATACAGCCAAGAGATGTTTTTGTGCGAACCTGTGAAAGCCCCTCGGGAACATTGTAATTGCCATTCAAGTTAAAACCCCCCTATAGGCTGGCGCCTGCACTGTGTGGAGCAAAATACAGATAACTCTTAAAATACAACATTATATTGTTCTAATTTGAGTTTAAGTGTTTAAAACAAATGGTACTTTTTAAAAACCCATTTATCTTCCCTACACTCACTTGTCACACAGTGTGATGCTTAATACATCTGGGTTTTGTCAACCAGCATCATCTGAGAAATTGATGAACAAAAGTGTGTGGTGCAGATTTATCATCGTAGTCAGTCCCATCTGAACATGCGTGGATGAACAGTGTAGCAGTTCGGTCAACTAGAAGACAAAAAGGTACGATTGGGCAATAGAGTTGAAAGTTATTGCTCGCCTTGATAGTGTTTTCTTCTTGGCTGTTGCAGATTGATGGCAGTTTTAACGTCGACATGTCATCAATCACCTGTGATACTGCTGCTGTGTGAGAGTACCGGCTCAGACGAAAGAGTGAAGGCAACAACACTCCTTCATCACAATAATGATAGAGAACTAATTTACCAAGATGAAAAAGGCTCAGAAATGAAGGATTGAGTCTACAATCTCCTGTAATTACCCCAAAGGGTGTTTACCTTTACACCAAGGATCAATGTTTCAATCCCCACAGCTCTTTGTAAGGGTGAAATGATGATTAATGGTGTCTATTGAAAACCTAAGAGCCCAGTGCAGGTAGACTGGGTTACATTCTTTCATTTTAATTATTAAATTGTCTCCTATTTCCTTTCCTTTGTCACTATCCTTATTTCACCTGTTTGCCCCATGTGACTATGTTTCATAGCTAATTTGTAACGGGCCCATTAGATGTTATGAGAATACCTCCTAAATCTGATCACAGAAAGAAGTAAGGAAATGGACGTTAATAATTATAATAATTTTTATTAATATGTTTTCATATTTGGTTGGATGGTTTGAATATTATGTGATCAATTAAGCAGCCACTTATTTTATTGATTAATCGATAAACAGCTTGTTTAACGTTTTAAGTTATTAAATGTCAATCACAATGCCCTAGAGCCCATGTGTGACATCTTCAAATTTTAGTCTGACCAACTCAGAAATGTTCCACTTACTATATTGTAAGACAAGTCCTCACATTTAAAAAGCTGGAACATGTGGCCAGGTTGGCTCAGTGGGTAGAGCAGGCGCACATATACTGAGAGGTTTATGACTGGACGCAGAGGTCCAGGGTTCAAATCCGACATGTGACAATTTCCTGCATGTCTTCCCCCTCAACCAATTAACTATAGTAGTTGGTAAAGCTTTTTTAAGATTCTTTTTTGGGCATTTTTAGGCCTTTATTTGACAGGACAGCTGAAGAAATGAAAGAGGAGAGAGGGGGAATGACATGCAGCAAAGGGCTGCAGGTCGGAGTCAAACTCGGGCCCGCTGCATCAAGGAGTAAACCTCTATATATGGGCGCCCGCTCTACCAACTGAGCTATCCGGGCGCCCTAAGCCTTAGTTTCCCCCCCCCCATTTTAATCACAGTATATTACCTTTGATCTGAGTGTGAAAGTAAGAAATCTATATTTCTATTTGTATTTAAGTGTTTAAACACTGGGATCTACATAAAAAAAATGACACAGACAAAAACAAACAAAGCCAGACTTAAAGGGGCGCTATGCAGTTATAGCCATTTCTTCGCTTTTTGCTCGCAGGTTTCTCTATAGAGCTCCCCCTACAGCTTCGGAATAGATATTTGGCAGCTCCAATGTTTACTTGTATCTGACTCCTCGCTCGGTCAGTCCACCTCTTTCGCTGTTCCTCCGACAATGCTTTCCTAGCTTCCTGCTTCTTTTTTGCCAGCTCAGCCATGACGATAGTGTTATAAACTCCCTTTCTACCTTGTTAGCCGGTTCCTGAATGGGCGTATGTGTGCAGTGCCGTGAAGCAATTCGTTACATCGCGAGACCTGATATCACGCGATACTTCCTGATGCTGAGGCCGGCGGCTTACCAGCCGAAAGTTGCAAGGGTGGTTTTTCCGCTTACAGGCGCTAGGTGGAAGCGAGATGACCACCATTCAACCCGAAAAAAAGTCATATAACCATTCCAATGACTCCAAAGCTGTTCAGTTAAGGTAAATTAAGCTAAAAAAAAAAAAAACTGCATAGTTCCCCTTTAAAAAAGGTCAATACCACAATTACAACAGCAATAACCAGGAGAGCTCTTTGAGTATCTAGGTTGCAAAAAGACTTGTCATGCACACACATACTGCAAAATAGACTAGGAATCAAAAATAATGAGCAATACGTGGGTAATCTACAATCAGATACTTATTACAAAGCTCTGATTTTCTCTGGACATCTGACTTCTAAGAAAACATTAAGCTGAGAGGAAAGAGACTTTGCCAACACCACAACTTCAGCATCAAGGGACAAGATGAAAGAGGCCCATGAGAAGCAGCTGGATTGTGCTTTTACCTTTTGATTTTTGCCTCTGTCTCTTTCTGTTCCTTTTCTACTTCCCCTTTCTTGCTTCTTCTCATCTTTTTGCTCCCTCATACGCTTCTCCCTGTTTTTCCCACATTATTCTCTGTTAAGGACTCTTTTACCATTTTTTTTTTAATCAATGTGCGGTTCTTTTTGTGTATTTTTCATATCTGATCATCCCTGAGGTTACATATACTGAATAGAAATTAGGGCCAAAACTAACTTTGTTTTTGTATATAATTAATCTTTTGATTATTGAATTATATAATAGCGTACAAAACATTGTTGCAGCTCTAACAGACATAATAAACCACAGCCTTGGATCCACCTGAGGCTACAGTATGTTCTCTACTTTAAAAGGAAGGTCAAGGCTGTTCATTCATTTAGAAATTGGGTGCATTCAGATTTTAGAGACAGCGCAGTTGCATACTGTATAAAATCAATGGAAAGATTAAGAATGAAAAACATCACGACACATGATGGCCAGCTGTGTCACAAATTGAGGTGAAGATCTGCCTGAGTTAAAAATGCTTCAACTGGAGCAAAAAAAAGGTGTACTTTATTCTGAACCTGTGTCTAGAGCATCTACTGAACTATTCGAGTTCCTTGTTAATAAATTATCACCCAAAAATAAAATAGTCAATGTACGTTGTTCGCTAGCTACAGCTGACAGCTGTGCAGCATTGGCTGTTTGTGGCAAATCAGACTGCAAAGATGAGTGGTCAAACTCTCGTAAATAAAGCAAGAACCATTTTTTGAGACTGACAGGCCTTAAGAAGAATGGCCGTATTGTCATTCAAATACAATAGGCAGCAAGTCTGCTAGTGTAATTAGCAACGTAAGCTGTCATAACAGATGGATTGCGACTGCCTGCCAGAGACGTTCTGCAGATTAATTTATCTGCTCCTCTGATGGTTAATGTTTGTTTGCTTTGTGGGAACAGCCTCACAGGTTTACAACTCCTGATAAGAACAAGGCTGGTAGTCCAGTGAGATCTGTGCACAAGATCGGTACCTCGCCTTTTATTTTACCCGGTACCAAACTAAATAAAGGTGGAAGCAACTTAAATGTTAATCAAGTATCAAAGGTAAAACACTGGTAAATGTTTGCCTCATCACTAATCCCCAAAATAAGTAAATATTATAACATGATGATTAACGTTTTACTAATGGACATAAACAACCATGACTCAGATTTATTGATATTAATTACTTTAATAATGCTAACAAACGGTTTTGTCAAAGCTATTTCTTTGGCTCCATTTACACCTTCTTTGGTGAACACTGCTTGATTGATTTTATATTTTAAAGTCCAGCAACATTTGTAACTTTGTCACCACACCATCAATTATAATAAACAAGGAAGCATTTCTATATTCGATCACTTTTGACAAAGTTGACTCATCTGTCTTCTCTAATCGGTACAACTTGTCTCCTGCGGCTTCATCTGGTCCTATGACAGGAGTGCAGAAGCTGCACTTCAGCAGCAAGTGATTGGGAAGCAGCAGATGAGCTGCCAGCTTCCATTACACAGCCGGCATCACCAGGTATTTGCAGTGTCATTCAGAATTCCAAGCGTACATAGTCAGCATTGACATCTCAACAGAAGACAGCTTGTCGGATTAAAAACTGCATTCCTTTAAATTAAGAAGTGAATAAAGAATGCGTGATTGAGTGGTGGAGTCTCTGTGAGCAATGTCCTGACATCAATTTGAAGCACTACGAAGGACGTAATCATATTTTTGAGTGCCTATCTCAGGTATTCTTCACACTGTCATTACTGTAAATACGATAAATTATGTGAGACTGTATCTCACAGATCTCTAAAACGTTAGTCAGTGGAATGTAATAACCTTATGAGATATACTGCACAATAGATAAGGAAATACTTTTACTGTATTTTAATTGATCTTTGAAGTAGGGATACAACAACTGAATATTTTTATCATTGGTTAATCATTACTTATTTTTTTTAGATTTTTCCAAACAATCAAACGTACCAAAGGTCACAAATAGTGTAGTCTCGCTTTGGCAGACCCTCCTCCAAAGCGCGCTGAAGGAGTGTCTGGCTACTCTACATAGCATTCGGGGATGGGAGGAAAAGGTGCTCTGGTTTAATGGCATTTCTTTAAACCAATCAGAATCGTCGTGGGCGGTGCTAAACTGTGCACAGAGCCGCTGCAAAATAGTTGTGCGAGAGAAAACTCAGATTGGACAGATAGTCTAGCTAGCTGTCTCAATTTATCTGAGGAGCAGTCAACAATAGTCCTCATAAATCCACCAAATTAAAAATTCCAACACAAAAAAAGAAGAAGGAAACTGAAAATACATGCATCCGGCGGAATTTCCCGCAGCACCGGAGCAATCCCGGAAGTGGAACGCGAAGGATACGGTGCAAGATGTCTATACACTGTAACATGTTCCCAGGGTCCAAGTCTTTAAATTGCTGGTTTTGTCTGACCAACAGTCTAAGATGCAAAATTATTAAATTTACAAATATATAAAACAGAGAAAAGCAGCAAATCCTCACATTTGAGAAGCTGAAAGCAAAGAACGTTTCACATTTTTTCCTGAAAAATTACTTCAACAAATGATTGTTTAATAGACTAATTGTTTCAGCACCACCCTGAAGCATCATGTCTAACAGCCTTATAGTAGTAACTAGGGGTGGTACGGTTCACAAAACCCACGGTTCGGTTCGTATCACGGTTTTAGGGTCACGGTTTTCGGTTCAGTACGGTTATTATTTTTTTTTAAACACTCCAGAATATACTTCAGCATATAGCTAAAATTAGCATATTGAATGCATGTTGCACAAAACGTGCACACAGTGGCAGTTCTATATTGTTTTATTTCATCATAGGTAACGTGAAATCCAAAATGTTCCCACACACCAGACTATAAACGAGACCTGCAGCGGCACCCCACTCCACTTGAGGAGCGGTCGGCTCGGTGTCTCTCAAAATCTGATGAAAATCTTTTAAACTGACCTTTGTCGATCTGAAATGAAGACAGATTCAGCAACTGCATGGCCTATTTCTCGCTTAAAATGTTTTCAGAAACACATTTCGGTGAACTATTTTAGTACAATATGAGATCGTATTCTGAACGAGCCGCCATGACAGTCTGTTTTGAAATTTGGGACCAGCCAGACCCATGTGACGCAATCGTCCAATTAGCTGCCATGGGTTGCGTTTGTCACGCCCATCCCGCTCGTCATTTCCAGTAACTGTTTTAACATAGGTGTCGAAAGTGGACACTACGGCAGTAAGAGGTTAGTGCACATTAACAGTGTACTGACGAACCGTGCGGTACACACATGCTCGAACCGAGACTAGCGAACCGAGCGGTTCGGGTGTTTTTTCATGAACCGTACCACCCCTAGTAGTAACCTGTCTCGCAATAAGCACTATTCACATCATGGCTGAAAAAAAAAAAAAAAGACATGATCAACATGGGATATTTATAGCACTCCAGGACTTTTTATAATGAAGTTTTAATTTACTTTCTTAGTGAACCCATTTTGTCTCCGTCTTCATGAGTTAGTGATTAACTGAGTTTCCCTGAAGGATTTTCAACAATACATATGAGAGTGGATATATCATAGGTGCATCTGATTTTTCTTATTTAATCTCTCCCACAACCTCCGGTCTTGTGTGACCTGGAAATCGATTGTGGTTTTCCATCATTAAGTAATTTCAGTTCTCATAGTGCTGCTTGGAGGAGGCGAGGAGATGATTCAAGGAAGGAGAAGCAATGAGGATACAAATTAGCAGGGCTCGGTAATATGGATGAAATCAATTATAGATACAGTATTATATTATAGGGTGAGTTGCACTATACTGGAGCTCTAGTTTACTATAATGCTAAAATTCAAGTGTAATAGCATTTATCATGAATTTGTATTATTGCGTTATTCATTTATATTATGTTTATGTTATTCATTTATACTATAAGATCATTTTTAATTTTATGATTTAAGATTAGGGGTGGGCCATATATATCGTCTATGATAATATCGTCATTGTTGTGTTAACGATGTGCAAATTGGCATTATCAAGTATTTAAATTACTTAGAAAAAAACACTACAAAACAAGCATTGGAACGCTACACATTCACTAATGTCAACAAAGATGGCGGCGCACGATTGTGCAGCGGCTACTAGCTCTCCTGTCGGTTACAGCCACACTGAACTAATCAATATAGGACTACGATACAACACAGCCATTACGAGAGCCTTCCAGGTGGCTCATAACATCCAGGAGGACATCGCCAGACCGGGCGCTCCGTGGATTGTTGTCGGAAGCTAGCAGGCCGAGCTAGCTACCGGCAGGATCGAGACAAGAACTCCGGCAAGACCAGAGGCGGAGGACTGCATTTTTGTGCATAATGAATGGAGTACGAGCTGCACGATCGTTTCCCAGCACTGCTCACCTGACCTGGAAGCCCTGTCGGTAATATACAGGCCATTTTATTTAACACGAAAACAGCACACTGCCGTCTACATAGCCCCCGATGCCAAAATTAGCACAAGTTTGGCTCACTGCTAACCAAAGTGAACAAACTGCAGCGCGTTCACCCAGAGGGGATACATATTATAGCAGGGGACTTTAACAAGGCGTCCTTAAAGGGGTGATAGAATGCAAAACCGATTTTACCCTGTCATAGTTGAATAACGACAGTTCGGTGGGTAAATAGGACATACATAGAAGCTCAAAATCCCACTGACACCCCTTTACTATGAAAATCTCATATTTTGAAACTGCCTCTGAAAACGGGCGAATCCCAACAAAGCTGAGTTGCTTGCGCAAGCATCTCAAAATCCGGAACCTTAAGAGAACAGTCACGCCCCAACATTTACATAGGCTACACAACTGACCTGAGATCAGGTAGTCTTCTGAATCTAGCTAGGTCACGCAGATCTCTGCTATTCCATTACAAAATTCACTTCTGAAACTTTTTTTGTGGCGAAATCAACCATATAAAGCTCAAATATGGGCCGCTTTACGAAAAGGATGGCTAATTGCAAATTTTCTCCGACTGTGTGTGCGAGTTTAGTGCGGTGTTGGTGCTGCCTGGGTTGCTACATCGCCACCCTGACCGGCGAGTGTCAGCGAGCTTGTTACCCGCAATCTTTTACCGCAGCCCGCAGGTTCCAGTTAATCTTATAATGGGTATGTGTGTTGAGTTATTTAAACAAACAATCGGGGAAATAAAGCCTCTTGTCCGCGAGTCTCATTGATAGAGCCGCGGTGAGATGGAGTCCATCAATGAGAGCTAGCTAGCCTCCTCCTAACTCTGACATTCACAAAAATACATTCAATTGATATCCGAAATCGGACAAGTGTTAGCTAAGCTTTGTAAGACCTTGAGGAACCTGTAATATTCATGCCGTGACGAAATTCAAACTGTAAATATACTTTAGTTATGCGAAAGTGAGCAAGCTGCGGTATTTCCCCATTGTAATGAATGGGACATATAGCAAGCAGCTGTTCGTCCTACAAAGACGCCTTGCGTTTATAAAATGCCTTAAAATCAAATCGGACACAACGGTTAGCTTTATAACACATTGGGGAATGATGGTATATAAGTGGCGTGACGAAATTCAAACTGTAAATATAATTTACTTATGGCGACAATGTAGCTAGCTAGCTGCGGTATTTCCCCATTGTAATGAATGGGACATATAGCAAGCAGCTGTTCGTCCTACAAAGACGCCTTGCGTTCATAAAAATGCCTTAAAATCAAATCGGACACAACGGTTAGCTTTATAAGACATTGGGGAATGATGTTGTATAAGTGGCGTGACGAAATTCAAAACTGTAAATATAATTTAGTTATGGCGACAATGTAGCTAGCTAGCTGCGGTATTTCCCCATTGTAATGAATGGGACATATAGCAAGCAGCTGTTCGTCCTACAAAGACGCTTAGCGTTCATAAAATGCCTTAAAATCAAATCGGACACAACGGTTAGCTTTATAAGACATTGGGGAATGATGTTGTATAAGTGGCGTGACGAAATTCAAAACTGTAAATATAATTTAGTTATGGCGACAATGTAGCTAGCTAGCTGCGGTATTTCCCCATTGTAATGAATGGGACATATAGCAAGCAGCTGTTCGTCCTACAAAGACGCCTTGCGTTCATAAAAATGCCTTAAAATCAAATCTGACACAACGGTTAGCTTTATAAGACATTGGGGAATGTGTTGTATAAGTGGCGTGACGAAATTCAAACTGTAAATATAATTTAGTTATGGCGAAAGTGTAGCTAGCTAGCTGCGGTATTTCCCCATTGTAATGAATGGGACATATAGCAAGCAGCTGCTTGTCCTACAAAGACGCCTCGCGTTCATAAAAATGCCGTAAAATTAAATCGGACACAACGGTTAGCTTTATAAGACATTGGGACATTCAAAACCGTAAATGTATTATTTATAGATATAGTTATGCCGGCAGCTGGCCGCGGAGCCCCGTATGCAGTATCCACAAAGGGTGACTTTGCCCTGGGTATGGAGCCCAGCAGGCTGTCGCTTTCTCGTCAGACTGTGTGGAGCTCCTAAAGTCCGACACGTCTTACCAAATTTGCAATTAGCCATCAATTTTTGTAAAACGGCCCATATTTGAGCTTTATATAGTTGATTTCTCGCTTAAAAAAGTCTCAGAAGTGAATTTGGTAATGAAACATTGCAGTGTCTGAAATATGAGATTCTGTCGCTTCTCTAATGTATGTGTATTGGGGATTCGCTCAACAAATCAGCGCGCGTCTCTAATGTCTGCGTATGGCAAGTCGCTCAACCAATCACCGCGCAGCTCATCTAAATATTCATGACCATACCATATTTGGAAGAAAAGCTCTTGTTACAAATAGGGCCAAAACACAGGGATGCATAAGGGCCAATAAAATATCAACCAGGCCATTTTCAGCCCAACCAATGTTACATACCCCATTAGGAGACCATAAGGAACAGTGAAATACCCTATATAATCATTCTATCACCCCTTTAAAGTCTGTACTCCCCAGCTTTTTTCCAGCATGTAGATTGTGCTACTAGAGGGAAGAACACACTAGACCATGTATACTCAAGAAAGCACACAGAACTACGTCTCTCCCTCACCTGGGCCAGTCAGGTCATATCCAACTACTCCTGATCCCAGCATAAATCCTGGTCAGAAGGACTATACAGCCAAGAAGAAGTACTATCAAAACCTGGCCTGACACTGGCCTATCCCAGCTCCAGGACTGCTTCCAATAAGGACATGGTTGTGTGCAATATGTTACAGAACAGAGCCCTTTGTTTATTGTTACGATTTCATCTTGCTTGTATGCTGCACAATTTACATTACAGCAGTGGTGTACAACTGAATGTTTAGTCAATGTTCAATGTTCCTACAGTAGTTCATTTAGTATTTTGTATGTCTTTGAATTGTTTTTACTTGAATACTTACATTTTAAAGAAAATAAATAAGAACTGTTTTCATTCAACATTGTGCCCATTATTATCATCAGTGATTAAGTAACTCAGACTTTTAAAAACACATTTTTAAAGGATGTCGTCTAATTATCGTTATCGTCAAAATCGCCAAAAATATTGAGATATAATTTTTTGTCCATATCGCCCACCCATAGTAAAGATTCACTGATACAAATCGGTATCCGGTTGTATTATCACAGATAATAGGGCAGTGGTGCCCAAAGGTTAGAGAAGCAAGCTTGTGACTGGGAGGTCGTTGGTTCAATCCCCAGACCGACGGGTCAATCTGGGTGGGGAAGTGAAAGAGCAGCGCTTGTCCCTCCCTCGTTACCACCACTGAGGTGCCCAAGGCCCTTAACCCCCCAAAAAACGCTCCAGTGGAACTGCTCATTGGCCAGCAGATCAGACTGTGGTTGTACTGGGCAGCTTCCAGGTACGAGTGTGTAACTGTGTAAATGTGACAGGTCGTTGTTGCAAATGAGAATTTGTTCTCAATCGGCTTACTTGGATAAATAAAGGTTAAGGTTTGGTCAAAGGCTCGGTTCTAACGTTTCGTCAATCCAATGAAGCTGCTGCAGTGTTTGCAATGCCCATGAAGATGGCTTTGTTTTTATGTGTGACAGAGACAAAAGCCTTGCCATTTGTGTAATAAAGGACTTGGTCATTCATGTTCTGGGTGGCAGCCAATCAGTTCCTTTGTTTGGGTTTGCAGAAAAAAACGTGCCGACTGCAAGGTTTTGGTTTTGGAGTTAGCGGTGTGAGGAATACTTTGCTGTTCCCTGGTCCCTTTTACAAAATATATATTTATTTGAAGGTAGGCAATTCTTCTTTTATAGAATTGGCTTATTTTAACTTTTAATAGGAAATTAATGTGTTTACATTTATTAACAAATATTAACCGTTTCTATCAGATTGAATCGTATCTCATCAAATCGTGCCGAATCGTTTAAACATCAAATTGAACTGAATCGTTCCATATTAAAACGTATCGTCCCTGAAACGTATCATTGCCTACGTATCTAGATATGTATCGGATCATCTTATAAGAGAGAGATGCACTTACTGTAGTTACTTTCCACCACTGTCATTCAATGTATAATAGCAACAATTTGTCTGTCTGTGTGCAGCTGAAGTTCTATGCAAAGGCACATGTCAGAGGTGAGTTCATTATTCATCCACAAGTTTCAGAGAATAGGGAGTTTTCTCCTTTCACATGAATGGTATCCTCACTCTTCTATGAAAGGCTCATACGTCAATACACACACTGTGTGTGTTTGCACATGCATGCACACTAAAACACACATAGGAGAACTCCACCTCTGGAGATAAAGGGTTTTTTTTGTGGAGTTTTTTGCACCTCATTCCTTCCAGAAATGGAAGGTAAAAGAATGTTGAGAAAGTTGCCTGCAGACTCACTGGCAGGTTTTCCCCATCATCTGCAGCTTCAAAGGCTGCTCACAGTCTTCCATACAAGCTCATGCAACAAAATCCCTGTCTGTTGATGGGGTCTCTGTTGACAAACAGACTAAAGCCTCTCGGCAACATGAAAAGAAAACTTTCTTTGCAGTCTGTGATCAAGGTTGATCCCAATATTATTATTCATTTGTGCACTGTTTCCTTATGTGGAAGTAGTTTGTAATTGCGTACTGATTATTAATTGTCCGCCTGATATCAGTAAATAAAATATATAAATATATATAGACTGTTATGCTTTCCCGGCAAAGGCACAACAAAACCTAAAAACAGACACGGCCACCCCTTGAGCTAATCACACCCAGACACATTTAATCAACACCAGAGTTAGAGTTAATACTACTTGAAATTAACACAATTACGACCTGTCAATACAGCCCCCTGTGTAGGTCAATCAGTGTAATTTCGAAAGCTATAGCATGCTTAACATCACTTGAGGACCCTGACGTCGTCAGTCAAAGCATCAAACTTGCGTCACCGTACGCAGAGAAACACAGAATAACAGCATGGCAGACTACCAAGTTTTGCAAAGATAGTCGTGTCTCAAAATAACCTAATAAGACCGTAATGGCAACAGGGAAATGGATGGAGGAATAGAAGGCAGAGCAGCATGATGCACAACGTGATTTTTCACCTGTGTTGATGATCCTGTTAAATGACAGTAAATTAACTAAAGCATGAGACTTGTCATGAAAGCTATTGTAGAGGGCTCCTTTGCAGGTTGGTTTAACAAAAGGAACTTCCAAAATGTAGTGTTGTAGTACTCGAGATCGGTCTTGGTCTCCAGACCAGCTTCAAGACCACTTTTTGAAGGTTTCGGTCTAGTCTCGGAATCAACCGCATTAAAACTCGGTCATGTCTCGGTCTTAGATAAAGATTATTTTATTTCAAGACCAGTCAAGACCACAACTGCCTTTTGATTACTTTATCCAAGGCATTTCTCATGATACACTTACGGCAATAAAAGCGGTGAATGAAGAACAATCTCAATTTGTTTTCTATGGGTGTTTTTTTTTTTTTTTTTTAAATGGGAGTCTTTTAAGTCTTGGTCTTTTCTCGGTCTCGATACACTCTGGTCTTGGTGATGACTTGGTCTCGTTTAATTGGTCTTGACTACAACACTGACAGAAAGGGGCTCAGGAGAAGTGGTTAAAGGATTGTTTTTCAAACAATTAATTTTTATATTTTATACAAAGCTATTGTGTTCAGAATAAGGGTAAATTACAGCTACAAATTTTGTAATTATTTTTCCTAAAGTTATTCCATTTCTGACTGACAAAAGGTCTGTGCCTAAAGTTTAAATAATGAAACAAACTGATTATCATGCTGAAGTTCTTTTTGGAATTTATTGTATCTGAAGTTAAGAAACGAAGACATTTGACGATAGACACAAGGTTAAGCGACACTATAACAAGGATTCACATTTTCCGTCTTTACTGAAGCTTTTCCTAATCTAAAACAAGATATTCCAAGTACATAAACAATTTTCTCAAATATGAGAAACGCAAATACCTTTTGGTATTTTTGCAAAAAGAAAGAACATCTTAAAAAAATTTGTGAGACCAAATTCTCTTAAAGAATTTAAATAAAAGGAAGACATATCTATCTTTCACAGCTTAGGAAAAACTGCTGCAGTATCTGACTCATTTTGTTACCATTACATTACTTACTAAAAAAATGAATGAATCATCATTTTTCATAAAATGAAAAAGCAGCAGCAATTGGGTATAATTGGAATGAGATCCCAATGAAACCAAAGTAATGCTTTATGTATTCAGGAATTATTTAGTATGCATTGCAGCTGTAATATATGTCTCTATAAATAATGTGCAATAGATATTTGAGGCATGCTTACACATGAATTATTCATTTACTGAGGAATGAATCCTATTGCTAGGTGTTTGTACAGTTTATGCATGTTCACATGCTTTTTTAATCTTTTAAATGAGCGTTATTTGTAATAATTGGGAACACTGCCTTGTGCCTCCCTCCTGTAATAATTGTGTTTACACAATGGTGTTACATCACAGTAAAATAAAAGAAAAAAATCACATTTTCAAACCCAGTAAGATTTCTACAGTCCTGTTCAATATACATTATTGTAAGTCTTTAAAGCAAGTGATATCGTTAGAAGATGCATGCAACAATATTTTAGGTTGAATGTATCAGAAGTTGTAAATTATCTCAAATATACTGTGTGTTATTTTTCTTTCCTAACAGAATGATCAAAATCACAAATGATTTACTCACCACTGCTGACCGAGAAACACATCAGCATACTAATTCTCCTCGACCTCTCCGCAGCCTTTGACACAATCTCCCATACCATTCTCCTCAACTGCCTATCCCATCACCTTGGCATCACTGGCACAGCTCTCTCCTGGTTTCAGTCTTATCTCTCACACAGGAAGCAATTTGTCACCATTAGCAACTCCCACTCCGATCCATCTCTGGTCAACCAAGGCATGCCTCAAGGTTCTGTGCTTGGACCCATGCTCTTCACCATACATGTAGCCTGGGTAAACCCTGACGAACTTCCGGCAAATTTGAGATTTGCTCTGCAGGTCAGTCTGGCAAAGAGCCCATTCAAACCCATTTCCAATGTCCTCAAAATTGAGGCACCAATCACAACCGCTGAGGCGGGCTTTACACCAATCACGACCGTTGAGGCGGGCTTTACGCAGACGAGGATAGCGCAGCAACGGCGAGCAGCTTTTTGTTTACATTCAACATGACGGCCATGACCGGGGAGCTGCAGGTCAGTCTGACATATGGCGATTTCATGGCGGTCAACGTTACAATTAACTGACAACATAAGTTATACGAGTTATAGTTCTCAAGGCGACGCGACCACCACCAACGGACAGAGACCCTCTTTTTCCTTTCTCTCAACTTTTCCGCCCGTGGCGGTATACCTGCAGTGCTTGGTGGAAGCGCGTGTCCGCGCTATTCTTGCACATGTAGGGAACCTCGTGAATTAACCTGCAACATGTCAGCTGTTTGGACATTCTTCAGCGTGTGTGCAGAAGATAACAAGTTTGCAATATGCAACACCTGCAAGGAAAAAGTAGGGCGTGGACTTCTTATGTACTGTCTATGGGCGTGGAGGGACGACACCAAAAACCACAATCACATTTTTTTAGTTGGATGTGAAAAGCGTCACCTGGATCATTGGTCTGATTGGTTGAAGGACTATCCAATTGCGCCCAGAGGCATTTGAGTGGCGTCCGTTGGTGACGCCCCTTTGGAAATGAACTGTCAATGAACCTTTCCCAGACCCACTCTCAGTTACAACTGAGAAGGGTCTGGTGTCAACCAGGCTACCATACATGCTCCCCTTTGGTCAGATTATCCGGCAACATGGTCTCAGTTTCCATTCCTATGCTGATGATACACAGCTCTATATCAGCACCAAACCATCCACTCAGCTTCCCCCCCCCCCCTCACTGGTCAACTGTCTGCATGACATCAAAGCCTGGATTTCAACCAACCTTCTCAAACTGAACAGCAATAAAACAGAGCTCTTGGTTATGGCTCCCAAGGCGCTGCTCCAGAAGTTTGGAGATCTCATCCTGGATGTTGATGGGTGCACCATCTGCCCATCCTCTAAGGTCTTCAACCTTGGGGTAATCCTGGACTCCACCCTCTTTCCATACTCACATCAAATCCATCACCAAATCAGGATTTTTTCATCTCAAAAACATCTCCAGACTCTGGCCATCACTCGCTGACTTTGTGGCAGAAACACTCATTCATCATAACCTCCCATTGTGACTAATGCAATGGAGTCCTGTCTGGGGTCCCCAGCAAAATGCTAGACAGGCTCCAGTATGTCCAAAACTCTGCTGCCAGGGTCCTCACCCACAACAAGACCTGGCAGCACATCACCCCAACCCTCATCCACCTTCACTGGCTCCCAATTAAATCTTGCATCACATATAAAATCCTCATTCTCACCTAAAAATCCCTCTCATGCCCTGGCCCCACAGTACCTCTCCGACCTCCTCCATCCATACACCCCACCCCGAAACCTGCCATCCTCAGATGCTGGCCTGCTCTCCATTCCCCACACCAGACTCTGTACCTTTGGAGACAGAGCCTTTAGTGTTGCAGCACCATCCCTCTGGAACACCCTCCCTGCAGATATCTGAAATGCTACATCCCTGGACATATTTAAAAAAAAAAAACTCCTGAAACACCACCTGTTTACCATAGCCTACAACTTCCTTTAGCTTAGCCACAGTAATTTTGTAAAGTGGCCTTGGGTTTCTTGAAAGGTGCTTTATAAATAAGTTGGTATTATTATTATTATTATTATTATTATTATTATTATTAGTGCATTTGCGCACGATAGTTCAAGCGGGAGAGCGATACAAACGTCAGTGATGCACAAAGGAAAAATCACTTATTTTCATATGATTGATTAGATTTGTCGGTAAGAAACAAATTTCCTCTGGGTATCTGAGTCCGTTAAAAACAGCTATAGTGCCTGTGTGGAATGGTGATATAGTGAGATGCAAAGAAATGGACGCACTGACACATCTAAAGCCTGGCAAATATAAACTAATCACAGGCAGGGCCCACAGCTCTATTCTTCATCCTATTACTCATAAACCTCTCAGTTTCCCCCAGCTGTCTGCTTGCCACAGATAATAAGGAAGCTAAACATTTTTCTCTCTGCTTTATGAGTCTCTCCTGTACCCAAAGTAGATGCTGCTTTTTAGACATCTTCCTACTCTCTCCTCCCATAAAGGGCTCCAATTGTCTTTGAAGAAGTGTGGTGAGCTGGATGCAATTCATAAACAGGAACTTTTCAATGAGTTTTTGGAGGCCAAACATGCTAAATTATTTCTTACTAGGGCTGCACGATTATGGCCAAATTGATAATCATGATTATTTTGATCAATATTGAGATCACGATTAATTATCACGATTATTTGTTGATTTTAGCCAAAACAAAATTATACAATTATAACTGCTTTTACATCCATATTGTGCTACATTCCTACTAATACATCCATATTGTGCTACATTCCTCCTTTATTGAAGGATACTGTGAAGGAGTATGCCATTTCAGCTGTTGTGCGACCGCTTTCCACACATGCATGTTTGCCGTGAAAGATACAGGCAACGCAATTTTCTGTTCACGTTAACGGCGCATGTGGTGCCTGGTATGCCTGGTATCTACCAGACGAAATAGCTACGCGGATTTCTGTGGCTCATTACACTGACACTTACATGTCTGCGTTGCGCTCTGATGCTCCGAAACCCACGTTAGAGGCAACATAAACATCGCTGAATGTCACGCTAGTAAACACTAATGACACGTTATACAGCAGGTAGCGTTAGCCTACCGTTAGCCACAGTAGTAACTGGATTAAACACGGCTAAAATGCTGACTGCTAAACAGTGTAGTGTGTCTGTATTTCACTGTAGGATTCCAACAGCGGGACATTCAACAGTCTGCTGCTAAAGCTATGAGCTAAAAGACACAAACTAGCACTGGTCACTGCTGTTGTCTGAAAAACAACACAGACGGGACAAAACGTTGCGTTTACTGGTAAACTGGTAAACTGGTAAACATTGTGACCGGCTTATGATGACCGACTGCTACCTGTTGTGGAATTTTCCTCACGTTACTCTGTCCTCTGTGACTGTCTACATCTAGAAACTAAGCTGCGCGGTGCAGGCAGGGAACAGCTCTGATTGGCTCATGGAGACATGTGATCAGACAGTGGTTTATGGAGCGCTAGATTGGCTTTGCAAAAACTGTTCTATGAAGGGAATGACGCATTTTAAATATCGCTCGATCACGCAAATTTGATCGTGGGAAGCCAAAATCGTGATCGTGATTAAAATTCGATTAATTGTGCAGCCCTATTTCTTACTTTTGTGTAACTTAGATGTGCTGATTCAACTCAACTGCGGACAATAGAGTACGAGTGACTGTTGATGTTTTTATTCTTTAAATCTGAAATCAGACAGAACATTGTCATAGTCTATGCTCCATTGATTGAGAACAACTCTATTTGTTCCATGTACGGGTGGTGTTAAGTGGGAGTTGAGTTAGGCTGTAAGAAACAGCAGGGTTTCTGGATGATATTTTGTCCCTGCCAACGCCATCTGCACTATTGGAAGAGCGCTCCCTTTTTAAGCAGCCGGATTGGTCGCTACATCGGTTTGCGAATTCTCTCACACTGTTGACACAACTCACGTCATGCGTGTGTGTGTTTTCTCTTCAGTATTTGCAATGACCATTTTTGAGTTTTACACTGCAAAACAACAAAATGAGGACATCTGTGCGACATATGAGTCGTCACAGTGAGGATAGGACTTGGATTTATGGTTAAAATGAGATTTATTATTAAGTTAAGATAAGGGCTGAGGCTAGGCATGTAGTGCTGAGCCAATTTGCGAAAGATTATTTATTGCTTTATTAATCAAGGGCAAGCAGCTGCAGCTGCTGATGTTGCACTTGGTGAACTGCCTGAAGTGCTTATATTAGACCTTCACGGGCCAGCTCATAACATTTTCTGTAGGTTACTATAAATTACATGTGGAGGTATTTTGCTGAATCATCAAAGTATCCCCCCACCTGGTAGAAAGGCTTTTTAATATTTCTATTGAGGTAATTCACTTGTCATTCATTTATTTAAAGCACCTTGGTTGTATTATTATTTATTATTTTTATATAGTTGTTTGACTGCCTAATTTTACACTTGTTGTTGTTGTGTTATTGTACACTGGTTCTACTAAACGCAAGGGGTTAACAGCAGTCCCACCTAGATGGATGTATACGTGATCACGCCACATCATGCTTTCAATATATTTTCCAAAGTAGCTGTGTTTACATTCTTTCATCCACTTTGTGTTATAGAGCGACAGTTGGCTACACAGGTACTTCTAGAACTGGAGATATAAATCCAGGGAACTTTCACTTCAACTTTATTTGTCCGCGAAGGACAATTGTTTTTGCAGCATGGAGAGCAACATAAAGCACACATGAAGGAACATTTGTCAGAGTAAAACAGACTCAGCAGCACTGCATCAATGAGCAAGCATAGCCATCAGAACAGCAATAAGAACAATACACGATGATGACTATCCTGTCATCCCCCCCACATAAAAGTACGACCAGCATACCATTAAAATCAAGATCAAAATACATCAAAGAGAATCATCCGGCAGCAACAACATAATCAGAGATCAAAATGAACATCATCCTACAAGTAGGCCTGAATATTTACTGGCAGGCAAGCTGAGTGTACCGGTTTTCTTGACTGAGGAAAATCTGAAGTGGGTGCCAGAGGGTAGGGATTGAAACTCCTGATAATGAGGGTGGGTGCCGTCAGATAGGATGGTATGGCCTCTTCACCACCTGACCGTCATTTTGCTGCTTGTATTCACTATTTCAGCCAGTGTATTCTTGGTACTGATATATTAAGTACTAGAATTGATTTAATGTAGGATTTGTAGAAGAGAGTCATCAGGGATCTGGCAACATGGAACTTTAAAAAATCTAGAAAAGTAGTTCAAGTCAAGTCAACTCGCTTAATGTCATACACGGAGTGTGGGGGGGGGGGCGGGGGGGGCACTGATATTTATAAAATATCTGGTCATGCCAGACGTAATTATTCCACTCATTTTTGAAACAATGCAATTACCCGTTTCAGCCACCAGGGGGGACTGAAAAAACAAACAAAAAACTACCCAAATCTCTATAAAGATTTACAGTTAGCTCTCACTCTGCCGATTGGGTCATCTACCTCTGAGAGAAGCTTCTCTGCGATGAGCTGGATAAGGAACTGGCTGCGGTTGATGATGGGAGCAGCCAGGTTTTCTTCTCTTGCGATCCTTCACATCAAAGGAGACATTACGGTCAAGCTCTCACCTGAGACCATCGTCGATGCAGATGAATCAACAAAAACGATGCAAAAAACGAAAATTACTGTTGCACTATTCTGGACATCTTGCCGTTGCAATAAAGGTTGCCTTAATGCCATGTATATAAATTTGCTGTCAGCTTACTAATTGATTGCGCGTTTTGTGTAGATTTGGACTTTTATACGTTTTATTCCACTTACATGGCGAAGTGGAGAGGCCTTGGAGCTGGCTGGTGAATGTGACGCGTGTAGGCCTTGCCTGAGACACCGTGACCCTTTTTGTGGATCTACTGATGGATTTTTTTTTTTTTGTATAATTTGATTACAGCAAAATACGGATCTTTTTTCTTAACGTGTCTTAACGATTTATGATGTGATTTCTGCGTTTGGAGAGGCATCTCAAAAGACTGTAGGTCGAACACCGATTGTTCACGGTTACATTTTACTTGAATATAAGTGTCGGGGCATTCCGCCACCACCTGTCTATTGAGTTCCAAGACAGCCGTGCCGCGATTGGATTTCATAAAGGGTGAATTGTTAAATTTTTACAATGTAATTTAAAAACTAAACATATATGTTTATTTAGCATGTTTGTTTTGTCCAGGGCTCATGCTGTGTTCCTCAAGTGGTAGGCCAGGTCTCAGCTGTTACATTGAGTTTTTTCTTCTTTTTTATTTGCCCCCCTCCAGCTCAAATGTCAATGTTGTTTTCACTCTGAACAGTCTCGGTCTGCATCTAAAAAAAAAAAAACTGCCAAAGCGGACAAGTTACTGTCGTTGCGGTCTCCACTTGGTATCTCCGTAGCCGCCTTAGCCGACATGTTGTTACATTTCTAAGACCCACATGTAGTTTCTAAAGCTACTCCATACCACTTTAACACACAACTATAAATCCTGCTTATGAAGAGCTAGTAGTAAAACAAAAATGTATTACGTGTTGTTGTGTATGTATGTGGTACTGTAGCCGATACAATAGCAGTGAAGTTCTAAGTTTGATTTGGCTGCATCAAGTGCCAAAGTGCTTAAAATCTGCAAGCCTGGGGCGACCTCTAGATCACCCAGTAAGAACGTTCGCCCCATGTTGGCTGAGTCCTGCTGCGGCACAGGGTTCGAATCCGACCTGCTACACTTTGCTGCTTGTCATCCCCCATCTCTCTCCCCCTTTCTGGTCTATCTACTTTCGAAAATAAAAAGGGAAAAGCCCCAACTAATCTTAAAAAAAAAAAAAAAGAAATCTGCAAGCCTGTTCCCACCACCAAGCTTGTTTTTTCAACTGTGTTCTTCACATATGAATACTGTAAACTCATCCTTATAGTTGAGTTTGTTAAAATGAACACATTGCACACTCTAGACTTCAAAGCAAAAGTGTAGCTTTTTGTCTCCTTATAGCAATAAAAAAAAGCTTATCCAATGAGATAAACCATTTAGCAGATGAGCTCACAGCTAGAAGTAGTTTGACGTGGTTTGGTGGTCCTAAGCCAGATCAGGACACCATTTGGTCCACGGTTCACCCTGCTGGGTAATAATACTATTCACACTGCTGCTCCTGTGCCCTCGCCATCTGGGGATTTAATGAGCCCAGAATGGCCTTGTTGATGCCAACCAATTGCAGAGCTCGCACCCAGTCATCCTGGTTTTTGTCAAACCCCAGCATGAGTCAGTAGCTTCATGGAAGCAGAGAAACATGTCCCACACACAGGGCTGGACTGGGGTAAAAGCCCTGGACTTTTGAGACCCCAGACTAGCTCACCACAAGTTGGACAGCACCCGTCCTTGTACTGCCCTTACACATGTACATACCAGCCCCTAATACTGCCACTTAGCTGAGTAGTATGTAAGATAGTATGAAAGTGTACTCACTGAGTCAAAAAGGCTGCCTGGCTCTTGATGGCAAGATGGCTAAAAGTTGAGGGTGGAGAATAGGTGTCATCAAGAGTTCTTGTATAGTAAGTAATTGATAAGTCTGCAAGTTAAGCTAAAGCTGCATTTTGTACACAGTATGCAGCTTGTGTTATAGTGGAATTTGGATGAATCAGAAAGCTATAGTATTATGTTTGCAAGTGCCTCAGCTTGCTAATACATAACGAACAGTAGCTTACTAACAGCTAACTTGTCCTCTCTGGTAGACAAAGGGTGCTAAAATAATCATTTGACATGCTTAAATCTCGCGTTTTTAGCTAGCTACAGGCCCTTTATGGAGCTGTTTTCCCCGCCGGTGGCTTAAATGCACTCTGTCTCTATGGTAGGATGGAAGTGGGCCATAGTAGGATGTGATTGGCCAGTGTTCAGATAAGACACAAACCACTGGGACAATCATGTGATCTCTCTCCTCTCTGTGGGCCGGTCAGCCAAAGACCAAGATGTGAATGGCCAAAGTGGGCCAATCATATGGTCTCTCTTCTCCCTATGGGCCGATCAAAGCTTTCGACCAGCGTACAGCACATGCAGCCCACACAAATAGACGGGCCAACGGGAAATCTCCTGATGGCCAATCAATGCCTGCCCATACAATGAGTTCAAGTGAGGCCCTGACGTGCTTATTACTGTAGCCGTATACAAACTCTCTGTCACACATTAACGCCAATACAACCTCTCTGTGTATCAATAGACTGTACATCATAATCTCATCGCTATAACTATCATTGCTTCAAAAATGATGAAGGAAATCCAATATGACAGAAAATGCTCAAACATTACTGAGCAGTAGGCTTCATAGCATTGCATTATCTCAGTTTACCATCTGTAATTAGCAGGTCACACTGTTCGACTTTTCATTAACCCCTCAAAGTTCTCAGCTGTCTAATTCCAAACTCTCTGCAATTGAGTAAAGTTTGTTGGGGTGCACTGTGGAGCCAGTTTACAGCTCCAAGTCTGGTTGAACTACTTTGTCTCGCAGTATGTGGCAGAAAAGATCAATACTGCGTGTTGCTCATGTTGTGCCCTGCGGTGATTTGAGTTGTGTCGTCTTGACATAGTAGCAGACCCTGCTGCGGATTCAGAGTGCACTGATGGTGGTGAAATCCTCCCTATGATGGACTTTAAAGCTACATAGTTCTCCCAAAAGGTGGGGCTCTGTCAAAGTACTCTGATGCTGTTCTACAGGGTTGGAAAGACTAACAGGGATTTCAAGTTGTATGGTTTTACAATAACAATACAGTAAAGGAGAACCCTGCTGTTCTATTGTATGATGTTTTGTTACATATAATTTGATCCTTTTAGCATGGAGACTGGTTGATTGCCAAAGCAAAGAAATATTTCTGAAGGATGTATGCCATTACGCTTAGTAATTTCAGCATCTGGGTGCCACAGAAATGTGCCAACTTTTTCAAGTGGAACAACAGAGTTAATAATTGTACTGCAAATGATGTAAGTATTAGTTAAAGATCGCATGAAGCTTGCCAATGTTGAACTCAAATTACATGAGCTTCTAGTATTGTGTGCAACATCTTTGGAAGCAAATTGTAGTAGATAAACTTTTCCAGATCCTGCAGCCGCAAACGGACTCTGCTGCCCCGTTTTAGCTTCTCTCCGTCAGCCGGCCGCCGGCAAACGCAGTGGAACTTCCAGCCGAAATCTACATACAGGTCGTCCTGGACTACGTGATAGATCCTGCCGATCACCACTATCTTTGGCAGGTCCGATCTGGATCAGCGGGGACCGGCGCAGCAGCGAGACGAAGCGGTGTTCCTGCCCGGGGAAATAGACGCTGGCGCCGGCCATGGAACTCTCCACCTCCCGCTGCCGCTGGAGCTCAGATTGCAGGTCCAAGGCGGCATATATATCATAAAACACATTCTCACCTGTGAACTGTTATCCCTTGCTGTTTGGTTTTTGTCATTTCTTTCGTTCCAACATCCAAAAACAGTGGGCATCTTTAGTGCTAATCCTGCGCCACTGAACTCTACCTATCGATCTGCGCTCGATTGCTCTTCCTTCATCCTCCAAGTACCTGGATGTCTGTCTCAGTAACTTGAAATTGAATTTGCTGATCTGAATCTGAATAGTGAGAACTGAATGTGAGGATATATAGAGAGTTGAATTTTCAGGGAAGATCAAATTTTATTGGATTTCAGTTACAAACGAATAAATTCAATTTCAAATTCTACTATTCAGATTAAATTTTTCAATGCAATGATTCAAATTAAACAATACAATTTCAAATTATGTGATTCAAATTTAGTTTTTCAATGCAATTATTCAAGTTTAGCAATTCAAATTCAAATATAAATGATTCAAATTCAGTTTCTGGTGGCACATATTTCAGCCCATATTGTCCTCAGTGGAAGACAGGCTAAACACACCATACTCCTGTGTGTAGAACAGCCAATTTGAAGCACTAAGATTTGTAAAAACCTCAATTTAACTTGCTGGTAATTTCCCAAAATTTCCGCAACCAAGAGGAGTCTAAAAGGCACCTACCTTTAAATGCATCTAGGCACTATTTTCATACAGTTGATCTAACCCTTTTTTTTTTTTTTACTTCTCACGAGAAGGTTCGTGCTCCTTTGAGCCATAAAGAAACTGAGCACAATTATGAGGAGAATCAAAGACTTATTTTTTTCAAAATGTGCAGCACAATGGCACAGCCAAAGAGGAACTAATTAACCATTTTTTTCCACGCGTCTCTTAACTGACACCACACTGATAAAAGTCACTTTGCTGGCTTCTCAGTCGTCTCTTTGACCAGGCAGACTTTGTCAACATAATTTAATTACTTCTTCATTGACATAGAGGGCTTATTTATTGATGTTCCCCATTTCATGTGCCTTTGATTCTGTTTTTCACTTTGTGAGACTTGCCAGTTATGCCCCGCAGTTGCAAATAGCTAATGAGAAGCTTTGTTTGTGCCTGCTGCTTTTTTCAACACCCCATCACTGCCACATCGCCTTTTTCTTCCCTCTCCTCTCAGCTCACATAATGTGCCCTTCAGGAGCCCCTAAAACTATGCTCCACAATCTGCACTGAGGTGATCTTCTCTGTCTGCGCCTCTTCCCAGCTGAGACTGTAATTAACTTGCACTGATTGAGCCATCAAGCCCACTCAACGTGTGCTCCTGCTCATTTGAATCCCACAGACAAATTTACATGAAATACAAGACGTGCTGCTGTTTTGTTGATGATGGTGTTGTGGTTTCCTTATTCCTTTCTTTCAAGTTATATTGTTTTTATTTTAGACGATTGTGCCTCCATCTCGACACTGTAAATTCCACAAATGTGAAAGATAACAATACATCAAGGATTAGATTAGAGCTCAGTCACACAAACAAACACACAAACATGGTTTAATCCAGACAGCATTATTAGCAGTAATTCTGAGTTATCTCTCTAAAGCCTCATAGGCCTCGGCTCAGTGTGAGGCATACCACCCAATCCACATGGAGGCCTCCCTATTGGTACAAAATATTAGAGCTCAGAGAAGACTTTTCAAAGGCCCCAGGACTTAATCCTACAACCCATAAGAAATAATTTACAGCCATGGGGTTTGTCTGGGGTCAGACGGGAATTGTTTCTGGGCCAGTTATGCAAAGAAAATAAGATGAGTTTATTGCCCTGTAGGGACTAAACTACATCTGACTGATCTTATCATCAATTAGATTTTGGAAGTTTGGATGCATTTGATGGGGTTTCTCAGAGGTTTCAGATCTTGACAGTTTTTTGTTTTAAAGCAGTCACACTCAGAGAGGCATTTCTTTGGGACGGGAGATGATCGGGACAGTCTGAAAAGTCAATTTTATGGTATTAGAAATGATCCACAGAATGGACTTGCCACAATCCCTGGACTTTACTTATAGACTGATGTTAACTGAAACTAGTCTATATCCTTCACGTTCCACTTCCGTGATTGCTCCGGTGCTGCAGGAAATTCCGCCGGATGCAGGTATTTTCTATTTACTTCCACTTTCTTTGTGTTAGAATTTTAAATTCGGTGGATTTATGAGGACTATTGTTGACTGCTCCTCAGATCTGTGCAGGGTAAATTGAGACAGCTAGCTAGACTATCTGTCCAATCTGAGTTTTATCTCGCACGGCTATTTTGCAGCAGCTCTGTGCAGAGTTTAGGACCACCCATGACGATTCGGATTGGTTTAAAGAAATGCCATTAAACCAGAGAACCTTTTCCTCCCATCCCCGAATGCTATGTGGAGCAGCCAGACTCTCCTTCAGCACGCTTTGGAGGAAGGTCTGCCAAAGCGAGACTAACTGAAACAGATTATATTCTTAGGGTTGGGCGATATTAAACATTAAAACCAATGATTACAATAGATACATTTATTCAACTACAAAATTAGAAACTATGATATACCGTCAACAAATTACAGTGCTTCGCAATGTACTACAACCAATCACATCACAGAAATAATGTTATTTCTAATCAAACAGTATGGCAAGTCTTTTAGTAATGGAAATCCCAATTCCAAAAAATAGGCACAGCAGGTTTGGTTAACTAAACAAGGAACATGCTTTTGTTTTGTTATCAAATATCAAATACAGTAGTTAGACAGACGACTTGTGATGTCTCTGAGAAAACTTTACGTGTCAGCACAGAAAAGGGACTCAAAAGTGACAAAAACCTTAAATGTAAAGAGCGGTTGTGAACAAACAAGGTAACAAGAAGTTTGTGGCGTGGCGATACTTAAACCCTCTGCTGGAACAAGCAGCATGGGAAATTTAGGGGAAAATAACATCCATGCAAATGACTCGGTACTCAAAAGGACACATTGTGTAAAAACGATAAAATCCTAACGCACTATGTGCAGCTCGGCTGTTCTTCAAAGTAAATGGCAGCCACATTTATCAAAGACAAGATTTCACCTCACTTGGTAACATTGGTATTATAAAGTTAAATGAAAATGCACTGCCAGTTGTAGCTGTTTGTCCGACACAGAGCTTACGTTAAAGGTACAGATACTGTATCTTGGTGTTCTTAGGAGAAGTTTAAAATTCTAGGCATTGTTTGGGAAACAGCCTGGAATGAAATTAGGAGAGACAGCAGTGAAATGAATCCTGGTTGGTCTCTCGCTCCAGCTAATCAGATAACAACAAAAGGCAGCGGAGCATGGGTGAATCTGTCAGCGGGAAGTTACGGTCATGAAACTCCAGGAGAGGAGCAAAGAGATGGAGCGAGTACACAGCAAAAGTGTTTGATTTGGGATGAAAGAGTGCCAGAGTTTCCTTGGAGGACCGTGCATCTAATTGCTTTTGTTATGGATGCACCAGCAGGTGTCAGCAAAGCAAATGCTAACTAGGACACACACCAAACCGCCCCTTACATACATTATTCACCCGGTGCCTGATGATTTGTTGGGCAAAACTTGATATGATAAAGAGAAAGTAAGTGCAACCTACTGATGATTCGCAAGCAGTTTGAGCTCTGTCATCTCACTCCCAGCTCTTTCATATAGTTTGGTACAAAACCACTCACACGGACATGCTTACATCACAATTGGAGATTGATGATCAGAATCAGAATTTTATTGCCACAATATGTGGAATTTGCCTTGGTGAAAAGTAAATACATAAAACATAATAAACATTAATATGAAATTAACAAATACAGAAAACCAAATATATACATACAAAGTAACCATTGCATAAGAATGGGTTGAGTGCAACCCTTGCATAAAACAAGCAAATGACGCATCTGACCGTGTCAGGATGACTCACTGCCTCTCAGATATAAAACAGCACGAGGTCCCGACTCTAACACTGCCTTTGATATCTCTGTCTTACAGATGGAGGGTCACTGAAGACACTCAGACAGCAGTTTTGACATGACATCAACACAGCTTTCACAGTCTGAAATACTGTAAAATAAACATGTCAATCAAATAATGAGATGTCAATGTCTAGAACCTCAACTCTCTGCAACTCGATCTGGTTGCAACATGGACTTCATACAGTTTGTGATGCTGATGAGGCTCATTAACTTCACTCAAATAGGGTTTCAGCTTATGTTTGATTTTATTAGAGACGCAAGGATTAGTTTGGTAAATCAGGAATTATTAAGTCAACTATTGATTCATTGTAGAAGTAATTTTATTATGCACAAGCTCCAACCACTCTCTGGTTCCAGCTTCTCCAATAAAGAGACTCGCTGCTCTAATCAACTGTTTACCTTTGTTTACATTCTTGGTTGGACAAAACAAGACGTTATCTTTCACTGTTTTCTGGCAATTTATGGACTAAACATTAATCAATTCATTGAGGAAATAATCGAAAAATAATTGTTAGTTGCTGTTCTAAATTTGACCATTTAATAAAAGTCATCTTCCTCTGACAGATCTTTGCGAATTGAGAAAACAATCTCCCCATTAGGTCCATTTAGTAGCCGTTCTGGAGCTTTAGATACATAATCTTCATCAGCTGACGGAGTTCCCCAGTTGTCATGAAATTGTAGATGTTCAAATTCTGCTGTTGTTTCCAAGGTCAGGAATAAATAATGGACATCAGCTTTTAAGCGAACATGAACAAGAAGTCATTAAAGGGCTCCTACAACTGGGCAGACTCCGTCTGCTGATGAAGTTCATGTGATATGATGGAAAGCTACTACACTGACCTTGTGGCGAGATTATTTTCTCAATTGCTGTCTCCAACATTAAAAATTAACTTTGTAAAGAGTTAACTATTACTGGGAATTGAAATATGCATTTATTGACTTTCTGTTTAGTGATTCTATGCAGCAGCAGAATGTATTTATAATAAAAAAATTGTGTTGTGTTCTAAAAATGTCCAGTCATTCATGCAGTTTGATTCAAAACCTTTGCTAATTAGTTGTGCAGCAGCCCTAGTCAGGTGAGTGATACCCAGGTACATTATTTCCAGAAGAGCTCAACACACAGGAAAGGACGTTTAGCAATAAGTAGCTCTGGATGGGAATTCATCATGTTTGCCTCCGAGTGTTTGGCAGTTGGCTGGAAAGCTGCTACGACGGATGTGGAAACAGACATCGGAAATGTGTTTAGTACAACAAATGTTGGCTTTACAAGAGGTTTGTTGAGCAAGAGCCAAAATAAAACAATAAAAAAAAATTGTTCAGTTCACGGACATTTGGGCAGTGGCTGTCAGCGTCCGATAAAACGAAAAATCCGCCCGAAAATCGGCTGAGGAGGTTGGTTGGGGTGGTGGATGGGTCAAACAACACAGGACTGTCACCCAGGAGACTGGGGATTGTGTCCCGCGAGTCATGTTTCCTAAACCCTAGCGTCGCTTTCTTCTTTTTTCCCTAAACCCAACCGTCCTGTTCTTCTTTTCCTAAACCCAACCGTCGTCCCGCGTGTCATGTAAACATAAGCCCACCCACGACCTTTTCCTTAACCTAACTGCATCAAAAGTGACGCCAATACTCCCGACAAAGCACGTTTAGATAAAGCGCGTTTAGATGCTAAAGGAGACTTTTACCACCAATAACAATGCCAAAGGCACCTGAACAAACGTCCGTATTTTACGCGATGGGAGTGAGAACATGTTGCACAGACATATTTCAATACATACAGTGCCTTGCAAAAGTATTCGGCCCCCTTGAACTTTTCGACCTTTTGCCACATTTCAGGCCTCAAACATAAAGATATAAAACTGTATTTTTTTGTGAAGAATCAACAACAAGTGGGACACAATCATGAAGTGGAACGAAATTTATTGGATATTTCAAACCTTTTAAACAAATAAAAAACTGAAATATTGCGCGGCAAAATTATTCAGCCCCTTCCTTAAAGTTAATACTTTGTAAGCGCCACCTTTTGCTGCGATTACAGCTGTAAGTCGCTTGGGGTATGTCTCTATCAGTTTTGCACATCGAGAGACTGACATTTTTGCCCATTCCTCCTTGCAAAACAGCTCGAGCTCAGTGAGGTTGGATGGAGAGCGTTTGTGAACAGCAGTTTTCAGTTCTTTCCACAGATTCTCGATTGGATTCAGGTCTGGACTTTGACTTGGCCATTCTAACACCTGGATATGTTTATTTGTGAACCATTCCATTGTAGATTTTGCTTTATGTTTTGGATCATTGTCTTGTTGGAAGACAAATCTCCGTCCCAGTCTCAGGTCTTTTGCCGACTCCATCAGGTTTTCTTCAGAATGGTCCTGTATTTGGCTCCATCCATCTTCCCATCAATTTTAACCATCTTCCCTGTCCCTGCTGAAGAAAAGCAGGCCCAAACCATGATGCTGCCACCACCATGTTTGACAGTGGGGATGGTGTGTTCAGGGTGATGAGCTGTGTTGCTTTTACGCCAAACATAACGTTTTGCATTGTTGCCAAAAAGTTCGATTTTGGTTTCATCTGACCACAGCACCTTCTTCCATGTTTGGTGTGTCTCCCAGGTGGCTTTTGGCAAACTTTAAACGACACTTTTTATGGATATCTTTAAGAAATGGCTTTCTTCTTGCCACTCTTCCATAAAGGCCAGATTTGTGCAGTATACGACTGATTGTTGTCCTATGGACAGAGTCTCCCAGCTCAGCTGTAGATCTCTGCAGTTCATCCAGAGTGATCATGGGCCTCTTGGCTGCATCTCTGATCAGTCTTCTCATTGTATGAGCTGAAAGTTTAGAGGGACGGCCGGGTCTTCGTAGATTTGTAGTGGTCTGATACTCCTTCCATTTCAATATTATCGCTTGCACAGTGCTCCTTGGGATGTTTAAAGCTTGGGAAATCTTTTTGTTTCCAAATCCGGCTTTAAACTTCTCCACAACAGTATCTCGGACCTGCCTGGTGTGTTCCTTGTTCTTCATGATGCTCTTGCCGCTTACACGGACCTCTGAGACTATCACAGAGCAGGTGCATTTATACGGAGACTTGATTACACACAGCTGGATTCTATTTATCATCATTAGTCATTTAGGTCAACATTGGATCATTCAGAGATCCTCACTGAACTTCTGGAGAGAGTTTGCTGCACTGAAAGTAAAGGGGCTGAATAATTTTGCACGCCCACTTTTTCAGTTTTTTATTTGTTAAAAAAGTTTAAAATAGCCAATGAATTTCGTTCCACTTCATAATTGGGACCCACTTGTTGTTGATTCTTCACAAAAAATTACAGTTTTATATCTTTATGTTTGAGGCCTGAAATGTGGCAAAAGGTCGAAACGTTCAAGGGGGCCGAATACTTTCGCAAGGCACTGTATACATGTGTGAAAATATTTCCTACTGCTATATGTGCACCAATGAGGCTATGTCAGTATTACAGAATGATGGCTCTGTCATGCCACCTGACAAAAAGTGGCATTTGACAAGTTAATACATGAGGGTACCTACTGCCATCAATGTTGCAGATCCTTATGGACTAAATCATAATAGCTCAATGCAGAAAGTAGTAATTATGGATAGCCTGTCATATAGATAGAGGCTGGAGGGCATGTCGGGTGGATTGGCAGCCGTCTCCTGTGTATTGTCAGGTCTATTTGCATCTCCATACGGCCTCAGTGCTGCTTTTAGCCAACAGCTGTCTGTCTCATGTCAGCTAGATCCTCCACTCTATTTCACTGCCACTTTTCAGTCTGTTTTACAGTCTCACCTCCCAGGATGAAGGAAGAAGAGATTTATGGCTGAAAGTATGACTGACAAAAGTCACTAATCTTATATATACATAAAAGTAATGAATTATTGAAAAAAGTACAGCTTTTGTTCTGCAGCTTATTCATTTACGCCTTAACCTGTTCCGTAAATCTCTTCCTCCCTTGCTTCCTTTTTGCCTTCATCCCTCGGTAATGTCGTGTATTTGTCATGGCCAGCAGATCGCAAAGAAGGTTTCAAATCATTGTCAGCCCTGACCTTTACCTTGACAATTGGCCCGCATGCACGACACATATTGTTAGAGTTTGTGGGTGTGCATGTGTTTCAGTGAGTATTTATGTGTGTGCATATGAGCGAGATCCATCTCCACAAATAAAACACTGTAATCAGAATGCCACGGTCATTATCTATCATTTCTCCAGAAAAGAAATGAGCAAGTTTACAACAATCTATTTGCAAAAGGTTACACCAGACAGTCCCAACACTTTGCCGTTTTATTTTCATTTTGTACCGCCCTCCTTCTCTCCCTCGCTCTCTCTCTCCCCCTTCTCTACCTCCCAGCCACGTCGCTCTTCCACCAGAGCATTTCTCATCAGACAAACAGAGCCTGTCTTGCTTTCCAAAGTATCCACAGCGAGCAGCTATCAGCCTGTCACATCTTATCGGAGTTTTCGCCTTCTTTCCAGCAAGAGGAGACAGAGCTCCAGAGGAATCATGGCCCTGTGGATCCTCCACCATTAAGTAACAATAATAAAAACAAGTTCTCCGGCCGACCGGTTTCCACCGTTTCCAAGTATTTTGGTCGCTGCTGGAGTCCACAAATTTATCACAGGGCCGTAAAGTATTTCTGGGTCACATAAGGAGAGAAAGTTGAACTAGCTGACTTTGGACACAGAAAACAAGTTTTTCTTGAGATGGCAGCCCTCATTCAGTCAGTTCTTACTGAAATGTCAGTTGTAACTGTTTTACAAAACAGCAGCTGATAACACTAACAAAGATCACAAAAATCCCCTTGGATTTATTTTTCCATGATGCATATTTTTTTGGAGAGTTGTTTGTCAGACATAGCTACTGTATCTCAATTGGCGTATTTAACACAAATGCATATTTTAAACTAGATGCTGAGCAAAACATTTCCATTAACATCTGATTTTCTTTTTTCAGGTTTTTTTTGGTGCAGCAACTGTGGAGTGCCTTTTAATACAATACACGATGTGAGGATAAGGTTTTAAGTTATTGTAAAACTACCAGAGTCTGTTCGTCCCGCAATCTGAGTGAATCGCGTGCAGATAATGACATAAAGACATTTCTTATTCATTGATGCACTGGATATTACAAAACCTTTATCTTAAGTGTTATGAGAATAAATTGAAAGAGGGATGTCTGTGACAGTCAATTCATCATGTTTTATTGCGTTAACCCTCAACATGTGACACCTCCCGCCTGAAACGTAGTGCTCAGATGTGATTGCTTTGCACAAGGTACGATTATTGAGCGCATTCGGCTTTTAAAAGAAGCACGAGCTGCAACAAAGATTACAGTGATGCTTCTTTGACATTCAGAAATGGGAACAGACATCCTTGCCAACTTGATAGGCTAGATGGATATTTCAGAACAGAGAATGTCTGTGGGAAGAGAGCAGATAACCATGAGCAAGTCATTTCATGTTTGTATGGCTTGGAGAACTTGTGGAAGATGGAAAATTGAGCGTTTAGTTGAAACATCTACTGTACTTAGTGACTTATTTTACTTTCAATAACAGAAAAAGCTTTTAATCTTCAGGGTGACAACATTTAGAACACCCATTTGTGCCAAGGTTGCCCAGGCTTAAAAAAAAAGAAAAAAGGAATTAATATTCACTGTTTATCCCAAAAATATTTATTATATATAATAAATTAAATCATCCAAAACCTTGGCAGTGAAAAGGGGACAAAAAAACGATTTTTTTAAACCGAGAGACTGCTTGAAAAAGTCTGTCCTTTACTGTATCCAGAAGGTTAATGGAATAGCGTCTTATTTAGAGTCTTCTAATCAGAACTATAAAGAAGGGGAAATGGAGACAGAGACCGTTAATCTTTAATATCTGTGAGTCTCATTTATTTCTCTCAATCTTGCTCTCCTAATTAGCTGATTAAAAGAGAATCTAAAAAACTTTTGAATTCTAAATGTGTGTTGAACAGAATTTTGATGTAACTTTAGTCATTCTCTCTAAAAAGAAAATGCTCCTTGGGTATTTTTATTGTCTGCTTTTAAATCCCTATCTTTGTCTCTTTCATTAACTTTATTTTATGTTTTTGTTGGGAGTGTGTGTGTGTGTGGGGAGGGGGTGGGGGGGGGGGGAGTTTTGCCTTTATTAGACCGAGATAGACAGAAAGCATGAAGTTTGACATGCAGCAAGGGATCCTTGTATCAAAAAACAAATGACACGCCCCTGTCTGTCTGTCTGCTTTCATTTATCAAGTATATGATGAGCATCAGGTCTGTGTGTCATCAGCCTGAAATGAACTCTCTCCAATTTGATGAGACCACAGTTAGAGACCTAAATCATCAAAATTAAGAAATTAATTTATGTAAGAATATAGCTGTGGCCTCAAAACGTTGAGTCTGCGTCAAATGGAGAGAGTAAGACACTGATTAAATGTTTACAACCATTCTTCCATCTACTGGTTAACTCTATGTGAGTGATAAGAGTTTAGAAAATTTACCCTGCCATTTCTTGAATTATTTCTGAGCAGGTTTTACAAATTTTCGTCTTGAGAGGGAGAGCATTTCAACAAACCATATCAAAAGGCACATTACCGTGGAAATATACTTTTTAATATCTGTCTAAATGTGGTGGTTATTGTGCTTCCATGTTACAAAGGGGAACAAGCGAGAACATGGGTCGATAGAGTGGTTTACATTCACAGTTGTTGGGGACCAAGAAGCTGGTTAAACAGTGATTTGGCTCAGACTGAGCTGACTGCAGAGACACAGGGAAGGCAAGGACAAAGGATCTTGGCCTACATGTGAATCCCAAAGCCAGTTTCACCAAACTCCTACAGGCAGAGTCGCCAAGATGGAGATTCTACCTTCACCACATGCTAGGCAAGGCAGACTGGTGGTGAGACAAAGAACTGCTTCACACCTGTGACAAAGTTGCAGCTTTCCCATTGGCTGTCGGGTCTTTGAATGCACCACCCCGCCACTAGGAGGCGGCGGAAGGATAAAAGCTGTCGGCACTGTGTGTTTCTTCGCTCTTTCCACGGTGACCCAGGTCACTACAGGAAGCACTCTAGTCCGGACTAGCTAGCCAGCATCACCTCGCTGGTCGAGTTGAGCTGGGAAAAATCTTATATCGGTCTGATATACAAAGGGGATCCGAGGAAATACTGGCCGGGTATTCCCTCTATCTGCAGCGGGTTTAATCAGCCTGGATTCAAGAAAAGGACAGCGTTCTGTTTCTTGTTTGGTCGACCTGGATTACGTCTCGTCCACTGCTCTCGACGAAACGGATCGTTAAACTCTGGCGAGAGATTTAACTGACAAACAACGCACACCGTAAGGCTTTACACAGTTCTGGGCAGATGTTAGAACTAGTGCGTTTTGGTTTGTTATTAATGAGCAAGGGGTTCGCTACCGCTGTGCCATTAATGTGATCTGATTGTAATCATGTATTGGCCATATCTGGTTACTAATCTGTTGCTGTGAATGTATAACTGATCATTATACCGTTTGATTTTTGTTGTGTTAAGTAGCTGGGTTAAAACCGTAAGCGCTATCTGCTAAACCACTCCTTAGCCACTAACTATAGCCACTAGAGTGGTTATAGTGGCTGTTTCCCTCGGTAAATCAAAAGTCTCAGTCTGTCCTAACTACACGTGCGGTCCAGACCTGGGTGGCTGAGGGAGCTGGCCATTATCTATAACTAAGATCAGAGTGTTTCTTTTCTTTTCCTCCTTTATTCTGTTCCTTTTACTAACCCACACACGGACATATAAGCTAACCACGTAGCTCCCGAGCTAACGCTGCTAACTTAACCACGTGGGATTTGTATAGAGCTAATGGGTGATTTAGCATATGGTATAAACGTGCGCTTTGCCTAGCAACCCCCACCTCGGTTTCTTCAGCTCCTCTCCGTGCACTCAGCACCACTACTGCCCTCTTGAGGCTAAATGGTTTTGTGGCGCAGCCGCAACAGGAGTAGCCCTTTTTGGAGTTGTTTTTGTATTAGAACTACATTTCGACCCGCCCCTCCCCTTTCTCTCACACACACACACACACACACACACACACACACACACACACACACACACACACACACACACACACACACACACACACACACACACACACAGACGTGTCCACAAGACATGCTGCTTTTGTTTTTGCTTTGTTTGGTTGTGATATTGTAAAATGTATATTGTAAAATGTTTTATTATTGAAGGATTATTGATTGGCTACTGATAATTGTGATGTTAATAAATTCGATTATACTTAATTAGCAGTTGCTGGTGATTATTTGTGTATTTGTTGTGATAACTGCTGGTCGAACGGGTCGCGCTCGAAATCACCCCTTCCTTTAATTCCTTTTAAAGGATTTTTACAGAAATGAGACTGTTCCACAGTTTGATTATTGGTCCCTGACAAGCAGGGTGGTGCCCCGTTTTGATTGTTTGTCGATTTTATAAAGTTATTAATAACCATATTCATAACTTTATTAATATTGATACAACATATTTGATAATTTGCCAATGATCAAATCTGTACCCTACGTGAATCCAACAAAGTATACAGGTTACTTTTTTTTTTTGGTCATGTTGTGCTACTCTATTTTCTCCTTCTAAAGCACCAACTACTCTTTTAAAAAGTGCTATATAAATAAAGTTTAATTAGCCTACTTACGTAATGACCTCCAGAAGCTCCCAATATGGAGTTTGATCTAACAGTGCACAAAATACTTGATACTTGCAATCAAGGTTTTTTTTGAAGTACTTTTATGTTCAGTTTGATGCCTAAATTTCTTCAGGAAACCAAATCTATGAAAATGTTATGGGGATTTTATCTTTTCTTTCTGGATCAGACATATGAAAATAAAACCCAAAGATACCCTAAAGAGATTTGGCTGTGCAATCCACAGATCATTGCTGGAGGTCATGGATATATGTCTTTCTTCTCTTCAAAGTGAACTCCTGGTGACTCCTTTGCTAATGTGCTCAGAGTCTCGCTTCTCACCCATGAATTATCAAATGTGTAGAGAAGGGCAAAACAGAGTAGGGGAGTAGGGAGGCGAGGAGCCAAGGGAGCCTAAGAGGAAAACTTGAACCACATGAATGTGGTGCATACTGTAGGCAAACAAAACATAAAACTCAATACTATATCTGGCATGAGAATAACAATTTAAATATCATGAAGTCATTGAGTTTATAGAACGATTTTATACAAAAAAACAAACCAACGTACTCTGGTGCACAAAATCTATGGTCTGATATAGATTTATTGTTCCCATGTGAAGAAAATAGAAGAGTTTTCAAAGACTACGCAATGTACTGTGAATCGACTCATTATTTTACCTTACTACTTAAAGTCCACTGTCACCCGAAACTGCACTATAACATATAAAAGACATTTGTTATGCAGACAATAACAGAGGGGCAACACCAGGAACCTATAATGCAACCATACAGACTTTGACATTTACGTATTTATGGACCAATCAGATAGGGTTGGACCCGAATATTAAAATATTCGAATATTCGTTCGGTGGGTTGGTATTCGATTTGAAATTGGACATTCGAATATTCATTATTTTTTTTTATTTATTTTTTTTCTGCATTTATCTCTCATTCACACTCCAGTCCAGTTGTTGGCGGTAATGCACATTTAAGTTGGTTTGCCAACTGCCAATAAACTACAAAGAAGAAGAAGAAGAATGTCGGTACACGATGACGCCCACTTCGAGCATTTAGCAAGCTGGGCAGAGAAGCTAGCGGCGATAACAAGTGCAGAAATGGAAAACTGTTTCGCGTTTCTCCGTTGTGATTCGGCCAGAAACTTCAACATTGTGAGGCGAAGAGATCGTTTTGGAATATAAATCTTGGATATTACATTTCCTTGGACTCTTGGGGATTTATGAAAATCAAGTTTTGGTCAAAATACCACTTTGTTGCTGAAAGGACAACGAAAACCGGCATGCATGCACTCTCGGCTGCGCAGATTACAGCTGAATTGTTTTATTTTCTGTTACTTTGTAACAGTTGTGTACATGGCTGTATATTTTAAAGATTTAATGCTTTAAAGTAATAAAAATGCTCATGAGTGGAAGTTTTATCGAGGTTACAGCGACGCCCCAATCAAGTGTCCCGTTAACGGGACGGTGATCCTTGAGAGGTTAAAAGTTTATTAATTCTGAACGTGTCTGGCCTGTCTATCTATATTGCACCAAATACGACACTGGACTCCCTTGTGAAGTTGTTTGGATGAAAGGTTCTCAAAATAATCAAAATGCAAACAAACCGACAGACACAGAGATTCCTGCCTTTATTAGAGATAATAATATGTTCAGCCCCCTCTCTCCGAAGCTTCGAATATTCGATGCTCATTACTACCGAAGCTTTGAAGCTCAAAAAATGGTATTTGAACCAGCCCTACAATCAGAGCTGGGCAATATATAGATATTATATCGATATCGTGATAGGAGAATAGATATCGTCTTAGATTTTGGATATCGTAATATCATAATATGGCATGTGGCATAATATGGCATAAGTGTTGTCATTTTCTGAACTTACCAGACTGTTCTAGCTGTTCTGTTATTTGCCTTTATCCACTTAGTCATTATATCCGCATTACTGATGATTATTTATCAAAAATCTCATTTTGTAAATATTTTGTGAAAGCACCAATAGTCAACACTACAATATTGTTGAGTTATCGATATCGATTGTTTTAACTTTGCTGTGACTTTTCACATAATTTAAAATAATAAGTGCCATATTTTTCACAGCTGTATGGTGACGTGGATTCAAGTCACGCTGTTGCTCCTCTACACGAGTTTATGCGTTTTGCTCCACATTTGTCTCCAGGCTCCGGTTGCAATGTCAACATGTTCAGGTTGTTTTTCTGCCTTTCGACAAAGATTTCACATGAATACTGTGGGAAACGAACTTGGTGCAGAGAGAGAGAGAGAGAGAGAGAGAGAGAGATGTCCTGGGAAAAGGCTATGGGTGATAAACATTACCATTTGGCTTTAGTAAGGGCTCAGGAACTATATGTCCTAAAATGCATGAGTCAATCAATCTCCTGTAATGAGGTAAGCAACGGTTGTCCTTTCGTTTACTTGATGATACTGTATACAGGAAGAGCCACTCTGAAGCGACGAGAGAGGACACCATTGGTCTCCTCTCCATCCATCACACAATGCCTTGTCCTTTCTGTAATGTCTAATAAAAAAGGTATAGTGCCAAACACATGGCTCCACTGATCAATTCAGACTCAATAAAGCGGTTACTGTAAATGACATATCAAGACAGTGACCACAACAGCATTTCCTCATTATCAGTCACGTTACGCCTGCTCCTAAACCAGCAGAGAAAAGCCAATTTCTTTGCACTTTTATTTATTATGTCTTTACCACTATTACACACCTTGCACTTAAAATGTCCTAACATTTGCTTATGATTATCCATATCATAATATGCACTGAGCTATATTTTTTGTAGTACTGATGCTATATACAAAACCTTTATACTGATTACATTTTTAATTCTTGTTTACTTTTCTCTAAATTTCTCATCATTCCATCTCGCTGCCTTTCTGTCCATCTTTGCATCTTCTCTCTTTGTTAATCCTAGTTTGAACATGAGGCCAATGGTTCAGAAAAATAATGCTTTCATTTAACCATCTTTTCTCACCAGCCAGTTGGAACCTTTTGTCCTATTATGTATCTTTTGTTTGATTTCATTTCAACGTTGACTGATTTTAAAGGGTGGTGTTATATGCTTTGGCTTAAAGTCTGCCACGCTGTCAGAATGGGTAAGCAGCTTTCCAAATGTGAGAGGAACCCATGGGAGTATAGCCACACACAAAATGTCACCACCATGCAGAATAATCCTGGTGCTCAACGGCTTAGTAAGTGTAGTTTAATTAAAGGATACGATGCTCTGCGAACAAGGACATGGAAGCTCTCTTCTATACAACAAAAACTTGAGATGAGGACTCAAACAGCTGGGATTGAGGGTAGGAAACAAACCGCAGCCTGCGTGGTCTGTGTCAACCATGTGAAAACCTGCAAGAAGTTGTATAGTAGACTCTAACAAACTACATACAATCATAAAGCTGACGTTGTGGAAAAAAGGTCTTTGTAGCATGACCCAACGTTAGTGTTGTACAATTTGTTTTGGTCACAGTGGTAAACCTAGCTTGCAGCTGGAAAATAGAAAAAGGAGGCGCTGGAACAGTCAATTTATTTTGTGCAAGTAACTTTCCATTGCATTGACTTCCTCCTACCTTTTTTCAAAATGGACATGGTAAAACATGTAAGATGCACTGAGAGAAACTTGTACCTGTAGATTTACTCAAGGCTGTCATAGATGGCTCTAACATTCATTGACTGATGTAGTCTGACTAACATGTTTATATTCTAGGCATGCCATTGATACTTTTACACGGATTTGCAGTGAAAAAGCAAGTTCAATGTTTTGAGCACAGATGTTAGAATGGTTTTCTGCCACTGAGAAATAGTCAACATTGGAGATGTAGAGAACTGTAGAGAGAGGTCTCCATTAACCTTTTGCAAATGATTGTACCAGTGGCTTTTAGGTAGGGGAGGGAATGTCGTGATTTGGTTAGATTTCCATTCAAATTTCATGATTTTTTCAACTATTTTCAGACTTACTCTAATGTACTGTGTGCCAGACCATTCTCCCATTTTTAGTTCACTTAATTGCGATCAAAAAACTAAACTGGCAGTTTTAAGCTAACTGATCCTAATGAAGGTCAATGTCTGATCGACCAAAAAGAGAAAAGTGTGTGAGAGAATGCAGATTTTTTATTTAAAAATTGAAACTGCAACATGCCCCTGCTTGAATTATCAAATAAAAGTGTGTTCTATTTCGTATAGGCTTCGCCCTCTAAGCCCCGCTATGGGTTTATCCCTTGGCGATCGCGCAGTCGTGAAGATTTTCTTTCCCCCTTATGCGTTACCGCCGAGCACTTCGATCCCGCGAAATACTGTATAAAAACAGGGCGGACCCGTTGTTCTGCTTCCATTTTTCTTCAAGCAAGAGCAGTTATGAAGAAGGTAATGAAGACTACCAGCTCCAGGCGTCGCCTCTGCCCCACCTGCCCGGCTACATCTTCTCGCCGGACCTCCACCCCGCTGCGAGACCTGCCTCGGCGCCCCCACGCCCGCAAGGCTCTCACCTCCGGCGCCTCAGCAATGCGTGCGGGCTCTTCTGGCCTTTGAGGTCGACGGAGGGGACGGCAGCTGGGCGGACGACGGACACGCCGACGCCTACCCTGGAACGCTGGAAGAGCGTCTTCGGCCGGGCACGAGTCTGATGACTCGTCTCCCCGAACAGCGACTCTCTCACCGGTTTCCTTCCTCTCCACTGGGAGGACTGGATCTGGAGACTGGGATCGACGCCTTTCGCTCACGGCTCTCCCAGTCCCCAGAACGGCCAGGGGCACCGCCTCAGCGGTCTTCCCCCTTTGCGCCAGGTGGCTCCACCCTCCACCACCAAGGCTCTTTTTATGGACCTGCCGGAGATCATAAAAAAGCGGCCCGGACCAGAGGGGCATAAGCTTCCAGCGGAGACCTCCAGCCCCCTCGCGGCCTCCTGAGCGGTGACATCTATTCTCAGGAGCCGCCGTCCAAACGGGCCCCACTCTGGCCGCGCTTCACGGAGCCGGCCGTTCGGTGGAGGCTCTCTCTCAGCCAGGGGAAACTGAGGGCGCCAGTCTCGCTATGCCCGTTCCCACGGGTTCATGGCGACACAGAGGCAGGTTTTCGCCCGGTCCCCCTCTGGAGCAGAGCCTGGCGTCGATCCTGCTTCCGAGGCTACGCTTCCCGCACCGAAAGCCGACCCCCGTCCCCTCAGGACCAGGTTTGCGCCAAGTCACTGACCGGTCTCACCAGTGTGCAGCCCAGGGCTTAGCGGCAAAACAACATAGCCTTGCTAGCCTCCGCCCGTCTCCGCCATGGCCACCAACCCGGGCGCTTCCTCCGGAGCTAGCTACGGAGATCGGCAAGGCTATGACCGCCATCCTCACCCTCACCACGGCGACCACTGTGGCGTTGTCGAGGATCCAGGCGTGGCAGACTGTGGCCCAGCGAAATATCTGGCTCCACATGTCCCGCTACCCACGGAGGTCAGGCGCGAGCTACTATACGGTCCCATAGCTCCCGATGGACTATTTGGACCCCGTTTACAGACAGCCACTTCCCACCTCCACCAGGCAGCCGAAGAAGCAGAGCGGCCGACAGCTGGGCTCCTGGAAGGCGGCGCCTCAACATCAGCGCCGCCGCTCCACCAACCGCCATAAGAGGAAACGCCCACAGCCTCTGCTGCGGCTGCGTCCCAGGCCCGACCTCCGCCCCTCACGCCCCACCGCAGCGACAGCCGCCCCCGACCCGGCAGGTTTCGAGGGGTCGAAGGACCATAAAGCGGCTCCCACCTGGTCTAACCCGCCCGGGCCACCCACCAAGCAGCGGTGGCAGTGGCAAGCCCGGGGACGTCTGTCCCTCCATGGTTGAAAAGACAACAGGCCCTTTTAAGGGCCACTCAAGTCTTTCTAAAGAGCAGTTTCCCCTCACCTAGCAGCCCTTGTTCCCAATGAACATTACGCTGATAATATGACAGATGTTCCCCACACAAGCACAAACACACACCAGGTCACCGCTGCTCGGGCTGCACGCTCTGTCACTATGCAGACAGCGGGGCAAACGCCATGCCGCTACACTTAGCGCGTCAGTTCTCCTCTTCCCCCGGCCATGCCAGCGGGATGAGGACGACGATGACCCGCCACCCTTTCGACAGGGGCCTACCATGGGCTGGGCGACACGTTCTACCCGTCTCGCCCAGCGGCGGGGCCGGGCTCTGCGCTTCCTGCTAGCTATGTCTGTAAACAACACACAGACATGCGCGCCCAGCTCTCAGAGCAAAGCAGCGGCATGGATCAGACTGACACACATGGACTCGTGGATGTCAAAACCGGTTATCACGGGGCTACACACTCCAGTTGCCTCCCCGCCTGCCTGCTTGGGCGTGTTGGAGAACAACTGTGTCGTCCCAGGCGGAATCAGACGCCATGACGTCAGAATTACGGGAACTGCTCTCAAAGGAGCAATTTCCGAAGTTCCTCGGGGAGGAGAACGAGGGTTTTACTCCCGATACTTTCTCACTCCAAAAAGTCAGGCGGGTTTCGCCCCATCCTCGACTTGTCCCAGTTCAACCCGGTGCGTCATGGTACGTCCATTCCACATGTTGACTACCAAACATGTGTTGGAATGCGTGCGCCACCAAGAGTGGTTTACGTCCGTGGATCGAAAGAAGACGGCTTACTTTCACATCCAAGCATCCCCAGACACAGGAAATTCCTGCGCTTCTTTTTCCAAGGGGCTCATTTTCAGTACAACCGACTGCCATTCGGTTACTCACTGGCCCTCGCACTTTCAAGTGCATGGAGACGGCACTTCAGCCGTTGCGGAAAAAGGCGTCAGAGTCCTGTTTTATCTGGACGATTTGCTCATCCTGGCTCCCTCTCGGAAGCGGGCTACACACCGTGTCAGTCCTGCAGCACCTGCAGACACCGGTTTCGCCATAAACTGGCAGAAAAGCGCATTGGTTCCCCTCACAATCGATAGTTTATCTGGGCGTAGTGCTAAACTCGATTGTTATGAGGGCCAGGCTGTCAACGCCGAGGCAAGAAACGCTGCTTTCTCTCCTGTCGCACCGCCCAGCGCAAAGGTGTCAGCGCTGTCTATCATGCGCCTTCTGGGCATGATGTCCGCGGGCTACATGGTAGTACCCTGGGGCTTCTCCATATGAGGAAAATCCAGAGGTGGTTCCTTCGTCAGCGCGTCGACCCCATACGCCACAAGTGGCGAATGCTGACTATCCCTCCCCTCTGCAGTCAGACCTGTCATACTGGGAAACCCCCAGACCCTGTCAGCTGGGGTTCTGGGAGAGTGACGTCATACGTGACAGTATACACAGATGCGTCCCTCACTGGCTGGGGAGGAATGTGCGAATCACGGTTGAGGGTGGCCCCCCCTCACACATAAACTGCCTGGAGCTGTCCGGTGTGAAGGTTGGCTTGCCCGAGGGTAGCAGGGAGACATGTGGTGGTGCAGACAGACAATGTCACAGCAGCGGGTTCATAAATCGCCAGGGGCGTCGCTCGGCCCGGCTATTGGAAATAGCCAGGAGCCTCCTGCTGTGGTCTCACAGTCTCTGCTGTCCCTCGCGTCCACATCCCGGGATACTAAACCGGGCGGAGACTATGTCGGGGGGGACCCCTCAAACGAGTGGAATTAATCCCACTATCGTTCGGGCTGTGGAGCAGGTTCGGGAAGCGGAGGTGGACCTGTTGCTCCAGAGAAACCCACAGTGCGCTCTGTGGTTTTCTTGAGCTCACGGGACAACCCACCCCTGGGGCCGGACGCTTTCTCCCACCATCCTTGGCCCGAACCCTCCTTTCGCCCCGGTCCCTCTGATCCCTCGCCTCCTGGAGCGTTACCAAGAGGAAGGCCTGTTGGTCATCCTGGTGGCACCGGGCGCCGAGAACGCATCCTGGTTCCCGGCGCTGGTCCAGCTGCTGGCGGCTCCCCTGGCAATTGCCGGTGGCAAGAGGGCCGCCCTGTCACAGCTGGACGGGCGATAACCCACCCCGGTGATAACCCAGCGACTGTGGGGCTGGCTGCTGAGCGGGAACGCTTGCAGAGGTTAGGCTTGCCACCTGCGTGGGTGCGCACCATTCAGGCAGCGAGCCCCCTCTACAACAGCGTGTTGCGCGGTCGCTGGTCCGCTTTCAGCGCTGTGGTGCACAGAGAGGGAGTCAGACCCCATATCGTGCCCTCTGCCCCGGTCGTACCTGACTTATCTCCAAACACTGGTAGATAACGACTTGGCCCCATCCACGGTCAAAGCCTGCGGCGGCCATTTCATCTTGCCCGCGAAGGCTATGGAGAGAGAACGGTTTTGCGCACCCCTAGTTAAAGCGATTTTTGAAGGGGTCCGGCGGCAGAAACCCCCCGCGTTCTCTCAGCCCCAATGGGATCTGGCCCTGGTACTCGAGCTCTGGGGAAGCCCCCTTCGAGCCCCTGGCACAAGCCCCCTCAGGTTGCTGTCTTAAAACGGCTCCTCCTTGCACTGACATCAGCCAAGCGGTGAGAGCTTATGTCGCGCTGTCAGTATCGCCCGTCCTGTCTCTCAATCAGAGGGGCCGGGCGCGCTCACCCTACAGCCCAACCCTTCCTTCACACCAAAATTTTAACAAATTCCTTTCGGTTGAGGGTTTTTCCCCTCCAGGGTTTTCCCCGCCTCATAACAACGACGCGGAGGAGGCTTCCCACAGATTGTGCCCGGTCGTCGTTATCTCAGTATGTTTTACCGCAGGGGCCATAGCGGACACCACTGTTTGTTACTACAGGGAACACTCCCAAGGCGGCCCTGAAACACGCCTGCACTGGTGCGAGGCTTCACCCAGGCCTATCGGAGGGCGGTGCCCCCAGCTTCGGGCACACTCTACAGGGTCTGTCCATCGGCCCTGTTCAGAGGCATGTCAGTGGCTATCTGTGCTTCTTGCTCTCCATCCTTTCATCCGCTTCTTTTGGGGATGTGTGCTATCTCTCTTTCACAACGGATTGGGCGTATGTATAATTGTATATATTATGTACATATGTATATGTTTTGTCACTATTATACAATCCATGTGGCTTTTATGTTTTTCTCTCCCCTCCCCCCCACTCTGGGTGTCTGGGAGGACTTCGGGGTCCCATATTATCAATCATGTATTTCCCTCATCAATCATGCACGCCTGCATTCTCGGCTTGGGCTTTCAGCCAGCTAACAGGTCGTTGCCATGGCGGCACATGAGAGAAAGTGACAGTAAGGGAAAATAGTCTATAGTCTATGTTCCACTTGTGGGATCTGTCGCGGGTGGCATTGACTACATCAGCTTCGCCCTAACCCATAGCGTGGCTTAGAGGCGAAGCCTATACAAATAGAACGATAGTTACGTTATTGTAACTCCAGATTCTATGGTATAGGTCCCTCTAAGATTCGCCACCTGCTCCTATTGCATTAGTGAGAAAAGCTGATGTTGGGAGCAGAACACGGGTGCCCTGTTTTATACAGTATTTGCGGGCCGTAGTTGAAGCCCACGTATGCAGCGCAGCGGAAAGAAAATCTTCGACTGCGAATGCGAAGGGATAAACCCATAGGTGGCTTAGAGGTTTGTACTCATAGAATTGGGTTACAATAACGTACTATCGATATACAACATAGTGGCTACATGTCTTTTATGGAAACACAAGTAGCTCTACAATGTGAAAAGTAGGAGGAAAAAAAAAATTGCTGGGTTGGGTATCCTTTTTTTTTTTTTCTTCTTTTTCAATAGCGGTGCACGGTGACTGTTCGTCTTTGGGTGATGGCGTACTAAGTATTCACAATTACCTCACTTTTGTCTTGCAAAGCTAATTAAAGGAGAACTCCGGGCAATTTTTACGTTAATCTTGATCGCTATATGTATATGAGTACTGCCGATAGCAAAAAAAAACGAGCCAAATCGGTGCTAGCAACACGGAGCTGCTGCAGCTAATGCCGAGAGCTCCCACTCAGCTAAAACGGCAGTTATGGGGGCATAAGATAAAGAGTGTCTTTGTGCCTCTTAACAGACACAAAATGCAATTAAAATGTCAGCAACATGCACAGGGCCCTTACATGACAACAAGATGCGTTTAGCAACTTAGCCATTGTTTAAATTCACCTACCGTCTTAGCTGCTAGCTGCCGTCTGGGATGAGTGAGTGTGTTCAGCCAGGCTCCGGTAATAATCATCACGCAGCAGTTCCATGTGTATTTGTCCATTTTGTGTGCTGTCGTTGGTGAATATGAGTCTCTGCAGTGGCGAATTGTGTGGTAGTTTCCTTAGCCAGGCTAGCAGCCCCGACCGGCATCCTTCTACTTCCTCCCCGCCTCCCTTGCCTGCCGCTGCCGACAACAATCCACAGGCGCCCGCTGGTCTGGTGGATGTCCTCCAGAGGACAGTTCATGCTTTCACGGCGAAATTTTGAAGTTTATTCCCCCCTCAAAAATAGGTAATTGAGCACTGAAGTGATCCTATAAGTGACTATGTAACTACATGGAAACAGACCAAATGATGCCTGTTTCTTGTAATACTATTACAAATAGCGTTACTGAAGATTAGCTCTAGCTCCATAGTTACGTTACTCCAAGCTTCTTCTCTTGTGAACACCTCCGTTCTTCACTCTTCACACACTACGCTCCGTTGTTTACCTTTTCCTGCTACAACTGAATTCCACGGGCCTTCAGCGCAAGGCGACAGCCTTCTGTAATGCTAGTTACTTTACAAGAAACAGGCATCATTTGGTCTGTTTCCATGTAGTTACATAGTCTCTGATATGATCATAACCACTACAGTGCTCAATTACCTATTTTTGGGGGAAGAGGGGGGAATAAACTTCAATATTTCGGCCGGAAAGCATGAACTGTCCTCTGGAGGACATCCACCAGACCAGCGGCCGCCTGTGATTGTTGTCGGCAGCGGCAGGCGAGGAGGCGGGAGGAAGTAGAAGGATGCCCGGGTCGGGCTACGCGTGGCTAAGGAAACTACCACACAATTCGCCACTGCAGAGACTCATATTCACCAACGACAGCACACAAAATGGATATATATGCTACAAATACACATGGAACTGCTGCGTTATGATTATTACCGGAGCCTGGCTGAACACACTCACTCATCCCAGACGGCAGCTAGCAGCTAAGAGGGTAGGTGAATTTAAACAATGGCTAAGTTGCTAAACGCATCTTGTTGTCATGTAAGGGCCCTGTTCATGTTGCACAGACATTTTAATTGCATTTTGTGTCTGTTAAGAGGCACAAAGACACTCTTTATCTTATGCCCCCATAACTGCCGTTTTAGCTGAGTGGGAGCTCTCGGCATTAGCTGCAGCAGCTCCGTGTTGCTAGCACCGATTCGGCTCGTTTTTTTTGCTATCGACAGTACTCAGTATATATATATATATATATATATATACATATAGCGATCAAGATTAACGTAAAAATTGCCCGGAGTTCTCCTTTAACATAAGTTACTAAGTTGATGAAATGTGCCTAAACGCTTTCGCTCTTTGAAGATGGACTTTATGTGACTTAGAAGCACTACAACAGTCAATTAATTTAGTATATTTTATAATAATTTTCCCAAGTAGTGTTTGTTCAGAAGGATTGTGATTAAAAGACACGTTCTTTAGGGTGAGGGTACATGAAGAAGGGGGTGATATCATTTTGTATAGCCTTGCCACATGTTCTGAGAAATAGGTTACTGTACACCGCAAATACCAACAAATATCCACCGATAAAACAGACAATGTTGAGGAAGAGAAAAAAGCCAACCATGTGGATCCTTGAGTCCTCTTTGAAAATGCAATAATGACAAATGGGACTTGTGACTTAGATGACACCTTTTGCCTTTTTGAGGGCACATTTATGACTCCTTTATAATTTAATTCCCAAGGTGAAGCGCAGATCAGTAAAATATTACACAGACTATGTGGCTAGAGGCTGGTTTGTGGCTTTAAATTGTCACGTTTTGATTTGTGAATCCTTAGAGAAGCCCAAAAGGGACTTGCATTCATTTACGCATTATTCCGTTGTGATGTATTTTGTCTTTTATCCGTGCATGAAATGTCCAATATGCCTGCTTCCCTGGGAAGAATGATGGATAGTGGTTGTCAACACAGGATGACGTATGGGCCCTGCGGTAAACTCTGTCACTAGCCTGTATCAGCCCAAGCTCTCCAAGGTGGCTGCTGCAGATCCACATCGCTCACTAATGTTGAGTTAAAAATGACATGGCTGGCATTAAATCTATTATTAATCTATATTTAGATTTAGCTCAGCAATTTACAATGAGAAAACAGTGTTGGTCTCATTTTAACAGGAGAGATACGTAGTCTGTGTGTAGTTTTGAACCCCTGAAGTTGTTTCAGACCTGCTATTCTTCACCTGTCCACCAGCTGTCACTGGTGTTTTTCTGCTCCTAGTCACCTGTTTTAGATAACTTATAGTTGTTGCCTGAGACTTTTTGCCTGCCTCAAACCTCTGAAATTACTTGCATTAAAGCATGTAATCCAGTCACACAGGTCTTATCCCCCACCCTTGATGGATGTCCAAAAGGTTGTTGCATTGGCAACAAATCAAACAGGACTTGAGCAAGTCATCTGAGAATCCTAGCACTGATGCAATAAAGCTATCTTGTGACTGAATGGACAGGAGGTATTAGTTTGTCCTCCAGAGGCCCTGTTCCTTTGTAGTCACACATCCTGCACTGCTGATAGTCTCACCACTTGGCACAGTTATAACAAACAAAACACCTTTTAATTTATATTAAAAAAAAACTATCCTTACTGATACACATCATTATCCAACAAGGCATGCAGTAAGAGGTAGTTTTATTTGACCAAAAAGATGTACCAAAACTGCACCAATTTTATTTACATCCTGACAAATCTAGGAGTACATCTAGTGGCTCATAACCTATGTGCTGGGACCCTCACAAAAGATTGCAGGTTAAACCTGATGGGTCTCCAGAAGATTAACAGGATAGTGGAGCAGCAAATAGAGTCTGCTACCCAAAGTAATGTTAAGACATTCCTCTAATCTTTGCTTTTTTTCTTGTCAATTGTAGGCATTTAAGGCCTTTTAAAAATTATTCAAATGAAACAAGAAAAGAAAATGTATCGTGTTAAAACTGGTCTCAACTAGTAGCCAATGCAATGCTTGGAGACGTGGTTGAAAGTAGACATTGCTTGGTTTTTAAGGGTTTGTTCACAAGCCAAATGGTTGGGAACCACTTGTTTAGTTTTGTATTGACATAATGAGTTTCAGCTTCCATCAGCAGTGACTTCAAACTAATTAAAATGTTAACCAGTGATGTGTTCAATGTGTCTTGATATGCATTTTAATATTATAATCTAATTGAAGAGCCAGTGTTAGACTGGCTAATCCTTCTCATACATGACTACCTGTGTGTGGTTGCAATGTATTATACAATGGAAATAATTCATAGGAATAACTTGTATAGATCAACAATCCCATAGTGGAACAAAGAACTGTGATTGCAATTTAAAGCAGTCATTGCCTTTACATTTCATCAACGCATATCTTCCTCATCCAAGTACTAATGCTGTTCACTCACTCACTCAGTTTCCCCTTTTGACTCACTGCCCTCACAAACACCTCCACCTCCTGCTAAAATTATAATGATCTGCTGTTAATTGATGGGTTTGGATAATGCCATGGCATAAGGCCAGACATGCACCAAACAAATCACATTACTGCTCAGACCAAGGGTCTTAGCCTCAAGACACATTGTAGATGAGTTTTGCAGAAAAAAATCATTCCTCATTAATTTATGAAAAGGGCACATCTCACACCACCATTATGCTGCCATTAGTGAGTGTGTTGTTCAGAAAAATAAATCTGTTTTGTACTATACTTGTTCAGAACTTAATCATTATTGCCTCATTATAAATACATTATTGCCTCTCTGTTGTGGTTAATTAAAATGTGTAGATTTATCTGTCATACTGCATGTCTCCAATAAAATGCTGTGGGCGCATTATGTATTTAAATGAGCATTAATACAGATGCAATAATCAATCAATCAATCAATCAATCAAACAAATTTGTCACATGAAATCATACAAGGTACAATTCCAGTGAAAAGTCATCCCATTAGCTCCTTCAACTTGTGCATGATTCATCAGAAAGCAGAATGTGGCCGTCAGATCGGAGTCATCCGGTTTGAATGGCACCGGCACTCCCGGATCCAGCCAATTCTCGGCGAAAGTACACCCCAGCTTCTGACATCCCACTGGAAACCGACGCAGGCACAGGGGCCACCCAGCTCACTGTCCGACACCTGCACACTGGCTAGCAGGATGCCCAGCAGAGAAGTTGCAGTCTGGTTTCAATTCCTCCATTCTTGCCTCCATAGGTGTAATTTACAGGAGGGATAGGGGGGGTTACAACCCCCCCCCCCCCTAATCAAAACTGGCCAGTGCAATCACCTCAAAAACCTAGTTTAATTTCCTTTGCCTAAATAAAGACATTTGCACCATAAATTTATGCAGAAAAGGAACAAACTGTTGAAGATAAATTCACCACAATGCAAAAAAAGGTGTTTGACGTTGAAAATTTCAAATTTTGCTCAAAAGTGGAGATCTCAAACCCCCAATGTTGAACCCAAAGTTACGCCCTTGCTTGCCTCGGTGCCCCCTGTGATGTATAGATGGTGAGGGACTCAGAGATGGTCTTGCTTGTCCACGTAGTCAAGATCATAGCTATAGGTTGTATCGGATAGCCATCTTCACCTTTTTCTCTATGTTACCTCTGACCCCCCGATCCTGATGAGCGACCCAAAGCCACACGTCATCATCGTCCAACGTCAACCACACAAAGCAGGACTGCACCTTAGAATTGATATGCAATGCAATTTTAAGAAATTCTTTTTAGAGTAAAGCTGATTTTGTAGTCTCTGGTGTACTTTTATTGGGAGCATATCAATATCTATGTTGTCAAGGATTATCACCTTGATTTTAGGGCTGGACCCGAATATTCAAATATTCGTTCGGTGGGTTGGTATTCGATTTGAAAATTTGACATTCGAATATTCGTATTTTTTTTTATTTTTTATTTTATTTTGGTTTATTTATTTTCTGCATTTATCTCTCATTCACACTCCAGTCCAGTTGTTGGCGGTAATGCACATTGAAGTTGGTTTGCCAACCGCCAATAAACTACAAAGAAGAAGAAGAAGAAGAAGAAACTGTCGGTACACGATGACGGCCACTTCGAGCATTTAGCAAGCTGGGCAGAGAAGCTAGCGACGATAACAAGTGCGGAAATGTAAAACTGTTTTGCGTTTTTCCGTTGTAATTCGGCCAGAAACTTCAACATTGTGAGGCGAAGAGATCGTTTTGGATTATAAAGCTTGGATATTACATTTCCTTGGACTCTTGGGGATTTATGAAAATCAAGTTTTGGTCAAAATACCACTTTGTTGCTGAAAGGACAACGAAAACAGGCATGCATGCACTCTCGGCTGCGCAGATTACAGCTGAATTGTTTTATTTTCTGTTACTTTGTAACAGTTGTGTACATGGCTGTATATTTTAAAGATTTAATGCTTTAAAAACGCTCATGAGTGGAAGTTTTATCGAGGTTATAGCGACGCCCCAGTCACAAAGTGTCCCGTTGACGGGACGGTGATCCTTGAGAGGTTAAAAGTTTATTAATTCTGAACGTGTCTGGCCTGTCTATCTATATTGCACCAAATACGACACTGCACTCCCTTGTGAAGTCGTTTGGATGAAAGGTTCTCAAAATAATCAAAATGCAAACAAACCGACAGACACAGAGATTCCTGCCTTTATTAGAGATAATAATATGTTCAGCCCCCTCTCTCCGAAGCTTCGAATATTCGATGCTCATTACTACCGAAGCTTTGAAGCTCAAAAAAATGGTATTCAGACCAGCCCTACTTGATTTAAATTCTCCGGCTTGTCTTTAAAGGAGTGATCCGTTTACCTGTCTGTGTAGGGCAGCCTATCTTTAGAACTGTATTTTTTATCTTGTTCTCATTCTGCCTGTCTGTAAACTAAGCAGCTGTTTGCCCGTCTCTCTGTTTGTCTACATGTTTGTTTGTGACCCATCAGCCGCTCAGTAATAACTTCCCTTAAAGGTCCCATGACATGGTGCTCTTTGGATGCTTTCATATCAACCTTAGTGGTCCCCTAATACTGTATCTGAAGTCTCTTTCCTGAAATTCAGACTTGGTGCAGAACTACAGCCACTAGAGCCAGTCTCACAATGAGCTTTCCTTAGTATGTGCCATTTCTGTGTCTGTAGAGGGCAAAGCAGAGAAAGGGGAGGTAACCTTGCTCCTTATGACCTCATAAGGAGCAAGATTCCAGATCGGCCCATCTGAGCTTTCATTTTCTCAAAGGCAGAGCAGGATACCCAGGGCTCGGTTTACACCTATCACCATTTCTAGCCACTGGGGGACCATAGGCAGGCTGGGGGAATGCATATTAATGTTACAAAAACTCATAAAGTGAAATTTTCATGCCATGGGACCTTTAAACACTGTGAAACACACCTTTTATTTGTTGCTCAAAAGAACACTCATCTGTCAGGTTTTCATGAACTTTTATCAATTTCACTTGAGGTGCAGTTAGGGGAAAGTGATGGTTGTTGGTGGAGGAGGTAACAGAGGGAGACAGGGCTCATTGCAGGCAGAAGAGGTTTTGTGATCACCATCGTCCCCTTTATCTAGAATAATAGTGATTTATTATATATATATATATATATATATATATAAAAAAACACACACACACACACACACACACACACACACACACACACACATATACATACACACAAAAAAATAAACTACAGTGTGCAAATGTCTGGTAATCAACTACATGTAACTCCAGCTTCAGCTTTAGTGTTTTTTTTCTTTGTGTGACTTCAAATTCAGATCACGTGTGTGAATATGTTTTACAAGTGCAAATTTTAACATACATGTTCAGATTTTTTGTTCTGCAAGTTCTTACATCGTATTCTACAAGCTTTCACATTTTGCACCATATTTACCTTTATATATATGCTGTCATATCGCCCAACCCTAACTCTAACCAATCTCTTTGATGAGCACATGTTCAGGTCCCAGTTTAACAATGAGGAGTCTTTTTGACTGACTGTCTTTTTGGGCTGTTGTGTCCTCAATACACAAAGGAAACTACAATATATAAAAGGATGCTACTGATGCTCAATGCATCATTATTTTGTACTCCATCTGTTGTTAATCTTCCTCTTTTTTTCTCTTTTCCCTTTTAATAAAAAATGTATTTTCATTGAGTGTTAGGAGTAGAGAAAATGTGTTTCTACAGAAATTGAAACTGCTCCAGAATGCAAATGTTTCTGCTGCACTATACATGAAATAGAAACCATATTTCAAATAGAAATCTGGTTTCTCCTCATCCCGTGACCTGATCCGGTGCCAGAATCTGCCCAGTCCAACCTGTGTTTACTGAATAAGATCAAAAGGCATCGCTCAGTCTTTGTGACTCAAACAGGCTGGCGAGGTGAGAGATGCAAGATGCATTTGATTTGCTGCGACAGTGCAAAGGATGATTCATTGATGATGTTCTTGAAGTGCAAGAGCCCACAGAAAAACATCTCCTCAGTAGGTGTCCAACAACATCAAAGCCTTTCCTCCCATCAGGGATGCCACCAATGTGAATAAATTTGGCGACAAGAGGAAAAGGAAAGGTGTTCTCACAATAATCAAATCCCCTGAAGCGTAGAGCAAAAACGAGGTAGGTTCTGGAGATGGTGTTACACTGTGCAGCAAAGCATAGATTTCCCTGGTTATTGCGTTTTTGCTCTTATTAATATCTTATAAATAACACAACATCAACTACTGTGTATCTTTTCTGCATAATAGGGTAACTACCGTTTTTTCAACCTGGACCCATGTTTTTATGTCTAAGTAACTGATGGGAACAACAATCTTTGACAATGTAAGTTATGGGGCAATTGTTCAGTTTGTATTTACCTTCACAAAAGTGCTTGTTTTGCCATTAACGGGCTGCAACAAGCTGTTTCTAGTTAAACAAAAAAGGTCTCAAAGAGGTTTTAAAGGTCTATCTCTGAAGGGATCCTTTCCATAATGTTGTCAGACACTTAGAATATTAATCTGAGTCTGTCAGTGGCAAAACAAGCACTTTTGTGAAGGTAAATACAAGCTGGACAATTGCCCTATTAACTTACATTGTAGCTTGTTTTGCCACTGCAGCGATCTTGATTAAAACCGGATCAATTTCAAAGATCGTTGTTCAATCGTTGATCGTTGGAAAATAGGGTTCAGGTTGAAAACAAACGTAGTTACCCTTTAAGACCCAATAAATGGATCCACTTTGCACTCAGAAAAGGACAGTCAGTACAGTTAGTATATCAGAGAACTCTTATGAGACTGGGCTGGTTCGCCAGGTTGTGGTTGGTGCCTTTTTAGATTAGATCCAGAGTAATTGTGCCTTTAACTGAAATCATGATTGCAGTGTTCAAAAGAATGTCCAACTGGGTATTCATGGTTTTCTTTTCCTCAACATGGTTTGGAAATGCAGAAAACACAAAATAATTCACTAGTTTTCAAACAACTATAAAGCAGACTCTCACAGTGTCCAATGTTATTGTCTAGCAACTGTGTTCTCACAAGTTTAGCCACTTGAAGACCAAGAACATCACATAATCAAAAACAGTTCAAAACGACCCATTCAAACCCTACGTGATCTTTTAAGGTTTACAAGTGAGGCAGGGCCTTTAATTATTTTGCAGCCAGGTGGCATATTGTAATGACACCGGTTACAGGAGAGTAGTCAAACAACCGCCTAATTAAAATCTACCATCGGAGCAAATCACTGCCAGGATGTTGTTGCCTATAATAAGGTGTCACTGACCATAACCCACTGAAAAACAGACAACAGCTGATGATAGACAGCTTGTGTACACAAAGATCAGTACATGCAATATTAGGAAAAGACTGAAATCAATAATGATTTTTAATGAGATTTGTTCGAGTAGATTGGCTTTACTTTGGTGGAACAAATCAATCTGTGCTTTACATTTTATTCCTGCAAAGGAAATTTGAGTAAAGGCTGCCTTTATGAGACATATTTAGCCAGAACTTTATCCATTAAAAGTATGTCAGTCTGTTTGAGATTAGATTGATCACATCTTTTGTGTTCATAATGGTTTGAATCCAAGTACTGGAATAGCAGCACCATTATTACGACTTACAGCAAATTGCCTAAAAACCACTTTAGGACATGTTCCTCAAGTGTTTCAACACCGAACTTACAGCAGCAATATCAATTTATACTGTATAATATGTAGCTTCTCATTTATGGAAGAAGGGAAAACACTTTGGTTGAATTGCTCACAACTCAGAAATATTAAAAAGGAACACACCAACTTATTGGGACTTCAGCTTATTCACCGTATCCCCCAGAGTTAGATAAGCCCATACATACCCTTGGTCATCTCCATGCGTGTCGTAACTCTGTCTAACGCACCCACCGCTAGCCTAGTTTAGCACAGATCCTGGAGGTAACCGGCTCCATCTAGCCTACTTAGCTAGCAGTGGGCGTGTCAGAGTTACGACACGCATGGAGATGAGAAGGGTATGTATGGACTTATCTAACTCTGGGGGATACGGTGAATAAGCTAAAGTCCCAATAAATCAGCATGTTCCTTTAAGAGACAAGCAGTCACACAGAGAAGTTGCTTCGTTTTAGGGGAAATAAGCCAGTGGAGACAATTTAGCATTTTTTGGGGAGTTCTTGTACAGACTTGTACAGAAAAAACAGGTAATGCGATCTCTGAATTCACAAGATTTTTCAATCCGCTGGAAGAGACCGTGCAAAAATAGGAAGGGAAAACCCAAGTCCCATGTGCTTCGTCAAGTCCTGATTTTACAGATAAACAGATTCCAAAGGCATGCATAAATGATAAGCCCCTAACAACATATGATTTATCTATTTGTAACAAATCATGAAAAGGGTGAGGGTTATGAAAAAAAGATGTAAGTATTGCTTTTTTAAAGACATAAAAACATCTCCCTATCTAAGGGCAAGTAGGGCATTTTTAAGAGGCTAATAGTGATTTTAAAACAGCAACAGAGTTCAGGCTCCAATTCTCCTAAAACGTAATCTTTGTGAATCTATTTTGCAAATGTGGATTTGCTCTTTGCCACAGTAAGCAATTAGTGATGATCTTATAACTCCAAGGCTATACAGGCACAAAATATTTGAAAAACATGAGTTCTTTTACTCATAAAGGCCATTTTATAGTCATGCGTAAAATCGACGGCGTAGCCCCGCAGACCCCCGCAGACCCCTCTGCGTCTACACCGGACCCTATGCCGTAGCCTGACGCACACCTCTCGAAAAATTGAACTACACGTCAAGGCGACGCAGACCGCAAGGACTGTGATTGGTCAGACAATACATAATTTCCGGCGTGTAGCTTTTCCAGTTTTCCCGTCCCTCTAGGACGCCATTGTTTTGCCCGGAGTTGTTTGTTTCGTAAAAACAACGATGGATCAACGAAGATCAAGATTGCCAGATGGCAAACAATTCATGGAAAGAAATTTACCAAAATGTTGGACTGGACATCACTAGCTAAGTTTCCATCCACTTGTCAATCGAATTATCTGAAGTTCGGTAAAAAAACTCATGCGAATAAAGCTGGTGAAAGTGTGTTTCCATCCAACAGCTTTAAAGCGAATAAAAACCTGTGCGTAATGACGTCACATGCTGTTTTGCGATTAAATTGGTATATTGAATTGATTTGAGACATTTTATGGTGTTTCCATTCATTTTTGAACTGAATCGCACAAGATTCAAGCAAACTTTTGCGAACAAAGTTTTGCTAGACAAAAGTAGTTGTTAAAGCGCCCATATTATGCTCATTTTCAGGTTCATAACTGTATTTTAAGGTTTTACCAGAATAGGTTTACATGGTTTAATTTTCAAAAAACACCATATTTTTGTTGTACTGCACAGCTCTCTCTCACTGCTGCAGATCCTCTTTTCACCTGGTTTCTGTTTTAGCTACACAGTGAGACCTCTTTTCATCTTCTTCTTCTGTACTATCTTTGATTGCACTCGCACATGCTCAGTAGCTCAGATGTAGAGCATGTCAGCTAGCTAACTCTAGAGACTGGGAGCTGGGAGACTTCTAAATGAGGGCGCACATGTAAGTAGTTCTTTTGTAGATTATGGTGAACTTGTGTGTGTTGTAGCAGTGCTTTGCTATTGAGAACGACGTAGCATACTAGCGTTAGCCAGCTAGCGCTAGCATTAGCCGGCTAACGCTAACGCTACGAGCTAACGGTTGTGGTTAGCCAGCTCATTTCGGACTGTGACGTCACAGTCCGAGGCCGATTTTGAACAGCTCACTAGGAGACTGAAAGCAGGACACATTCAGAAACCTGTATCTCACTCAAAACAGCATGGATGGATTTTTTTCAAAGTTTGTATGTGTGTGGAAGCACCAGAGACACAAAAGAACACCCCAAATCCCAGAAAAAGTGTTTTTTTCATAATATGGGCACTTTAATATTAGAAGCCAAGCTATAGCCTAAGCTCCGATGGACCTTTGGCTGAGGATATGATCCAGCTCATCAAAAAGGTGGAACTTGCCTTATATTTTCCCTCCGGCACCGCTGCGAGACAACTCTCTTTTTTGAGCCGTGTATCACTGTTTGAGGGCCTTCCATTTACTCCGCAGGACGTCCCATGGCTTGTCGTAAGGGACATTCTAAAACGCTTAACGTGAAAAAGCTTAACATGGTTTAATATCTAAACAATGATCAATCATCACCAGATGTATCATGGTCATATCTTGTCATGAACACTTAAGCCTGTCAAAAAAACTAAATCGAAATCCAACGATTATAAGTTATCTCACGTTAATGTGTCAGATAACTTCCATAATATTTGGACATTGGGTTAGATTTGACCGTTTTAAGTGGTTATGATGAGCAATATAGAAGAGGATTTTTTGGTGATGATTGATCGTTGTTTAGATACATTAAACCATGTTAAGCTTTTTCACAATAGGACTTATAAAGCCAATGAGAACTGTGGAGAGTCAACCCCCAGCCGCTCCGCTGCCCTGAAGCAGAAACGCTTTATGTCAGATAACGTCCATAATAATTGGACTTTGGGTTAGATTATTTGATAGTTTTCCGTGGTTATGATGGGTAATATGAGAGAGAAATTTGGTGATGAATGATCATTGTTTAGGTACATTAAACCACATTAAGCTTTTTCCTCGCCATATTAATAATATTAATACGGCCACTGATGAAGAAAATATTAACGTGAGATAACTTCTATAATCGTTGGATTTCGATTTAGTTTTTTTGACAGGCTTAAGTGTTCATGACAAGATATAACCATGATAAATCTGGTGATGATCATCGTTGTTTAGATACATTAAACCATGTTAAGCTTTTTCAAGTTAAGCGTTTAATGTCCCTGTCATAACTGTTGGTCATTTCCTTCGCGAGCTCCTGATAAATTATGGTGTTTCTTAGATTTTTGCTATCTAAAATAGCCGTTATATTTTTCTGGTAAATTAAATAAAAAAAGTATCTTGTCTCCTCGTTTGTCCACTTACATCTGTTTTTGTTTTGCAAACAGAGCGGAAATACTGGGCGGAAATGAACTGAAACTACTTCTTCTTCGTTTTATTGCGGGTTGCAACCATAAAATGACCTAAAACTTAATCGCAATTCATTATTTATTCGGCAAATAACGTTTCCATCAGCGTTTATCGCATAAGCTGTATCTCGATCAAGAGAAAATCCGATGAGACCGAACGTTTTTCGAGCATTTTTCATTCGATATCACTTAATTCGGATAAAAACGGGTCGATGGAAACATAGCTACTGAGTGCATGAAGTGGTGGAAAAGCCTGCGGGACAAATTTGTCTCCGCAAAAAGCTGGCGCCAAGAAGCGGTGATCCAGGTGGCAAAAATGTGCCTGCTTTATACCATTTTCTGTCCTGGCTGGCACCCCATGTCAAGCACCGGGACACGGAGTCGAATTTTGAATCTACCCATTTTATGGGTGTAACGTTTGGCTTTCCACATACATTTGGCCAAGCAGTATAATTATGTAGATTCTAAGGGTGAAAAATAAATAATCGAAAATGGTATGTCACTATATGTATTTGCAACGCTTTTTAAAATCAATTATTTTCCTATTTTCTGTTTATAATGGTACAGCTGACAGCAACTACATCATATCGGTTTCCAGCTAAACAGAGCAATAGCAAAAACATATGTATTTCTTCACAAATGAAATAAATGTCAGACTGACTTTCTTCTTAAAAAAGTTTTTTAGAAATGTCTCATGATATATTGTCTCTAGACAAGTATTATTAAACTTTTGTTTTTGTTTAAGAAGGAAAAGCATTGAGTCGCAATACTCAATACTATCAATTCACAATACTTCTAGAATACGATAAATGAAAATCGCAATACAAATCGGCACCAATGTATCATAAAAGAATCAAATCGGGACAAAAGTATATCATCCCAGCCTTAGTAGGGCTAGCAGTCATTACAGAGAGTTCAAACATCCTGTGCCACTTCATCGAGACTTCAATCCACTGTTTACACACTACACTTTCGTAACGGCTGTGTGAGATGTGTTCACACCTGTCACACATGTATCTAATAACATTTATAATAATGCATTCCATTCACAGTACGTGTTCCAGTGCCAGACCTTGCCAGAGTGTTGGGAACAACAGTCGTCATTGACTGACTAGTGTACTGAATTTCCTGCTTGGCCAAGTCACATTCCTTAATGGCTCAATGCTGACACTTTTGATGGACACACCTGTTATATTCGTTCGTAACTGGAAATTCAACCCATTTCCCTCCAGGATAGGATAGGTATTTTCCTATCAAAGTAACCAATTACTTTGATAGAAAAATACCTATCCTATCCTGTACGACCATTACTGTACTGTCTTCTACTATTATCTTGTCTACCTTGTCCACTTTCTTTTTGAACAGCTGTTGGATTATGTATCAACAATACAGTGCAAGCAGCTTGACACTACAACATTTTACTTGACATGTTGCTGTAAATGCACCAATGGAACAATGCACGTTTGTTGTTTTTACATAAAGCAATGTGTTTATATGAGTTATCCTGATTCTAAATATATAAAATAGAATATATTATATATATATATAATATTTAAAACTGAGAAGACAACCTGCAAGTTATCATTATTTTATCAAACTTTTGACACAGCACATCAGCCAACCATGATGCAACTGTAAGCTAGCATACTACATATAATTTTATGATTCTTCCGTAACAGGCTCCTGAATTGACAATAAAGTTGCAAAAAAACATTTCAAAACACTATTTGACTATAACCAAAAAGAAAATTAACTTTGCACATTAGGAAAGTAGACATGTTACCATGACATGAGTACCAGCACTACCATATCAGCTGATCCTGTATGACACAACTGATTTCTGTTCATTAAACAGGCCTTCGATTGTTTGTGTGTACACAAGCCCTTTAATAATAAGTGAAAAAACTGATAAGTCTACATATAAGGTTTACATCAGGGTAAAACAAAGCATGTCTCCCAGCTTGTTTTGAATCATTGCTCTAATATTATAATTACTGCGACAGGAACATAAATTACATACCTATTCATACATTTACTCATTCAGCTGTTTGTTTGCTCATTACCAAACCTGTGATAACAATGTCTATGAGCCGACATCAGGTTGTTTCAGCTTCTATGTACATAATGTTTTTTAAACCAGAATTACACACCTCAGACACCATGTTTGTATAAGTGTGTTCTTTTCACTTTCTGTCTTGATCAGACGAGGGGGGGGGGAGAGAGAGAGAGAGAAAGAGAGAGGTGGAGAAGGTAGGAGGGAAGAAAAGGGAAGTAGAGAGTCTGGAGAGGAAATGCAAGTGGGTGGAACATTAAGCAGAAAAACAGGAACACAGTGATAACATGAGCCAAAGTACACCTGCACACCTGAGTAAAGCCACTCCTTTCCCAGAACACATTAGAGATGGTTGCGAAACGGAGGCCAGAAATATGCACTGAAACCCTATTTAGCTTTAATATTTTACAGCCCTTTTGACATTGACAATGGTTTCGTTTTGGGGAATTTGGAGATAAAAGGAGTTTACGTGCATTTGTATTATATGTCGCTTTTGTTTAAAACTCACAACTTCGCGGTGGCAGCTTCAGAATAGGACTTTGGTATTTTTTGTGTGACCCACATCCGTAATAAAGATGTGGTCTATGGAGGTCAGCATCTTCTTTCTGTTCTGCTATGGTGAGTACAGTGGAGCTAATATGGATTTATGTTTTCATTTACAGATGTTGATTACAGGCAATCACATATTTAATGGGTCATGTTTTCGAAAAGTAGTCCTATTAGGAGAAAAATAATAACAATGCAGTGAAGCCTAATAACATATTTGACAGTTGATTCCCTCTGATTTGAAATGAATGAGAGTCCAAGAACACAATGAGGACCTTGGTCACTTTAAATGATAGTGGTCGATGGAAAATGTGATTTCATTTTAATGTCTGGTTGCTGAATAATGAATATATTATTGTACAGTTTATATAAATGCTAATTTTAAATAAACTACTGTGTGTGTAATTTTCAACCGTGTCTTTAACATCTCCTATAAACTACATGGGCTATAACATTAAAACTGTAAAATGCTCTGATTTGGTATGTATACCACTAGCACTGCATACAGTATATGTCATTTCATCATTAAAATGTGATCTATGTATGAATAACTCAAGCTATAAAATATAGGATGGTGTTTTGCATCAATTTCCTGTATGCCAGCATGAGAGCGGGCAGTTATTTCCTTGTATCAGAAAACAAAGAGCCTACTTTAGTTTCAGCCAACAGCAAAAACAAAGTCCATCTTACATATGTAATTTCCTCCTATGCTGTATCACTGAGGCTGGTCACGCAGCTCTACTGTAATAAAAGTTTTCTTATATGTGGAGCAGCACCGGCTGAGGATGCTGGGGCTTTATCGTTTTGGGCTGAACGCAGATAAAAGCAAGATGTAACCCGAGTCCAAAAGGTTGTCTGCGGCAGTAAAGTAGTAGTACAGTAGAGAATAGTGCCCCTACTTAGTTGCAATTTAAGTATAAAAACTTAAAAATATCTACTGGATTCATCTCGGTTGGTTTTCTTTTAGTAATGTCAGTTTGCTTTTAAATACAATATATTAAGTGCATGGGAAGAATACACAGGCTGCTGTTTTATCCCTTGATGCCCAGAAGGCATTCGATCAGATTGAATGGCCTTACATGCTGAAGACACTAAAACAATTTGGATTTGGGGAAAATTTCATTGAATGGGTGAACATAATTTATCTTAAACCAGTATCCTCTATTCTCACAAATTCAGACAGAACCCAATCTTTTGAGTTGAAGCGGGGTGTAAGGCAGGGTGACCCGCTTTCTCCTCTTCTTTTTGATATTACCTTGGAACCACTTGCAATAGGCATAAGGTGTCATCCAGGTATTCATGGGGTAAAGTTTGGTAATGTTGAAAGCCTTGTTAATCTGTATGCTGATGATTTATTGATCTGTTTATCAGACCCTTTATCAGACATAAAATCATTTAGTAAATTGTCTGGGTATACAATTAACTGGGACCAATGTGAGTTCATGCCATTGACAAACATGTGTCCTACTTTCTTGAAATCTTTGCCATTTAAATTAGTTACTACCCACATTACGTATCTTGGCCTCAAGATCTCCAGGAACCCCAAACTTTTACTGAAATAGAATTTTTTGGATATGATGGATAAACTAAAAGCTAATATTAGGAACTGGAAGTTGCTCCCTCTGTCAATGATCGGCCGCATCAATGCTGTTAAAATGGTTGCACTTCCAAGATTCTTGTATCTTTTTCAAAACTTCCCTATTTATTTGCCATTATCTTTTTTTTAAACAACTGGATTCAGCCGTCCTGTCATTTGTCTGGGCAGATAAACCCCCTCGTATTTCTAAAGCCCATCTGCAGAGGGATTTAAAGAGTGGGGGTCTCGGCCTCGCTGTTTTTAGGCATTATTACTGGGCTGCAAATGCAAGGGCTCTCATTTTCTGGCCTTACGATGATTGTTCCTGTCCGCTCTGGCTAAAGCTTGAATCCATGTCTGTGTCACAGACCTCAATCCCAGCATTGCTCTTTTCAAAGATATTGATATTTACAGGTGAGACATTTTGTTAGGGAACACATTTCTAATTTCCCAAATAGACCACACAATTATAATTTTTATGAGACACTTCTCTTAAAACCAAACTCCAAACACTTGATTTCCCACTTTATCACTGCCTTTGAGACACCAGCAAGTACCAGTCATCTCAGGGAGGCATGGGCAAAAGAACGGGGAGTTCCACTGTCAGAGGAATTATGGAACGAGGGCCTGTCCGGCATACAGAAGTGTTCTATAAACTCTAGATATCGGTTAATTCAATTTAAAGTCATACATAGACTGCATTATTCCAAAACTAAACATAATACAATATTTGATTCAGTGTCTCCCCTGTGTGATAGATGTGGCGGAGCCGAAGGTTCACTTTCACATTTATTCTGGTACTGCCCAGTACTGGACAACTTTTGGAGTGACATATTTAATCGTTCTCTAAGCAATATAAAATAAAAATTCAACCAGACTGTAACCTGGCACTCTTTGGCTCCTCCGAAAGGACATCGACCCTCCCTTCCCACTGTAAGCAGGCTCTCAAAACAGGCATGGTAGCGGCCAAGAAATTGATTTTACTCAACTGGAAGTCTATCATCTCCTTGCTTTTAGAGGTGGCTCAACGAAATGGTTTGTGTTTCTAGGATGGAACAGATTCGCCTTAGCAGAGGGGATGCACCAAACTATTAAGAGAAAGCGTGGAAGCCATTTTTGGCTTTACTTGATGAGACCTAAATGACCAACGTATAAAAACAGGCTTTTATGTATTTGTACGGTTTTATTTTTTTCGGCACTGACTAATGATTCTCCTCTCTGGACCTTTTTTTTTATTTATTTTTTTTGTGCGAGTCTGTGTGTTTGTTCTTTTTGTTTTGTTTTGTTTTATTTTCTATTTATACTCCTGACGATATCATGAGACAGGAAGCACTGAACTACTTTGGTTATTGTATGTATTCTCATATAGCCTCTGTCTTTCTTTTATTACTTAATTTACGTCACGTAACAATGTCAGATGCTGTATACCCATCTTGTAAACGTAGGTTTTTTCTATTTTTTGTAAAGGTTCCAAAAGTTAAAATAAAATATAAAAAAAAAATTTTTTAGAAGACAGCATTTAACATAACATTTCTTTAAGATTTGGATTTATAAATTATACAGATATGAAAATGAACTAGGCTGAATGAATAGAAACACAAAACATTGCTATCTACCATAAAATGATTCACAAAGCTCTTGTTCCCTTTTTTCCCCACAGTTTCTTTTTCATCTGGCAATGGGAGAGCGCGTTTTGTCTCCAATAACTTTTACAACGTACTCAAGTGGGACCCCGTGAAGACTGGGGAAAAGGTGCTATATAGCATCCAGTACAGGAGGTAAGAGAATGAGTGATGATTTATTACTACGCCTTTACTTCCATTGCCCTCTTGCACCTTTGAGCCTCCATGTAGAGATCCATATGAAGAGGTGGGTCAAAGCAGGAAAAATGTGTTTGCAGGGTAAACCCTCCGTTAGCTCATCGTGTCAGTGTCCATGTCGAGGCTCTGTAAAATGAGTAGATTGCTAACAAATTGAGAATGTAACCCTGGCCACCAGATGATCTGTGTAGGGACATTTTTAGATTTACGTCTTCAGTTGGAAGAAAAAGATTTGTGTTTGAGAGCCGCAGAGAAGTCATTTCTGGTTTTGGTCTTTTCATGTTTTTTTTTGAAAATAACAGCAAGGCTTGTCCTTCAAGATCTAGAAATTGTATCTTGTGTGGACGCAACTACTAGGTGCATTTCTGGCTTTCTTTTGCAGCCTCTTATCCCTCACCCTCCTATAGAAATGGCTAGTGGCTCTATAAATGCATTGATCTAAAACTGCCAAGCATATATTGAAGTGTACCACTCTGTTGCTTACATTTAACTCAACTGCCAACAGCTTAGAAGTAACACTAAAGAATAGCTATAGGGCACATTCACAGTCATTAGCATGAACTGCACTCTGCTCTCTTCATTGAAAGAAGATACTCATAGAGCACTTTTATGGCTGCCATGTCAAATCTTTTTCTTTCTTCGTTTAACTTTCTCTCTACAAAGTGGAAATGTCATCTCGTCCAATTACTCATGACGCAGTCTCCCAGACAAATGTCAAGTGCCATCTCTTTCCTACTGACTTTACTCCCATCCACTGTCACCTGGAATACTTGGAGTGACTTCCAGCATCAAATCAGCTGCAGAGGAAGACTGATTTAACTAAGCTCGTTCAATGTCGGTTTCTGGTTACATAAAAATGCTGTAATTTGTCTCCTTCAAAAAGAAACTGTGTTCCAATGATGAATGGCTGATTTAGCATGGTCAGGATGATTTTTGTGTGGTTGTTTCACTGTAGCCATGTACTGCACAGAACTGCCTCAGTGCCAGAATTTCATACAAGAGTTTTAAACTAGTGAATAATCAACTGTATCAAACGGTTAATTAAACTCCACAGAGCACATTTTTGTTTTCATACAGGACCAGTGAACCTACAGTGATACACTGCCATGTTCAGGTGGTTCCAGTATCACGATTTGATCACATTGTACCGCCATTTTTACAGTGATGCTGAGGAGGAAGCATTTCAGATGAAAGAGGAGTGTCAGAACATTACTGCTCAATCCTGTGACCTGACTGCAGAAACCCCATCAGTTCCTGACGTTTACTACAAGGCTCGTGTGTACTCTAACGGCAGTTTACTTTACCAGACCAAAAGGTTTAAACCTATAGCAGAAAGTAAGAATCGCCACGCTCATTCATGCATTTCTTTGTTTCCTCCAGATGTATTCTAATGCAACATTAATTAATTCATCGTTTTTTGCCCTTATAGCTATTTTGGGTGCACCAATCTTGTCTACATACACAACAGTGTCCTCCCTGCATGTTAACGTCACCCTGCCCTTGGGGCCAAAAGGAGTCTCCGTTGCGGACATCATATCCAGCAGCAAAAATGGGCCTTCCGAAACTGTTATTGTTTATACCTTAACTATCACCGATCCAGAGGGGGCTGCACAGGTGAGTCTCCATTGAAACACTATATACGGGTCCAAATATTCAGTCATATGATTATACTAGCCATTAGATAAAATATGATATAAGAGTAAAACCAGAAATATAAAAGAAATCTAACACTGAACACAACTACACACAAGTTAATATTTTCAGATGCCGTTGATTGTATGTCTACATAGCAGTAAGAACAGGCCTCATCAATTAAATTTGGTTGACAAACATAACGATTAATGATTTTTAATAATTATCCAGACAAACTAAATTATAAGTTTCTTGTTAATCTGACCCGTGAAAACTGCAATGGACCAAATCAGTTCAGAGAAGTTATCATCCATATCACCCTCTGTGTCTCCAGGTTAATACAAACACAACTGGCCAGTTCGTCATCAACTTGAAGAACAAACAAAAAGAGTACTGCGGATATGTGTTCTACCAGCCGTTTTCTGAATGGGGTCGCCCCAACAGTATGAAAGCCTCCTTCTGTGTCACACAGCCAGGTGAGGATAATGCAGAATAAAACCTCTTCTCACACACATTTTCAGCATATGATACGTCCAATATTTAATACAAATTTCAGGTGTGGATGATTTTTTGTTAATACATATTTCATATATTATATATATATATATATATATATATATATATATATATATATATATATATATATATGTGTGTGTGTGTGTGTGTGTGTGTGTGTGTGTGTGTGTGTGTGTGTGTGTGTGTGTGTGTGTGTGTGTGAACTCAATCACATGCCAATTTTGAATGGATAAAGTTAATGAATAACTATTTACATTTCTAAAAACTTGACTGAAGGGAGCAGATTTACCACTTATCATATTAACAAAAATTTAATTTCACTTGAGGACAACAGCGTAACACTCAGCATCTTAGAGCTATCAAGGACCCGCCGGCTGTGGAGAAAATGTAAGAATGAAGATACTTGAAAATGTTGCGTTTTCTGCATTTGACTTAAAGTTCTTGGTCTTTATTTATTTCCAAACAATCATTTCCAAGTGGCTGCAATCACTTCAGGAGATAAAAACTGTTTCTTATGAATCAGTCCTGTTATAGATGCCTTAATCTGCTCCAAGCCTCACTGTCACAGTATTACAGGTACACTAAACTCACTGGTTTAAACAAGGCAGATGCTGGTTTTGCATTGAAACAGAAATGATTGGTTTTGGCCACAATGCCGATATTGTTCAAACTGTGAATACATACATCTTAAAATACTCTTATAACTATTGAATAATAGTAAAAACAAAAAGTGATAGCTTTTCCAAAGAAAATGATCTCATAAGTATTTGGGCAGTGACCTCTCCCTTCTCTGTTGTTGTATTTCTGATGAGACAGGAGATTAGATTTGTCTGTTTGCAAAGGTGATATTCTTCTCAGCTTTCCTTATTGTTTATTCTCTCTCTACTGCTAAAGCTGACAATAAGGAAGGCAGCACAACTACACACATCCTGATGGGGGGGAAATCCTCTTCTATAGGTTGCTGTGTAAATGTCTGTTGAGATAGGTTCCTGTTAACCAACATACTTCTGAGAAGTACTTATATATACTGGTATATCAACAGCCCTACTTCACACAGTCGTGCTACAGTGCTACTCCCTGAGAACATGCCTAAGCTTGTGTGTCACAAAAGGACTTTTTATAATTTGCCGTTTTAAAGAGCTTGAGGGTATCTGATTTAACAGATCTGTTGTGCTTTTTCCGGATTGATGATGACACCAAGTCTCTTTTCCCTCAGATGATCCTCTGATGCTTTTGCCATGGGTTCTCGTGAGTGCTGCTCTTCTGACGGCCATAATCATAATGGCAGTTGTGTGTATGTGCAACTATGCAAAGGGTGGAATGGAAAAGAGCATGCCACAGCTATTGGTAAGACAATTGTTTCTGCACTGTCCTTTGGTGTGTTGACAAGGAAATGTTGCCTTACTGGAAATTCAAGTCCTCTGGCACATTACTGTATACACGCTGAATGTGCTTATGTTACGCAGGAACCTAAAGGCAAATAAATACATTGAGTCACGGGCTTTCAGCGATGACAAGAAAAATGTAGTGTGGTCCAAGTTTTGGGTGTAGTGACGAAGGCACATTTTTTGTTTTAATACCAGTGTTTCCTTTAGGATTTATTTTAGCAGTGGGGGCAGGTCCGAAACGGAACGGACACTTCGCTGCAACACAAACAAATATATTTATTCACCTCTAATTCATACACGCAATGAGGCATATTTTTAGTTGTGATTGAACTGTATTTTTTGAGTTACTATATAGGCCAACTTTGATCTTGACATATAGGCTAAGCATTTTGTAGCAAATAACAATAAACCCACTATTAATTACATTATCTAAATGCAGTGTAACTACTTCAGCATGTAAATAATGCACCTCAAATAAAAACGTGAGCAATCGCTATTATATCGAATCAACAGCCACGTGCAATTTAGCTAGCAGGTGACGAATACAAACAACGAAAAGCACCAGTTAAAGTTCCCATGACATGGTGCTCTTTGGATGCTTTTATATAGACCTTAGTGGTCCCCAATACTGTATCTGAAGTCTCTTTCCCGAAATTCAGCCTTGGTGCAGAATTACAGACACTAGAGCCAGTCCCACAATGAGCTTTCCTTAAGATGTGCCATTTTTGTGTCTCTAGCTATTGAGGAGGAGAGAGGGAGGGGCAAGGTGGAGGGTGGGGGTGTGGCCTTGACCAACTGCCACTTTTCTCGTTTGAAAGCCATGATGTCTCTCTCCCATGGGTTGGCCAAATTCTCTGGGCGGGCAAAGCAGAGAAAGGGGAGGTAACCTTGCTTGTTATGACCTCATAAGGAGCAAGATTCCAGAACGGCTCATCTGAGCTTTCATTTTCTCAAAGGCAGAGCAGGATACCCAGGGCTCGGTTTACACCAATCACCATTTCAAGCCAATTGGGGACCATACGCAGGCTGGGGGAATGCATATTAATGTTAAAAAACCTCAAAGTGAAATTTTCATGCCATGGGACCTTTAATTTAAATTTGCAAGACCAGGCTTAAATGAACTGACAACATAAGTTATACGACTTACAGTTCTCAAGGACGTACACACATGATCTCAACTGGCTTATCATCTGGACAGCGTCTTTTTCCTTTCTCCCTTTTTCTGCCAAGTGACGCGCGGGCTGCTCACGGCGTGAAGCGCGTGTCCGCACTATTCTCCGACATGCACTCTAACAATGCAGCCCTATTTCTGATACCGTGGGGGGCAGAAATGTTGCCATGGGGGGCCGCCACGGTCAAATCAACATAGAGGAAACACTGTAATACATCTTATAAAAAGCCAACATATTCACCTTTTAAAGTTTTATCACATGGTATAGTTCCCACATTTTAATATTCTGAATGCATTTTCTAATCTCATTAACGGATGTTCATTGATCTACAAAAATCAAGCACTTATTTGACTTTGATGGGTCCGTCTTTCTTATCTTCAAAACAGATAACCACACCCAGCACCCAGCCAAGAGTACTGCAGTCTCTAGATAGGAATCTCATCATTTCCAAACCGGAGGTCTGCGTTCCAAGTGACAAAACCGTTTACACAACAATCCGAGTAAAGCCAAATATGCCTTCAATTGGTTCTGGAGGTTATTCCCCCCAGGACATTCCCTGGCAAGGCAGCACTGGCTCCTCTGTGGACACAGGTGCACACAGTCGGACCTCAAATCCAGAGGACACGAGCGCCCAGTCCTCAGAAATCTACAGTGTTGTGGCTGTCCACGTCCCTGCTGAACAGAATGAAGACTTTCAGCAGGCAACCAATGACAACAGAGAAACCAGTAACCTCCCATCATCTTCTAGTGGAGAAAGCTGGGATAAAGGTGGAGCGAGTCCAAACCTGACCTCAAATGGAGTACGACCGTTACCTGATCTGGACCCTTGTGAAAGCAATCCAGCCAGGCCACTGCTGTTGCAAACAGTGCGGGATACCAACGGCCAACTTGTGTTGCCTTTACTCCCTTTTCAGTTACAGAGCAGCACAGATGACACAGTATCACCCCTTAACCCAGAGAGAAAACTACTTTTATCTGACCTCATAGACTCCAACAGGGACGGGCCATCATTGGCATCCTTGCAGAGCTTCGACAGCTCAGAGTGGTCAGACTCAGGGTGTGAAGATAGCGCTGTGCAATCACCAACCCAGCCCTACAGCAACGATCATTATTTCCAAACTCAACCAGTTGCTCCTTATTTCCACCAGGAATGTCAGAACACACCACCTGATAATGCCATATTTGAATCAGGTTACAAACAAAACTGGATCCCTGGATGCATCCAAAGACAGTTGTGAATACAGAAAGACAAACTATCCGTGGACTGGACGGGCCCAAAAAGGAGGAGTAAGGTGAGGAAGATAAAGACAGAGGAGGAGAGACCAAGGCAAATTCTTCTAGGAGGTTGGATGGTACAAATTCAAGAATAATTCTCCTCTCTATAATGTCTAAGACTTGCTTTTTCTTATTTGGATCATCAAATAACGTTAAAGACGTTTCATCGCAGTACCCTCTTTTAACAAAAGGGAGAGGAGGAAGTTGATGGCAGCACTGACAGGTGCTTTAGTGCCAATACAAAACTGAATGGCTTTGCTGCATGTCTGATGATGCAGAGACAGATGTTTAAACTCTCCTTCAACATAGTCCAAATTTATCCTGAACCAAGTCATATTTAACATCTGGAACTTTACATAAATGTTATATAAAATATGTGATACATTATGCTTTGCTGCAAATCTGGTTTTATTTATTAATCCACAATTGTAAAATGTAAAAAAATAATAAAAGTATGGATAGTCCTTACTTGTGAGTTTAAATATTAAGAAATAATTTTATATACATAAGTATACATATACAAGTCCTTGTTTACTTTACGTCAAATCTTTGCTTTCAACAAAATGTATTAAAAAAAAAGAAAAAAAAGAAAATGTATTTTAAAAAAGATGTTAAATTGTTGAAAGCTGAACCCAAAGTTTACATCTTTCATAACTGACATATTCTACTCTGGACTTCTCTTGTCACATGTTTTAGTGTAGATGAGAGAAGGGAATGTAGCAACTACGATATGAAGTCCCTTAATCCTAATATTTCAGTGTATCTCAGTATATTAAACATAAATATTGACATTGCTATGATAGTCTAAAGTCGTGTTCAGACACCTAGAATCTGTTTGGTTTGCATAATGAAAAAAACAAACAATCCACCTGTCATTTTGTAAGTGGTTTGAAATGCATTCAATACATTTTTTACTTTCAATTACTTTTTACAATTCAACTCAGTCTGACCAATCAAATCAGTTTTTAAGTGTTTATTTTTTTCAGAAAAGCTGCAATCACACAGTAAGTCTGGGCATTTGTGTGCCATCACTATGGCGACTTATTACACCATTTTAAAATACACAAACCCAATCTGGTCATTTTAAAATTACAATGTGGACAGTCAGCCTTAAAGATTAGATATGAAAACAAACCCGATTGCTTTGTGGCTGAACAAAGCATTCGATGATGCCTATGGTCACCACCTTTGAAATGGGACTGAAATGACTAAATTTATACTAGAAATTAATATATTCCTATTTTTACACTCACCAACATATTTCAGTATTATTAGCGTTTGCATCTATACATTAAAAAAAAGAAATGTTTTGTAACTCACACAGTTCATGAACTCATTTTGATATTCTTATTGTTTGCTTTTCTTTCAAGGAAAGAAAATAGAGTGTGTAAAGACATATAGAGAAGGTGGGGTCATGGTGCAACCTAAGTCACGCTGATAACAGCTAGGTTTGTAATAGCCTGAGCACAATCTTTTATACACGGATGCAAAGTAATAACGCCAGGTGTATTGAAACAGTGCGATGTGAATCACATATTGACACATTGTAGATGTACAATACAGATTGTGTTGTACATCTGTATTGTGGACAAAAGTGTGCCGAAGGAATGCAAATAAAGGTTATATAAAGTTACACCTTTGTTTTATTCTGTATTTACAGATTATGAATTTTTACTAAAATGTATGTTGGAAAGTTTGAGTTATATTAACTTCTGTTCCTTAGTCACCAGGTGAGGAGAATAACATATGCCAGAATAAACTAAAATCTGTTGCATACCGTACATATTCACGGTCTTAGACAATAAGGAGGTGAGGTGGATTGTGCAAGGGATCCAAAGTTCAACTCAACAGCCTGTTTGTTGCCAAGTAGTTTTCATTGTTAATCAAGGAAGATTAGGTTTGCAGAATTTCAAGTAAAGATGAGCCCATTTAGAATCTGGTTTGAAATTATCTCAAAAATACAGAGCCGCTTTTGTAATCTGGAAGGGGATTCCCCTACAATTTGAGATTTTGATTCCCTTTTTCGAGCAGCAAGAAAAGGAAGTGATTCTCCCATTTAACTGTCCAACACAGAGGTGGGGAACAGTGCATCTATCTCCATGCATTGGACGTTTTCCCAAGGGATAATATGAGCCTTGGGTGGATCTCTGATTTAAAACCTATTGTGTGCTTGGTTATGCAACTGTTAACAGATACCCTAATGGAATATTTTACAGTAAAAGCCTGACCTATATACACACACCCACAGGTAACAGGGTAGAAGTAATAGTATCTCATTTAAAGGATCTAAGAAACAAGTCACTATTATAGAAGAAGCTACATATTTAGCATTATTTTTTACCTTTAAAAAGAGGTCCGACAATCATATTTGTTGTTTTCTAGAGGTGTCCCGAGAAAATCCTAAAGATCTGACTCGGTATTGGCAGATACCCAATATTTAAGGACTTGGAAAGGAAGTCTTAAGGAAAGGACAGGAACTTAAGGAAAACTTGATCCAGACATTTATTTTTTATATTACATTTTTTCAAGGCAAAAAGTAGACCAAAACTCAGGTACATCTGTCACAAAAACAGAAAATTAAATGTGACAAAAAATGTTTCCTATATCATGGACGAAAAACTGCACTGACTGAGTACATGTACAGTACACCTTGTAGGATATAATATAAATGCTAACACACGATGAAAAACGATGGCAAAATTGAATCAATACATCCTGCGACACAGTATCAACAATAACCTTGACATTATGAACATGTCAAAAGCTCAGACTTATGGCCAGTTTGCTTTAATATAAATTAGTTGTATCAAAGACCTTTGCAAATGCATAACACAGTAGCACATAAGTCACTGCATGCAAAGAAGTACCGTAATATTGTCTGATGATTCAACCTTCATAGGTTAATGCTTTGATAAAAACAAATTACACTTTTAAACCACGCAGTCTGCTGCCGTGTCAACGATAAAGCCAGGTTTACAAGGTTTTACAGGACCAGGGACACGGTAGAAAAGGTTTTGCTCAATTGTACTGTAGAAAATAGCTACAGCAAAAGTGGATGTTGTTGGGGGCTGCTAATACATTTTTCTATGCAAACAGAATAAAAAGTATAAACCAGCATGGTGCACGTTGTGTTTCATAGCCCTCAGGCATCCTGTGAACCGCTCTTCATCAAAGCTCAAACATGTCAATGAACACAATGCTTCTGTTCTGATATTTGAGATCAAGTCAGCTATGCTGCCCTTGACATATGAGTGGGCTCTGTGTTTGTAGTGAAAATAAGGCTGATAGAAGAGCAGAAAAAAATATGGCATTGTTAAGGAAGATTTAACATGAGCAGAGCGCTGGAACTGGCAATGCATCAGCAAAGTCCAATGTTACAACTAACAAAAAAAAAAGCATGCCGATGAAATGAATGTGAAATGGCTTGTTTGAGTGGGAGTAAGTGGGAGGTAGATAGACAAAGAAATTGGATTAGATCCAGTCAAGAAACATTTGGGACAACTAAGTGTAGAATCAAACAGGATATACAATGACAAAGAGGAGTGAACCAGGCATACAAAAGAGGATTCTAACTCGTAGCCAATCATCCTGACTAGGGATGCACCGAAATGAAAATTCTTGGCCGAAACCGAAAACCGAAAAAGAGGAAACCAAGACCGAAAACCGAAACACCGAAAGAAATTATGCCAATTATTAGTACCATTGCATTTATGGCTATGACTGTGTACTAACTTTACTAAAATCAAGGCATTGCAATTGTATAAATTAATATTAAAGTTTAATTAAAAAAATATCTAGCAGAAATATGGCTACAATCTGATAGTCACATACAGTATATAGTAGCCTAAGAACAGAATAGCTTACCTATCGTTATTATTATTATTATTGTTATTATTTGAGGCACTTTCTTGTAGGATTTCACTGAACATATCCGACAACGAGGGTGCATGCCCCTCATCTGGTGCAGAGCGACAAGTCTTTTTTTCTGCGCTCTGATCTCCTGCGCTGGGCGCTGCTCCGTCTCCGTCTCCACGCGGGTTCTCCGCATCCATCGCGGCCTGGATCATTTCTCGTGCGCCCTGCTTTATTTCCGCATCCAAGTAATGGTCTTTATAACGCGGATCAAATACAGTCGCGATGAAGTGCAGAGGATCCGAATAGATCTCACTGAAACGTGTGCTGACAGACTCTAAGAGCGTACTTTTCATTGTTCTCACTCCGTGGTCCGTCTCAACCTCTTTGCTTAGGAGACGCTTTGCAGGTGGAACGGATCGATGGCCGAATATTCAGTGGATCCCTAAACCTGACAACACACTAAAGGGAAAAGGAGGGTTTTGGCCATGTTTGGAAAGGACATGGCACAGGACAGAAGGCAACCAGGTTTCACTCTTGTAAAAGGTTGTGTGTGCTCTTGTAAAATCCACGTGTGCATACTTGATTCTTTCTTCCTTCGGAATAAAAAAGCACTCACTGCAATGAGTCCTTGAAACTTGATTTATGCCCTTGGATTTTCTTGATACAGTGTATTAGTAGAGACTCACATTAACGTTTAAAGGGTCATTTTATACCTCAAAGGACCCTTTAAACGTTAATGTGAGTTCAATAGAATGTTTAGGGGTATACACAGTTATGATTGCCTAATTTACTATGTTCACTATCCACATTTAAGACAAAGCTCCAGCATGGAGAGAGTATCCTTTTTGAAAATTTTAAGATACCGAAAGAACTTCTCACCCTATCTTGGTGGTAGTCATCTTTTTTCTTCATTTGTCTTATCTGATAAGGTGCATAGAGATAACTCGGTCCACTGAAATGTATGCATGCTAATGATTCTGTACTCTGATCTCCAAGTTTGATAATGCACCATGACTCATCACTTCATGACCGTTTCTCATTTGCTCTCACTTGATAATGGAAAGAAAAAGTGTGATTATTGAAAGACTGTTCCGGTGTTTCCAAAGGAGAGGGCTTGTATGAGTTGTTAGTTAAGATCGTGTTGCAGGCATATTAAGCAATGCCACTAGCAAGAGTATCAGCACTCTCTTGGTTCACAGGGCTCAAAATTAGTTTTCTGTATACATGCACTGGTGCATGTAACTTTTAAAATTACAGTACAACCACCAAAAATCAGGGTTTCTGCAGGTTTCAGTAAGTCAAATTTAAGACCTTTTTAAGACATCATAAGCCCATAAAGATTGAAATTTAAGACCTACACGACGCATTATCCAAGTTAGATAGATACTTACCTCGGGATAATTAGAGTATCTATCTATCTATCTATCTATCTATCTATCTATCTATCTATCTATCTATCTATCTTGTGTGTGTGTGTGTGTGTGTGTGTGTGTGTGTGTGTGTGTGTGTGTGTGTGTGTGTGTGTGTGTGTGTGTGTGAGAGAGGAGATAATTTATTTAATAGAAAATTGTACTTTGCAAATATGAAATCATGAGATGACTATAGTGACCAAAATGATCACGTTATCACAGAATCCTGTTCAAAAGTACCAATACTACAGAATGAAATAAATTCATCAAGTTTTATGTCTAAAACTAATTTATTAGCATCAATATGCACTTTTTGTTTACATAAACATTAAAATAATACCATTAAAAATAATGGCCAGATATTAAAAGAGTGTCTTGCACCATGTTATCTACTAACATGTACAAGTTCAAATAAAGTTTTGACAAAAAAAGTTTTATAAAAAGATAAACCTCGTATTTCAGCCTTTACATTTTTTTATAAAAAGAATGTGTAAAAATATAAATTACTGACATTTAAAAGACAAATTAGCTTATCTTTATTAGTAGTGTTTGGGTGCACCACCATCCTTCATGTTGACTGAGCTTTCAATGTTGTTACGGAAAGGGCTGATTGGTTGGTTCCTGTCACATGACCTGTCAGAATGCCGCGTTGCTTCCATTATGAGCGTGCTTGCCGCGCGGCTACATTTGAACGAGTTTGAGCGCGCAAAAGACGCGATATGTGAACACGCCCTCTTGGCGAGTTACCTCATATCAAGCCACGGGCTACTGGTAGCTCGCGAGCGACGTGTTGGCAGGCATGAAAACGGGTCAGGGGTGAAAAAGGTGAGAAGGATATTACCCCTCTAGGGGGGTCCGGGGCCATGCTCCCCCGGAAGAAAATTTTAAATATTCCAGATTTTAAAGCATCAATCTGATGCATTTTGAGATGCATTTTTTGCCAACCAACAGTGTAATATTTCAATATGCACTCATTAAAGTTAATTTGACTGGCAAAACAGTTAAAGTCCTTCTGACATTACACAATAATAAAAGTCATAATTTTAACCCTCAGAAACCACCAGTTTACCGTCCGACCGGCACCTCCGATAAATATTTATATTATTTATGAAAGTTTTCGATTTTCTTACCGTTTTTTCAGCGAGCTAGAGTTAGCCATCGGCCCTGTCTTTGGTGTCTTTTTGCCTTTACAGAAGGTTTTATATCCAGCCTGGAAGTTGTGCCTCTTTACGGAGTTATTCAGCAATAAATCCACACTCTTACATCCAAGATTTATCCACTTGATGTCCGTAATTTATCTCGTTTGGTCAGTTTCGGCGCTAGCTGCTAATACTTCAACAGCTAATAGCCAATAAGCTACTGATCACAGTGATGTCTGTTTTATCTTCGTAGCTTTACAGAGGCTTTCTATCCAGCCTGGGCTCGCGTGGCTTTAGGAGTTGTTCAGCAATAAATCAAACGCTTACATCCAAGATTTATCCACTCGATGTCCATAATTTATCACTTTTCGTCATTTGTTCAGCTACATCTGTGTAGCTGCCGTCCAGTATAAATTCCCATGATGCTTTGCAAGTGTGTTTACGTTTTCAACAAATGAGTCAGGTCCGCACAGTGGAAGGTGGGTTCACTGACCGATGGAACCAAAACCGAGCGATAAAAACAGTAAAGTGAAAAAGAGATAATGGCATACTGTTTAGATATTTGGGTACATTTGGCCTTTTTGAAGAAATGTAAATAGTTTGTCAGTTATATGAGTTATAACGTTTATTATGTTTATTTTTGCACTGATGACTCCAAATATATAGGAGAACTGTTTTAGACAACACAAATTTTGTGTACCATTTCTCGTTTGTGATATCAATACATTTGAACATTATTATTTTGTTATTGGCAAAAGCGCTGACTTTTTGAAAAAATGTATATATTTTGTCAACTTTATAAGTTATAATGTTTATTTCTTCACAGTTTGACACCCAAGACATATGGGACTGATTTAGACAGGAGATTGGCTTAGCTTTATTGTTCTGTGTGGTATCAATAAATATCTGTGAGATTATTTTCCGTTTATTTATTTATTTGTTTTAAGGTCATACAACCTTTTTACATTCAATTGACCTCACTACAGCACAAATATTCTAAAAGCCAGTTTTTCCTGAAAAAAGATGTACATTGATTGACTGTGGACAACAGGGTTGATGTTTTACAAGCTTTTTAGAAAATAAAACCAGACGGAAAAGGTTGTAAAATGGCCTTAGGTTAAAGACTAAAAAGTTTTGGATCAATTTTTACTTCTTCCAACCATGTTAAATTAAGAGTCAATGTGGATTTACATATTGTAATAATATAATCCTACAATGAATCATTGTGAAAACAAAAATGTACTACTTTGGCCAGGTCATCATCAAAAAAGCGAATTAGTACATTCATGATTTTGTCCATGTTGATATTAGCTGCTTTATTTACATTTATGAAAAACGTCGAATTGTTTATCTTTTCATATAGCTAGACGTCTAAACTCTGGGACAAGGCCGTTATGTTTAAATAACTGCCATGCTGATTCCAAACAGACAGCTTTGTCAAGGCAGTTTGGGCTTCAGATAGCTTTTACAAATCATGTTCCGCTATGAACGTGCACACACGTATTGTTTGTATCATGGTCGGTCAGTAAAGGAACAGTCGCAGTCTTAACGGTAGCGGTCGTTGCCGGTAACGTACTCGTATGACAGAGTGCACGGACCGAAGCTTTGTGACCAGCATCTAATGACTAGCAAGCACTGTCTTCCCGCTGCTGCCGTCCAAAACATGCGCTGCAGAAGCACCCGGCTCCCTCAATTTGAGGCACAAAGTGCTAAACGGCTTCCCATCTCCACCCTTTTCTTCTTGTCCTCCATTCATGCCCAGCGCCATTTGTTTTTAACTACTTTCTCGACTAAAGCTGCCTGTATCTACAAGTTTGATAAACTTTGCCTACATTTTTTTAGCCGCGTTACCACGGAGACCACACCGGCACCGCACTCTGACATTTCGGCAAAGACCCGCCCTACTTTGCATCTGATTGGCTAGAACTCGTTTCATTGGTTGGTGGAAGTTCGATGATTGGTTAAATCCATAGACAGTATGGTTAAATCCAGCGCATTAAAACAAATCCCATGTGGACTTATTAATTTATTTATTTTTCTAAAATAGTCATACGGCAGAAATCGGGCACCAGGCCCGAGTACTTATACAATGATTTTCATGTCTGGTTGGAGACCCCTGCTCTAGAACTGTAATAACTTTCTGCGGCCAGCGTTTCTTGAAATGAACGAGGGTAAAAACTTTTTTTTAGACCTGACTAAATGAAATTTAAGACCTAGGATGAAAATCTTGCAGTTTTTAAGACTTTTTAAGGCCTTACATTTTAAGTTCAGAATTTTTGACTTTTTAAGACCCCGCGCAAACCCTGAAAAATAGTTTACTTGCACTAAACAATTTTTGGTGTATTTGTCCTTTCTCTGCATTTCCACCACAGCTGGATCCAACCTAAATAACTGACAGTTCAAATATGAGGACATTTCTAATGCTATGATGTAGGCCTACATTGAGTCTGCTGGCCCCTTAATTCTCTCCACAATTGTACAGTAAAATAACACCAGATTTGACATGGTGCTAGTCATGGTCATCCTGAACAGGAAAACAAAAATTGTCCACTTAGGAGTTCTGTAGTCTATGTTGACTGACAGCTTTTACAGCTGTGTCAATCTTATTCAGTCAGTATGGTTAATGGATCGACTTTTTCAGTCCCGATACCTGGGCTTTGGTTATCTGTAGATACACAATTCTTAATTAATAATACACTGTATACCTTCCACCTTATACCTTCCTTCCACCATGTGGAAGAGAGTAAAGGCACCAGACTTTCCTAACTAAGACAAAATAACATAGAATTTTTATTTATTTGTACACTCAACTCTTCCAGCATGTGACACACGAGGGAAAAAAAAAAAATAGCAAAACTGGATCGGTCCGTGGATCTGTTAATTTTTCCGATCCCCGATCCAGCTATTTTGTCAATATTGGGACCAATATCCAATCTTAATATCGGATCGGTGCACCCCTACTATTTGAATCCTGAAACAAATCTGAGATGTGGGTGCTTATTTAGAGGATGGAACCAGTAGGGCTGTGTATCATTTAAAAGAAATTTTATACCAGTACTTTTTTTCGATACCAATTTTATAAAACAAAAAGAAATAACATAACAGCATAAATCTTTTTATTCATTTTTTAGCTCCCACTACATCAGCCCCGTCTCTGTGCGTAACGTAGCGTTTTTCCCGCCTGCCTCTATGACGTCTAACGTTAGACAGCCAATCACAAACATTATTAGATCTTGGTAGAAGCCTGCTGCATGCTTATTTGCTCACTGTTGCTGATGAGATTTACTCCCTGGGTATTGAATGACCGGGCATTTTTTCGATACTTGATAGTGATGGGACAACCGACTTTTTTACGAGAGTCTGTTCAACCGGACGGTTGTTGGTTGGCCTACCGAGTTAATAGATTCGGTCACCGGTGATAATGTAGCATATGAATTTCCATTAACACAATTCTAAAATGCACGAGAAATAAAGGCTTCTGCTATCAGTTGATAAGTCAAACTTGCCGAGAACCTAGACACCCGTTTGATTACATAGACTCATGCAGTAGCCTACCCTCGGTTACGGTCCTTACGGTCTCGTTCAGTAGCCTGGTGCGCGGTGTCCTTGTGACAGCCTAGCCTAGCTACCATGTAGCAACATTCACTTCTCTAACATTTAACTTAACATAAACCAAAATAACATGACGTGTATTTGTATGTGATGTACTGTACTTCCCCATCGATAATGTGTGAATTGCCGTGAACACAATCCTCTAAGATGCACCAGAAACAAGGCTCGGTTAATAACTCAAACTTGCCGAGAACCAAGACACCGCTTGATTACATTAGAGTCGAGCGGGCCGACCGGTTGCACGGTTACATTAGACTCGAGCGGGCCGGCAGGTTGCACGGTTACATTAGACTCCAGCGGCCGGCAGGTTGCACGGTTACATTCGGTCTCGTTCGGCATAGGGTCTAGGCATTAGGCATTAGTAACTAATTTCCTGATTGATTCTACCACCACCACTCCAGTGGAGGCGCTAATGAGCTAGATTACAACACACACAGTAGCAGAAGAATACCAGCTACACAACGGCCAACCATTGACATATATTTAATGCCAACGGCACGAAAGAAGTGAAAGAAAAAAAACACGAGTGAGTCGGTCAATTGACGTATGGCACTCGATTCTCCCGGCTCAGTGACACGAGTCGGGTTAATTAACCGGCTCTTCGGTCAGTTCGTCAACACTAATACTTGATACTTTAGAGGCAATTCAGTCGGTGCCTAAAAAGTATTGAATTCGGTATACAACCCTAGGAACTAGGCTACGGTCTAGTAAAAGCTTCCTTCGTCATTTATTGGTTTATGTCATATTCACTGAACATATAATGCATAGAAATTGGTTTTTTAAAACACTGATGACTGGCAGTGTAAAGTTTAGCAGCATCCAACAGAAAACGTCATTGTACTTTTCCACTTTGACGTGCCATAAGTGAATCACATTAGGCAGCCCTTTTCCTGCCATCCCCATTAAAAAGGCACCAACACCTCTCTCTCCCAGACCAAATCACTTGATGAAGTCTGCATGTAATTGGATGCAATCACATCGCCCCCTCCCTCTCTTCTCCTGCATTTTAATGAGCACTTAATGGGTCCTTGATTAGAAAAAGGCACGAAAACAGCTGTCAAGGCTCGCCAGGAAATGATGGATCATCCAGGAGACTTTGCTGTCCATTAAGTTGTATTCTGGGCCCAATCACAGGTAAGTGAGAAGATGAAAAGAAAGTTTTGTAATATTTAGTTTCCACCAAGACAATTCCCTGTGGAACAATGACTGCTTCAGTTTTGAAACTGACAGATGGCTGTTGAACACTGAAGAGTGTCCAGTCTGAGCTTGCTAATATTGAGTAGATAGTAACCAGAGCTCTAGAGTGTGACCAATTTGGTCGCACAACGCATTTTTTCCTCTTTACATTTTGTGAATTCATGATTATTCTGCGGGTGAGACTAAAAGCTTTGGCGGCGGGCCGCCAGTTGACGTTGGCTGCTCTACAGCGACACTAGCGGCTGGCTGACCAAATCACTCTTCCTGCAACGTGAACGGGGGTAAACACGGGGGATTTGAATGGGATTTATGTATCGATACTCGCGGCTTAAAAATCAATACTTTCTTGGGGGGAAAAATATCGATTTATATCGCAGAATCGATAAAATTGCTCAGCCTTAATCGGTACTGAATACTAGATTTTTGGTATCGTGACATCCCTAGTTTGATCTATGAGCTATGGGGATTGAGTTGGGATTTTCTGTGTAATTAGCTCAGACTAGGGCTGTGCAATTAATCTGAATTTTAGTCGTGATTATGATTTTGGCTCCTAATGATCACAAAAACAGTAATTGAGAAAAACTATTTTGGTTTTGCAAGTAAATTGTTAATTTCTTTTGTTCTGAATGAAAAAATTAATTTCAACAGGGAAAGTATGAAGGGAAATTTCACAGTTCAAGGTTTTTTCCACTGTTCATTTGACTGTTTCACAGTTTATTAAGTTCAATAAATGCAACATCTTTCCAAAAAACAATGAGTAATCGTGTTAAATAATCGTGATTATTTTGTTTTTTTTCCATAATCATGCAGCCTTAGCTCAGACTTTATGTCACAACTTACACTTACAAAACAGACAATTTTGGCTGCAAACACTGACTGCATTAAACTGATGTCAGCAGGTATTGGTATTAAAAATCTAAATAAGATTAAAAAGTAATAGAATCAACTCTATTCAAACATGCTACAGTTCTTTTGTGTTTGATTTTTTTTTTTTATCCATAAATACAATATTTCAGATGTGGGCTCTCCAACAAGCTTCATGTCAACTCCCCCCCACCATCCTGCACTTCTTTTACTGGTTTCCTGCAAAGTGACCTAAATTTGGCATCAAATACAGTTGGCATATCACGGCCTGTTCTCTCCACAGCGACCCATACATTAAGGGTATGATATCCGTGGCATCTGTGAAGTGCAGATTAAATGCAAGAACATCCAACAGGGAATACATGTTTGCCACACAGTCACTCTGACTCTGGCTTTTATTCATAATGTATGCAAGTAAAAGCACAGAGCGCACATGAATTGTGAATAAGCATTAATGATTGATAAAACGCGATAAGTCTTTCCGTGTTTTCAGCAAATATTTATTCCTTCTTGGCTTGCCATACATGTTTCACCTGGTACATGTACCAATTAATTACACAGTTTGTCTTCTAGGTGCTCTAGGAAAGTGCAATCTAATGGATTTGCATAAGTGGTCTAAATCCATCAGGTTGAGCACTGGTTGAGTTTTTAAGCATGGTAGTGCTTTTAGAAAATTCTTAGTAAAACATAAAACATGTTTTATTGTCTGAGATCTTTCAATAAAACACAGCAACACCCCCACTTTTATACTATAAGCTGTAAGAAAAGGACAACATGAGATCTTCCTGGTGGACTTGGAATCTGAGGAGTCTTACAATAGAAAAGTAACTAATAAAATGTTGGCCCCTTAGCTGTTTTGTCCCTGTAGTTATTCTTAGTCAGACAGTCACTGCTGATGTATGATGAGAAGAGAAGGCTTGGCAACAATAGCTTGTATTGTGTGCTGATATTCCAGAGGCAGGTGTAGCCACTAAAAGCTTATAAATAACCCCCCCCCCCCCATCATCACACAATGCTGTAGCCTTGAGTGATGCCTTCTTTCCTCACAGCCCCTGTGTGCTTTTAGTTCCCTTCAGTCAGTGCTGCTGGACAACAAATATATACACAAATCCATAAAGCCTTGACAACACAGAGAATTATAATAAAATGTGGGCTGCTTTCAAATTATTTGTACAGAAAAATTAAAAATAAAAAAAACACACACACACACACACACACACACACACACACACACACACACACACACACACAAAAAACACACACAACAACACACACACACACACACACACACACACACACACACACACACAACACAAACACACACACAAACACAGCTTCCTTTAAGTTTTTGTTAGCAGAGCAAATAGAAGAAAACTGGATATCACCCAAAACGCACACAATTCTAATGAACTGTAATGAACTCTGCCAGACAGGGAGTACCGTGTTTATAGAGATGGAACAGCGAACAAGTTCCACGAACTAATCAAAGATCACTGTAAAAGATGATGAGAAACAAGAATATCGTCGCTGTCGGGCACAAACCTTGTAGGTCCAAAACTGTTGCTTTTCAGGAAATTAAAAAAGGCTAATAATTTGAAAACATCTGATTTAGCCATTTAGCTTAGACAAAGTCAAGATGAAATCACCTTGTCAATTTAAATATTTGTGAAACACGCACACAGATTTAAAGGGTGACCAAGAGCATTCATTTAAGAAAAGATATGAAAATGATGAAATATGGATATACAAGGTTTCTGCCCAAAAGCTACGATGTGGAAAAGGAAATAGTGCAAGAATCATTTCAAGTCAACTAATGATACAAATACTGGTCACTGAGTAGGGGTGGGCGATTTGTATCGTTTTGTATCGATAATATCGTAATTGTTTTGTTAATGATGTGCAAATTGACAGAGTATTTTAAAGGACTACAGTTGAAAATTACCCGGCTGGCTAACACTGGCACATTTACAGAAATGTTGAATAATGTGTGTTGTCCTTTATAAATAAAGAATAAGAATAACGGTAGGGTTCCACACAGTGAAACACCACACGAATTTCGGCCAGCGAAAGTTTGCCTCGGGGGCGTGGTGGAAAAAACAACACGCAACACTGCAACATTTTTTTTAATTGTCCCGGGCTGTCAGAAGACAGGGCGGTAAAAATGCACAGCAGCAAACCATCGGTAAAATGTTAGCTCATTAACGCTCTGGTAACCTGGCTATGTAGCCTAGCTGCCTTGCTATGCTTACAATGAAATGCAATGTCCGAACATGCTAGCGGTTGACCTGTCGGCTAGCTGAATTAGTTTGAGTGTTTAAACTGAGTGGTCTATTTGATGGTGTGTTTGCCCTGTTTAAGTTTGTGCAACATATAAACAACAATCCGTGTTGCTACAAGCGTCAATGTTCGCCACCAAAACATGTAATCAAACAAATGCACAAGTAGCCTAGCTAGCTAGCTGCCTGGCTAGGCTTTACAATGAAATCCAATGTCCGAACATGCTAGCGATTAGCCTGTCGGCTAGCTGAAAAGTTTGAGTGTTTAAACTAACATATACAGTGGTCCATTTAGTGGTGAATTTCGTCTCCATTCAACCTCAATGAGAGCAAAGCGAAATTTCTCTGTGGGGAAACCTACCGTAAGAATTAAATTACTTAGAAAAAAAACACTTCAAAACACACATTGGAACGCTACATATTCACTAATGTCAACAAAGATGGCGGCGCGCGATTGTGCAGCGGCTACTAGCTCTCCTGTCGGTTACAGCCCACTGAACTAATCAATATAGGACTACGATACAACACAGCCATTACAAGAGCCTTCCAGGCGGCTCATAACATCCAGGAGGACATTTTTGTGCATAATGAATGGAGTACCAACCGCAGAATCGCTGCCCAGCACTGCTCACCTGACCTGGAAGCCCTGTTGCTAATATACAGGCCATTTTATTTACCACGAAAACAGCACACTGCCATCTACATAGCCCCCGATGCTAACGTTAGCACAAGTTTGGCTCACTGCTAACCATAGTGAACAAACTGCAGCGCAATCACCTGGAGGGGATACATATTATAGCAGGGGACTTTAACAAGGCGTCCTTAAAGTCTGTACTCCCCAGCTTTTTTCCAGCATGTAGATTGTGCTACTAGAGGGAAGAACACACTAGACCATGTATACTCTAACATCAAGAAAGCTGTTACAGAACAGAGCGCTTTGTTTATTATTATGATTTCATCTTGCTTGTATCCTGCACAATTTACATTATAGCAGTGGTGAACAACTGAATGTTGACTCAAGAGTTCAATGTTCCTACACTACTTCAATTAGTATTAGTATTTTATGTCTTTGAATTGTTTTTACTTGAATACTTACATTTTAAAGAAAATAAATAAGAACTGTTTTCATTCCACATTGTGCCCATTATTATCATCAGTGATTAAGTAACTGACTTTTAAAAACACTTTTTTAAAGGATATCGTCTAATTATCGTTATTGTCAAAATCACCAAATATATTGAGATATTTTTTGTCCATATAGCCCACCCCTATCACTGAGAAACACCTTGAGCCAATGTACAGTAATTAAGCAGTAATGTATGGTACAGTTAATATACCGTTATACTGCTTCCCTGGGTAAGAACCAGAGCTGTATAGTAACGAAGTAGAACTACTTCACTACTGTACTTAAGTACTAAAAGGCTGTCTTTTTTTCTCCTACTTCCACTTTTACTTGAGTACATATTTTCGATGAGTTTAATACTTTTACTCAGATTTTTTATGTGCTGCATCGTTACTTGTTACTCTTGTGAATGCGTCACGCTACGGAGACTTTAGGTTACAGTGTGTTTAGTTACGGCTACATTAGTTACATAAAAAAATCCCCGAGATCGTGTCGGGTTTCTTTTCATTACGGTTGCCTGTTCAGAAGTCAGAGACGATGTAAGTTTGTACTCTATTTAGTTATTGTTGCAGCAGATTAATCTATTCCTGAGTTGTTTGAGACTGCAGTGAGTCCTGAATGTTAACCGTTTGACCCTGTGATGTGAAGCTGCTAGTTTATCTGTATTTTGCTAGCTTGTTAACTTTCCACTACATCACACATTTTAATTCAGTATTTGTTAATAAGTGATTAATAACCCACTGTTATATCAGATAATAGTAGTTATAACAGCTGTGACATTAATGTACCTTTTGGGGTTTATTTCAGAAACTTCCTTCATATCCAGCAATATACAGCTTGTGACTGCCTTAATACCAAGTAAAAAGATGAACTCCAACAATATGATATTCAAAATTTGACAGCTTTCTTTAATAACTACATAACACAGTACTTTTACTTTTAGTAATTGAGTAGTACATTTTAAAATAAACTTCTTGCAATACTTAAGTACAAAAAATGTTGAATACTATAGTACTTCCACTTAAGTGGGGTGCTTAAAGAGCACTTATACTTAAGTCACTTTTTTGATAGAGCACTTGTACTCAAGTATGGGTCTCTAGTACTTTATACACCTCTGGTAAGAACTGCATCATACTTTATTTACAAAAAGCAAAAATGGCATTAGGAACAGATTATATTTTATGTAGGAGCAACACAGGAAATATACGAGAAGTGGATGACCAGTTAAAAGAAGAGAAATAGCAGTAGAACGAACGTAGAGTCCAAGGCCAGATTTAATGATTTAATGATGAACCAAATGGTCCAAGTCTCACTCTCAGACCTTCTCCTACTTACAGCTGATTTGTTCCTTTTCCTTGGTTCATTATGATACCCTCTTTATATCTTTCTCCTTTTCTCTTTCCGACGTCTTCCCTCACTCCCCACAATCCTCTGTCTCCTCTCTCTCTTCCCGCTTGTCATTTCCCAGCCTTTAACTCTGTATTCTTTGTACCCAGGTGGGATAGTACTGAGCTGACTGAAATCAATTTATATTTCTTTTAGTGACATTTATTGAGCAGACATTCGTTGTTCCAATGCAACCAGTTGTTCTCCTGAGGCCATTCCAGCTGTTTCTTTCAGCTGCTCTGGTCATTTGGTCCAGCCTCTCTTATTGTACAGGGAGCTATTGTGTCAAGCAAGTTGGTCTCTTAGCTGCTTGTCATCGGAGCTGTCTGTAAATCGATCTGGCGGATGGCAATGATCTGTGTCTATGTGTGTGCCTGTGGTGGTTGTGTGTGTCCATTTAGGACCAAGTGTGGTGTAAAAGTGTATGTGTGTGGGTGCGTGTGTGCGTGCATGCGTGTGCATGTGTGTGTACAGGGGAGCAGGCATTGGTCTATATTTACTTAAGAATGAAAGAGCATTGTGCTGTCCACATTCTTGGCACTGAAGGACACTTTGTGTTCAGGGTCACCCTCACCACTTTATCAAGGGAGGAATAGAGGCAGGAAAGAGTGAGGTATACGCAGACAGACAGACAGACAGACAGTGGGAGGAAATACTGAGAGGTGAGACAGCAAGATTGAACGAGATCTTCAAGGAGAGAGAAAGACAGGTAGACAGAAAAGGAAGTGGGATATATCCGTCCTACAGATCTTTGACACCCAGAGGACTTCACCTGTTTCTTTTAAGAAAGCGTGAGTGGGATTTTCTTTACTCAGCCTTCATCTAGATCCAGCACAAATGGCATACAGCTTTTTTTGCCTTTCATCCGTTAAGACGAGTTACTGACTCATACGTGATAACCCAATGAAATATAAAACCACAACACTAAGAATAGTAAAATGCACGTGCACTGCATCTACAGTACATCTGCATAATGCTGGTAATTATCCATCTCTCTTTGTACTGTCAGAAAGGTTTCTTTTCTCTTGAGTCTTTGCTCGTTTTTCCAGCTAGTTGAACTTCTTAATGGTCTCGTCTTTTGATGGCCTCAATGAATCTAGCTTTTTATTACTCTCTGGGGTCTGGCATAAAGCAAACTCCTGAGTGTTCAGAAAACCCCTTTATCCCCAGCGAGTAGAATAGTAAATCATTGTCCCCTTGTTCCTGTGTTGATACAGTATTTTTTATTATGATAGATCTAAAAAAACGAGCTCTCAATTCACCATAAAGACTGAAAACTGCACTGTGTGTAGAAAAGAGCATTGCTTTTGCTATTTTCACTCCCTCCAGGGGCCCAGGATCGAGGTCTACCCATGGAGACTGATCAATTTTAATGTGCCAGAGGTCGACCTACCATTAACATTATTCAAACAAACACCTCTTTTTGCACTACAGTGAGCCACAAAAAAAGCAAGAGGGGAATCAGCTGGCCCACTAGCCTGTTAGCTAGCTCGCTGCTGTTTTCCACGGTGTAATTGAGGGAGATGAGAAGAAATAACACATTACGCTTGTTTATGGCGCTAACACAGGTGGTTGCTATTGGGAGTGGTTGAATGAAGCCATCACTCAGGCGCGACCTGATTCTGTTTGTTGGGCGCGTTCTGCATTCACTTCCCCAGAGCAGCCACATGATTAATGATGGGCAGGGTAAGGGCAGCAGCATGGCGGACCTCAACTGATGAATTATTAGTGATTCAGCAGCTCACGAAGGGGTGATTCATGTAACGTGGGACTAATACACACCTTTGCTCCACACCTACCTAAAACCACACTGGGCTCCAATGGAGAGAAAAAAACATGACATGCACAGTAGTTTATATGATTTGAAGTATTTCATTTCAAAATATCCACACAAAAGACAAAAAAGTGAAACCAAAAGACTTACAGTATGTGTATAAAATGCGTCTGCTGACATTCAAGTAAATCACATTATGGGTTATTATTAAAGCTGAGATGAAAAGTCAATTAATCCAAAAAAAAAAAAAATCACCAAAAATGTTAAATATTATTGATTCCACCTTCTCAAATGTGAATATTTGCTTTTTTCGTTAACCTCTATGTCTTTGAGTTTTATCTGGGGCTCAGACAAAACAAGACATGTCATGGACCAGCTGAGGGTACGGTGCCTTGCTCAAGAGCACGTTGGCAGTTCCCAGGAGGTGAACTGGCATCTCTCCAGCTACCAATCCACACTCTGTACAGGGACTTGAACCAGCGACCCTCCGGTTCCCAACCTAACTCCCTACCTACAGACTGAGCTACTGCCATCCCCAAGAGATGTCAGAGTGAAGAATTTAGAATTGAACCCCACTTATGGTTGGTGTGTTCGGTGTGGTGCTCCTTTGAAAATGGAAGTCAGGAGGGTTTTTGATCCAGGATGTAATTGCAGCATCTGTTGATTCAAAACCATCATGTTATTATTAGTAGCACCCTGCTCTGTCTGCTCTTTGGTTTGCTAGTCCCAAGACACTTCAAGATTTTAGAAGACCCTTTTAATAGTCCCAATATATCAGAGAGTTAAATGGCACGGTTAACATTTTGTATGCACTTAGCTAGGGCTGTACCGAATACCAGTTTTTGATCTTCGAAGCTTCGGTGCTTTTCAACAGCGAATATTCGAAGCTTCGGTGGCGGCTGCAGCGGCGGGGGAAACCAACATTTCCAAACCGCACCAGAAGGCAGCTTTTTTTCACGGTAAAAGAGACAAGCGAGATGAAGCAACTGCTTTGTTGTTGCAGGACACAGTCCCGTTACTACAGTAGGCTACGTTTTTACTGTTCGTCATTAACTGCCGTAGCCTATTTGCAAGTCACGTTATTTTCCATGAAAATTAAGTGCACATTTTTATCACGTGTAAACGGCGGATAAAAGCAGCTCGTTCTACTTACAGAACTCAGGTGATTTCTCAAGCTTGATGTGCTGTTGTGGTAGGCCAGTTTCAAATTGCATATTTGACACTCTGCCTTTGTCTTGTCCTCACTTACTTTAAAGTTCTCCCACACAGATGAAGTCTTCGGCATTTTTGTCTTCTTTTCGCTGAATCATGACGGTAATGAAGTTCGACTCATGGGCGTTCTAACTGGGGCATGTGACGTGATGTCCCAGTAAAATCTCAAAGTCTCCTATATTTCACAGTAGATTCATTTAGATTGATAATAACGGGTAAAAAGGAGAATACATTTTGTTTCTATTATTTTATTTTCCACAATGTCAAAGCAACGCAGCTTAACCCAAAATACAAGCTCAGGCATGCACTTCTGTCCATGCAAACTGCGCTGTTCTGCGCTCTAGCCAGAAAATACTCCCGTTGCAGGAACACTTTAGTAGTCCAAGCAAATATATTTATTAAGTATAACGAAGTTGGGTTGTCCATCCAATTAAAATGGCTAGGCTATATAAGAAAATTGTAAAAGAGTATTATATTTCGAACATATTCAAGCGCGAATGAGAACCATTTGTAGGGGGATGCCAGGCTGTGCGAAAAAAAATAAAAAAATAAATAAAAAATTTCAAATCGAATATCAACCCACCGAACGAATATTCGAATATTCGGGTCCAGCCCTACACTTTGCGCACCTTTTGGGCTCCATTCTAATTCTCTCGGGATGAGGCTGGACACTGGTTCACAATCCTGCACCACCACAATGTGAAATAGTCATTACTCTAACACCTCAACTGAGCAAAGTACTAGAAATAATACTGTAAGGTCCCATCTGAACACAAAGCACAACATAAATAGTTGTGTCTCTTGTCAAGACTGAAGTGTCTACAGTGTTAAGTGGCCATTAATTTGGCAAGTCATCTGCACTCAATATGAAACATACAGCTATGAGTTGGCTACTGCGCCTTTCGTGTCTGACTGACTCCCATTGACACTATCGTGCTGCCTCCTACACACCTCTGCATTCTCACTTCTAGCCTCCCCTCCCTCCACAGGTGCCAGTTGGGGGGTTACCATGGAAACCAGGACGGTGATGCAGCGGGAGCAGGAGGAGCAGTCGTCCAAGATGTCTCACAGCATGCAATTGTCCTCTCATATCAAGAAGAAGACCTTCACTTCCAGGTGCAAACATGCTCGCCTGACATCAGTAATGCAAGAGGTTCTCACACCATTTACTGAAAGTGCTCATATTATGCTCATTTACAGGTTCATAATTGTATTTAGAGGTTATATCAGAATAGGTTTACATTTCAAAAAACACCATATTTTTGTTGTACTGCACATTGCTGAAGCTCCTGTTTTCACCCTGTGTGTTGAGCTCTCTGTTTTAGCTACAAAGTGAGGCATCTCACTTCTGTTCCATCTTTGTTGGGAGTTGCACATACGCAGTACCTAGGTAAGCACTACAAGCCAATCAGAAGCAGAGCATGAGGGAGTGTCACGCTAGCAGCTAGGCACGCATTATAACGTGTGTTACAAAGTGACGCACGTTTGTCTCTGAAGTAAAGGCTGGACTACAATAGAGCTGTTTGGAGCAGTTTGTGAACAGTGTTTCCTGTTGGAGATGGTAAGTCCCTTTGGGGTGGACTTTGGTCTTTTTCACTTTGTAAACAGATTACATGCACAAAAAGGGTAAAAGCCATAAAGCATAATATGAGCACATTAAGTGAAAGTACCAATACAACAGAAATACATCACAGATAAAAGTCCTACATTAAAAACCTTACTTAAAAGTACAGTATTATCAGCAAAAATGTATCTGAATAATCAAAGTAAAAGTACTTGTTTTGTTCCTGTGACTGATATATTGTTATGACATTATCAGATTATTAACACTGATGCATCAATGTATAAGCAGCATTTTCTGTTGCAGCTGTTTGAGGTGGAGATAGTTTAACTACTTTGTATAGAGTTTGATAGGTCCAGTGGTTGTCAAACTTTTTCACATCAAGGACCCCTAAACTGACACAAATTAGACCATGAACCCCCATTTGATAAGCTTTCGTCCCAGGGGCGGTACTTTTAAAAAGGATAAGCCTGATGATTTTCTATATTTTCCAACTGTCAACCAATGCCATGGAAAGACCAAAACCAACCATTAATTGATCCTACGAGTATTGTCTGTGTAACCTAAGTCCTGATATATGTTATTCTTCTGTGCAATAGACCTCTATTGTTTCAATACAAGTTTCATCATTGGAATGGGTGACAGGTTTCTTCATTGTGATAAATATGGGCACTTGCAAATACTCACTAGTGCACTAAATCCTCAGCTGAAAATAGTCCCCAACACATACACTTTACTCCAGTTTAAGTAACATTTGCTAAAAGCTAGTGTCCAGAATAAAAAAGTATTCAAGACCCTATTTAAAGATGTACATCTTTAGTAGGAACAAATGGACCTGGGGTTGAGTGTTACAGACAGGCCGGATGTTGGAAAGTATTAAGGGACAGACTAATGCATTCTTAGGTTTTGTTAATAATAGAAATAGAATATCAACAGCATTTTCCTTAAAGCAACACACTCTGAATAGCTTTAATAAAGTAGTACAGAATCAAAAGTCTGGACATCCAAGTACACAGTTTAAAGGATTTACTGGATTCACAGAGACCAAGTGCAATAGTCAATACACATTGAGGGCCCTATTTTAACGATCTGAAACGCAAGTATCAAACGTGAAACGCAAGTAGCTTTGTGGGCGGATCTCGGGCGCCGTTGCTATTATACCGGCGGGATAAATGAGTCTTGCGCCCGACGCAAATCTTAAATGGGTTGGTCTGAAGTAGCTAGGTGTGGTTTGGGCGTAACGTGCAATAAACCAATCAGAGCGTCATCTCACATTCCCTTTAAGAGCAGGCGCGCTTGTTCCATGGCGGATTGCTATTATGACGGCGGATTTTCCTGGCGCACGCCAGCGGGAGCTGTCCGGGATGCGGCAAAGTAACAAATGCCCGTCTTGTCCGGGTGACGATGTTGCTGCGGCCTCTCGGGCGTATCTCCACAGTCTGGAGAGGATCGCTGCAGCCAGGGAGCGTGGGCCTCCAAACGCACCACTTGCTCCTGTTGTGCCCCTTCCTCCTCCCCCCACTCCATCTCCGTCCAGCCGCTCCACCAGGAGCACATCGCGCATTGCCACTCCCGGAGCAGATCCCGCCGGAGTGTCCAATCCCACCGTAGTTCAACATCACGTCTCCTTAAGTCCTCTAATATTTCCTCATTTATGTCATCAACACATCCATGATTCATAGAAATGTGTAAAACACAACAAGCCACAAAGAATGCTGCGACTTTTTGAGGACTGTACTGTAAAATGCCTCCTGACCTATCCAAACACATGAAGCGCATTTTCAGTAATATTTTTCCTTGTAATTATGTATGGTTTGCAAACATGGGAATTGCTGCGTCCGTGTAGATGAGGGAAGCAAGGTGTATGCGCGTTGTGCACACGCTACATTATGGCCAAGCATGCGCCCCTAAAATAGCATCTGAATAATGCGCTACTGACTTTAGACCAGGTTTTTCCTGGTCTGTGGCGGAATTGTTTTCTGAAACTGCAAATAGCACCAGGGAACTATTGCGCCTGAACACGCCTCCTCTTTTCGCTGAACCGCCACCGGGAGAGCAAATATATTCCCTAATTTACCGACGTGCGTCTGTGGAGGGAAAAGTCCGCTGTGCGTCGGGTGCAAAATAGGAATGATACATGCGTCGGTGTACAAAGGCAATTGCGCTGAGTGCAAGATAGGGCCCTGAATGTGAATGTTTGGGGTGGACAAGACATCGGCTCGTGTATTTTTACCAGCTATTTCTCTGTCTGTTTGGGAACCTGAATCTAACACAAACACACTGCCGTCACCTTTGGGACAACACACTTCTGTGTTTCCTGCCTAAAAAGAAGCTGTATAATCAGTATCATTTGGTTATAACTTGAGGTTTCACCTGTAACATGTATCAAGTTCAAGTCTCAAATTAACCCTTATTGTAATTAAAACAAGAGGAAAAGTCTGCCAATGTGTTGAGATAAGTCAGTGTTTTTCCAGTGCGGCATCTCGTTTCAGGCCTTTTTCAAAAAGGAGTTTGTTGAAATGAGACAAAAGGAGAAATCACTGAATGAATATCAGAAAAATGGCACTTAAGGCAACAAAATTCATGAAAAAAAAAAATATAATGGAAGAATTAAATCAGTTGTTAAGATATTGTTTTGCAATAAACCTACATTTTACAGATAGAGAACATTTACATGCACCATCTGCACTAAATGTATATTTAACCTATTGTTAATAACAGAGTCGGTACATCTGAAGTATTCTGTTGCTTAAAGATGTCCTGATTGATCACAGCCGATATGTTTTTTGTTGTTGTTGAAGGATGACAAAGTAACATATGGCAGCCTGGATATTCTGAGCTCAATGAGACATTGCATCCACTCAAGTACACCCTGTGGGCCACTGGTGGTAGCTGCTAGCACAACACATTCACATACAGTATTCACAAACAGTCTCTGGTATTAAGATGCCTCTGGCTGGGGATGAATACACAAGCCCTGATTCACTACCTCAAGCTTATACTCCTACACATTCAGTTTCGATGTCAATAATGATATATTTCAGTGTTTCCCTGCAAAAGTTTCAGACTGATCTCATGAAGTGGCGTATGTATGACATGCCAATTCGTATGCCATTATTGGCGTGTTATCAAGACGCATACTCGCCTTTCAGCGTGTTTATCAACGCCGTTTGGCCTACATTGACTTACATTACCTTGCGATTGCGTGTGAATTTACGCCGTAGCGGAGTAGTATGAAATGGCGAAAATCCATGTAGGGAGGTTGGTCGGGATGGTGGATGGGTAAAACTGGGCGATATAGAGAAAATGAAATATCATGATTTTTTTACCAAATACCTTGATATCAATACAGCAACGATATTGTAGTGTTGACTATTGGTGCATTCACAAAATATTTACACAATTAGATTTTTAGATAAATAATCATCAGTAATGTGGATATAATGACTAAGTGGGTAAATGCAAATAATAGAACAGCTAGAAAAGTCTGGTAAGTTCAGAAAAGTACATCACTTTACTGTAATGCAGCCTTTAAAACCAGGAAAAGACAACACTTATGCCGTATTACGATATCCAAAATCTAAGACAATATCTAGTCTCATATCACGATATCAATATAATAGATATATTGCCCAGCTCTAGCGTAGACATACACGCGGAGAGCTCTCTCTCTCATATATATATATATATATATATATATATATATATATATATAATATATATTATATATATATATATATATATATATATATATATATATATATATATATATACACACACACACACACACACACGTGTGTAGGTTTACGTGAAGTCATGATATCACGTTGAATGTTTACCTAAAATGGTATTAAATGACTTTCACACACACACACACACACACACACACACACACAAAAACACACAACACACACACACACACACACACACACACACACACACACACACACACACACACACACACACACACACACACACACACACACACACACACACACTTTGAGACACAACAGCTCTCAAAGCAAGCAATAAAACAGATTATATGACCTGTCAGATTAAAGTAAACAGGCAGCAGTGTTAGATTACTTTTAATGTCAGCGTGATACATGAACTGGCTCTACTTCCTTGAGTGACGTCTGAGATATGACTGTCAAAGTTCACTCTTGACCTTGAAAACAGCAGTTGGCAAAAAAATGTCAAGGTCAAGAATGAACTTTGAACCTCACCAACTTTTAAAAAGAACAGAGACAAGAAATCCTTGAGGTGTTCAGAAAAAAGTGGAGATTTGAACAACAATTCCATGACAATTGCAGATGATGTTGATAAGGATTATATGATATGGTTGAAAGTTCCAAGATAGCTAATAAATGAACCTTGAGATGAGTTTCACCCAAGAAGTATTCTGTTCCTTGTGATGTTAAAATATGTCTGTAAGTCAACCCATTTGCTGCTGTTCAAGCCACTGCCTTTACTAGCTTTAAGATGGTTTTGCATTATTACTCAAGTAAAGTATAAGCAATGTAATAGCCTATTTCCATTTATACTAAGAGGATATCTGTCTCTTTGTACAACTGCACTTACTCACCTCACCTCCCTCATATACAGTAGTTGTACTGTAGCAGAAGACATAAATAGGACACAATAGTAAATGTTTTCCTTAAGGATGATGAAAATAAGTAATTATTCCATCCCGCTTAGTTCAGCCGAACTTTGAGTTCATCTCTCGCTTTTTTAAAAAGAAGCGAGAGAGAGAGAGAGAGATGGTGCTTTGTGAAATTATTTACATCCTACATCCTCAGTACAGTGGGAGGACACTTACATGTATCTTCATGTTAGATTGAACAATGTGCTCTCTGGGAAAGTTTGGCAAACTTGAAGAGAACAGTTTTGCCCACAGAGTTGAGTTTTTCTTGTTTGTACAATAGGTATAGAACTAGTCTTAGTACAGGTTGTTGACATGCATTCAACAATGAGGGCAGATCATCCAGTGCCTCTCAGGTTTTCCTCTTTTTTATTTTAGTTAATATTTTGAGGAAGCCTATAAATACATACATGCACAACTTCCATGTTTCTGCACACAGCAGCAGTATCAGCAAGGCAAGTGTTTGTTTGCTTGCGTGGGTGCACATGTGTGTGCATGTTCCTGTTTGTATGCATGCCGTGAGTGTTTGTGTCCCAGTGTGTATCTGTGCGCTGTACTTAAGCGATACTGCCCATACATTATTCAACAGTCCGAGCCTCTCAGAAACACTCAAAGGGAACCTAAACAAAGGGAAAGAGAAAAATAAGACGGAAAAAGCAGAAGTTGTCCTCTGAATGCCGTGAAATGGGGAAATATACTAGCTTGCATACAAAAGAAAACGAGAAGTCATGTCAATTTGCATTGCCATTTGTAAGATGGCTTGTTGAAAGTAATGCCTGAGGCTAGATGTTAGCAGCAACGGTAGTTGGGGGTTGTGTAATACACACCTGGGCAAACACATTTCTGGCACACAAACTTTTATTTTTGTATTTATTCTTTTCAATGGAGCTGTGTTGTACTGCAATGTACTTTACTTCAACATTAGGCCAAAGCATGGTGTAAATATAGATCCTATAACACATGAAAAACAAGGAAAGCATTGAAAGTTAAAATATCCTCGCACTGTAGTTCTAATTACTCTTCTTAAAAGAGCAACAGTCATCTGTGGATTAAGGGAGAGCAAAAATGAATGCCTCTCTTGTTACAAAAAAATGCCTTTCATTGCCTCAAGTGACCTTGTTGCCAACAACAAATGCCCCTCTCCTGTTTATGGGGGTGCACATAGAAAAGGTCAGCTCAGTTTATTGTTGGTGCTTCAAATGGCGAGCTCATGCTTTAGTGTAGGCTTACACATGGGTGCCTATTGTCTCTATGTTTGTGTCTGCATGACTATGATAAAGACACTAATTTAAAAGGTCCTACAGAAAGACACAGCAGCTGTCAGCGCTTCTGATTTAGATCACTTTACTGTCCAGTGACTGCTCTGTGTGGTTGGTTCATCATGTTCAGCTCTACCACCAGTTGCCACAGACACATTGTGGATTAAAAACTGAACATTGCAGATAATTGCATGCTATGATGCCCAAACAATTATAATTGTACCATGAACAACCTATTGGTTCAGATCCAAAAGCCTTTGGCTCATAAACACCACATTGTCATCAAATGCCTATGTGTGCACATCAGCAGTCCCTGTTCCTCCTGATTATATAAGCTCCATGTAGACAATAGCATGTGCGTTTTGTACACAAGTGAGTGAAAGGGGAACCTGGACCGAGCAGAAGCAGCAGATGATGGTCATAACATTTCTCACGCACTTGAGAGAAAACAGGTTTATACACTGGGTAGATTAGTCTTTGCACCCCACACATGGCAATGGTTCAATCAGATAAAACACTGAAGTAACAGCTGTGTAACACAAAATTGCTGCCATTGTAACTGATGTCTCTATCATCTCTTGTTTGTCAAGAAAAGATGGTTGAAATTACAATACATTCACATCTGAATGTGCAAATTCCATTGTAATATTTTAGAAAACACTGTAGTGCGTGTTCATTCTGAGCAGTGACAAATCTGCTGTGCCACACAATGAACCACATTTGGTGGCTTACCCCTGAGCTGCACAGATTGCAGAGGGTATTAGTGGGACTATACTAATACTATATTGACATCGTATTTTAAAGTGGGGTCTGTCTTTCACGGATTCTCACTTCTATGCAGTTCACATTCTGCTTGATTTTGGTTTGTCAATGTTTACCTTGCTTGTTCTTCACAACAGGAAGAGAGTAGACAAAAAATATCCATTAAAGCCATTTTTTAGCCTGGAGATAAGATAACCGTTGCCAGTTTTAAACTGAATCCCTAGAGTGCTTGAATAAATGAAAGCTGGTGTATATAATGTTTGCCTACATCAACCGGAGCTCTCTCTGATGTAGGGCCACCTCTGCTGTTCAGACAGAGAATAGGAGAACCACTGCTGCTTTCTAGTGGCAGAGCAGAATAATGGTCTGATGAACTTGATGATTGGATAATGTGCCGTAGACCGTGATAAAATGAATAGGCATGCTAATACGAACACTCAATCCTTCTAACCACAGAGTAAATAACTGTGAAGGATGACAAGGATAAGTATCTATTTTTTGATCTTTCACCGGTGTCATTTGATGATATGCAGAATATCTTGTGTTAATCAGGTTTTTTTTCCCCTCCCCAACGTTCTCTGAATGTTATAGTGATGAGGAAGCCTCCTACTGCGATTTCTATCCCATCATCCCTGCTGACCTGATGTCCGTCAAGGAGATCCTGAACATGGACAATTTCCCTCGCCACAGGACATGGTGAGATATAAGATCCAGCTAAATAATATGGCTGTTTTGTTGATCATCATTAAAAAAGATTTTAGGGGTGGATGATATGGATAAAAGCCTCTACTGGGGTGTATTAGGGTTGGCGATGTCCCCTAAATTGGCAGTTGACAATGTTTACAGTAAAACATCGCGATGGACGATGATATCGTCGTCGGTGGGGTAAGCACTTTTTATTTTACTATATCTCTTTACATAAATATTTTTTTCTACAACTATGGGCTAACAGTTAACATAGAAACGATCAGACATACATTTAAATGCCCAGTGTAAATAGACAGTATTACATGGCTATGCTGCCGCCTGCTGGTAGGGGCAGTAAATTACAACTTGATCCACTGTCACTTAACTACAGTGCTGTCAAGTCTATACTCAATCAGATCTCCGTGATCTGCGCAACGACAGTACAGTGGAACATTTGCCTTTACAAGAGCGACAGTAATATCGTAATATACCATCATTACTGAGATTAAACTACATTCTCGGTTATATTTGCACTGAATAACGCATTCAATAAACAGAAACATAGCTCTTGCAGCGCACATGAACAGATGGGTAATATTAGCACACACATAAAATAGCACCCTCGTGAATTAGCCTACTGTTGCTAACTTACATTCATAAATCCTGCATAACATCGTCCCGTCAACAAGACATCATACTTACTTACTGATGCACGCACACATTAATGTCCACAAACTTAGTCCAATGAGGGGAGAAAGGAAAGTGTGATAGCGTTCCACGTTAACCGTTTTCTCTCTCGCTCGAGACTGCTGTGTCCAAGCCAAGGCGCTTCAGTACTACTGAAGCGATGGTCTTTTTCACAAATAGGCTGCACGTGAGGGGGGGGGCAGTAGCTTCCACTTAAGGGGCCCTATCTTGCACCCTGTGCAGCACAGCGCAAAGCCCGACGCAGGCGTCTTTGCTAGTTTAAGCCGGCGCAGTTGTCAATTTCCCGTCCAGCGCCCGCGACTAGGATTTTGTCCACCGAAGTCGATCTACGAGTCGTTTTCCGGAGTTACGAACCGGAAGTTGCAAAAAGAACGCCCCCGAGGTCGTATATACGACTCGTCAAGTCGTCTGAAGTCAGAGGACCCCGAGTCTTTTTTTTTTTCGGTATCGGCCACCCTTAACAAGACTAATATGCTGGTAAGAGGAATCTGCTCAAGACATTTTTAGCACATAACTCCCAAATATGGGTCACACAGTTATTCATAGGTTACAAATTGATATACTTAAGAGCTATTTGTATCTAACAAAATACAACAGATGAGCTGTATATCCCTACTGGAAATTTAGCAGCAAAATTTGTTTCAAAACTTCTAATAAAATTTTTTTAATCAAAAAAAATGCAGTAGACTTCGTTCTGCATTTTAATTAATTATAACACAAATTAATGCGGCCATTTCAAAGTTCTATCTTGCAGCCTTCTCAGCTTAGGCACATTATTTTTATTTCTCATTTTGGATTGGGGTCATTTGTGGGCAACAACTGCGGACGAGTTTCTTCTCATGCTGAACCAAAAGACTGTAAGCCTCCACTCTTCTCCAGAGGACTTCCTTCCTTCCTGGATGTGTGCTTGTCATTGAATTCTGCCTCCACCACATCCTCTCTTTTCACTTTGTTTGAGAAAGTGGAGTGGGTCAAGATTCACTGGTAGGTTAGGCTCTTATGCCAACAGAAAGTCTCGATAAATTGGAATCAGGGCTATTTCTTCACTCTCATCTGTCTGTAAAAGGCCAGCTGGCTGTCGAAGCCAATAAGCCATAACCATTGAGCATTCAGCAGAACCTTTGTATTTGTATTTTTGTATTGATGGAGAAGAGGAAGGAGCCTCACATCCTATTGAAAGAAAAAATGTAATTGATTAATGGATAGACAGAAAAATCAATCTGCAACTATTTTTTAAATCTATTAATTAATTAAGTCATTCTTCGAGCAAAAAAGCCACACATTTTCTAGTTCTATTTTCTCAAATGTCGAAAATTTATCAAAATGAAATCAGAAGCAGGATCGGTGATTCCCCCAGTATTTTTTTGTCTCTCCACACCCACCTACTCGCGCACGATAAAGTGTAGCTTACTGGTTGGTAGCATTCAGCTAAAGACACATGGTAATGCTAGCTTACTGGTAGCCTGCAGCTTGAATATTCCAGACACCATGACCACTGCCAGAGTCAGAGATGATGGACAAACAGAAAATTCTCCTGCTTCCCTAAAGTCACTGGTGTGGCATCATTTTGCCTTCCCCGTGAGTGAGTTATGTAAAAAAAAAAACAACAAAAGGTAAAGCATGGGGGCTCCAACCAAGCCCCCAGGAGGAGCGCTAAGTCTAAATGCCAACATGGGCTTAGCGGATAACGGTGGTACTGCACCCCATGGCCCAGAAAGACTTTTCACATAGACATTACATGGCGAAAGAAACGTCTATATTTCAGCAGATAATTTGTTTCAGGGTATATCAACCTACCAGCCCGATCACTGAAAGGGTCCTTGCTTATAACGTTACGTTTTTAACATTCACTAGAAGCGAATCCAGAATTATTAAATTTGAAATGATGAACGTGCATAATGGACGCGAGCAGACCCACGTACTGCGCACGTCCGCTCACATGACTGTTCACGTAGCTAGCTGTAATAATGGATATAGCTAATGGTTGTAATTTACCATGTGTTCTATTAATATGTCCATCTTATGAAGTTATGATACATCCAAGGGATGTATGTATGTTGTAAAGCCTGTTACGTGGATGTAACGTCATTAGCGTTTTCCAAACTGGCGGGGCTATCGGCTAGTTAGCTAGTTGCTAACATCAGGGTGAGCTAGCATGGCTGTATTAAGATCATGCCTACATAACGTTACTACAGACATAGTGATTACATGGCCTTGGTTCTCTCTTATGATCCATCCGAGGGCTGTATGCTGTAAAGCTTGTAACGTGGATGAGAGATGAAGCCATGGATGAGCCCTGTTCACGAAACTGCAGGCTAACTGCTAGCACTAGCTAGTAGCTAGCTAGCTAGTAGCACGACATAATGATTAAATCTCCTTGTTTGTCTAGCTAAATACATCTATCGTTTATTTAGCTAAGCATGTAAACGATTGGGAACAATGAAAACAACGTTGTAACGTTAACAATGTTTAACGTTAGTGAATATTTTAGACAATGAAAACGGCGAGTTCATGAGTTCACCACTTGTAAGAGCCACGAAAGATAAGCTCATGATCGAGCATGTTGCTACCGGTTGCTAAGACAACACAAACAAATTGTTGCTAGTGCGCGTGTCTACCGTGACGTCATGGGCCAAGAATGCGTAAAAGCCGAGCTCCGTGTTGTCTTAATGCGCTTTTGAGCACTCTCATTGGGACGTACGGGGCTTCCCGCCGAACACTGTATCCAGTTCTCTTAATACATCCATGGCTCCAACGGACTTCTTAGTGCCTTGCCCATGTTGCCTTAACTGCACCACAAAAAAACCCAACTATGATTTAGTGGCTCTTATTGTGGCATTGCAAAGATTAACCAGACACTAGAAAGAAGTCTGCATGTGGCTGGAAGCTGGACTTCATTTCCTGCCAGTACAGAAAGTCTGAAGGGTTAACTTCGGTTTTTTTCAACCTGGACCCTATTTTCCTGTTTTTGTGTCTAAGGGACTGATGGGGGAAAAACAATCTTTGACATTGGTCCAGTATTAAGCAAGATCGCTCCAGTCGACAGCGGCGAAACACGCTACGATGTAAGTTAATGGGCAAATGCGCACCTTCAACTGAGGTCAAGCTCAGATTATGTGTCGGACAACATTATGGAAAGGATTTTAAAAAGGAGATTGGCCCGTTTGTTAAAGAGTAAGATCCTTTTTATGAACATAAAAACATCAGCGAAATTGCTATCGCTAAACCCACCAGACTCCATGTAAATAAACAGTAATTTTATCATCATAAAATACACTTAATTCAAAGTCAACAGACACAAAATAAAACTATAAGAAGCCGCTTTGGTTCGTCTTTTCACTTTCACAACTCTAGTTTTGGTTGAAATAAACAGAGTTTACTGATTTACATGTGAAAATATGTTAGCTCTATACACGCTAAAATAAATGTTTATTTACATGGAGTCTGGTGGGTTTCGCAATAGCGATCTCTGAGCTGTTTCTGGTTAAACAGAAGACTTTACTCCTTAAAAAGGTTGTATGGGTGCCCAGATAGCTCAGATGGTAGAGCTGAGCTATCATCTTTTTTTTTTTTATCACTGTAGGGATCCTTTCCATAATGTTGTCATACAGTCAGTGGCAAAAATAGCACTTTTAGTGGATGAACTTGACATTTGCCTTAGGGTTACAGTACATTGCAGCCTGGTTCAGGGCTGCCGGTTACAGCATTCTTCCTTAATACAGGACCAATTTCAAAGATTGTTGTGCACATCAGTCAACTTTTGTGTGAGCCATCTTTTACTTTTTAAGTGTCTTATGATCATGTTGTGAGGATGGGATTACTGCTCAGCTGTCATGGAGAGGATGTCATATATCTAAAAATAAATCCCAGAAAAGGCAGGCTTAGGTCACTAAGAACAGGAAATGAGGAGATTCTTGCCTCTTGTGACAGGATTTGCTTTACCAAAATCCCTTTTCCTACTGTAGGGGGCACCTTGTCCTGTCTGGGTCACGCAGTCTCTGTGACTCAACAGCACTTTCACATTTGGAGGCTTAGTGGTTGCCTGGCTAATCAGTCCAGAAATTGATTAGACTCTTGTTGTGTGGAAAAGGATTTGACACCTCTAATGTATGTCGACTTCTTCATCAATGCTAAAGATAACAGATATGTTCTTCTTTAAGCAATGAAAGGAAACTGGTTGGCAACAGTAAATAGATGAACGGACAGAGGTCACAATGACTATTGAAGGAGAAGATGGGTAATACTAGAAGACAGTTGCCAAGGAGAGAGAGTGAAAAGGGGGCAATTACACCCTCGTGAAAGACAAAAGACATCTGACAGTAATAAGCATCAGCTGCAGCGATGTGGCCCTGCCAACTTGCCATCTCATTAGATTCCCTCTCCTATGCCACCACCACATCCCTCCATTTCATCATTGAGTGTCTATCCTATCTGCTAATGTGCTAAGCTCTAATTCATCGGGTCTTGTTTCACCTTCAGAGTTTTCCACGTTAAAGCCCTTCAAATAGCAAGGTTGATTCACTCTGAAGCGCAATTTCTCCATTGAACCTTAGTTCTTCACAAATCTTATCCCCCTTTGAGCGCCGTGACGAACATGGTGTGGATGGAAGAATTTTAGCGTGGAGGTTTAAAATCTAGTTATGCTGGAGATGAGCGACTCCTCGCATCTTGTGTGTCGGCAAGTGTGGCTCCAATTGCACATTACTATGTGACACACATAATGGTTCCTCTACTATCTTCTCCTTGTGGGTAACATGTAAATTAAGCAGCTGACTCATGCATGCCTGGTTTGTCTTGGCAGGAGGTGTTTGCTGTTGTTCGCACCAATAAGCAATATTCAAATTTCCATTTGGAGCAATAATTAAGCCATAAAACCTCTCATACCCATTGACTTGATGTTTTCCAGTGGTTTATTCTCTTAAGGCTTAAAATCTCAGAGCCCACAGAGATTAAAAATATTGACAGGCACACACTTTACTAAACGAGCCTGTGGCATAAAAAGTCAAAACCATGTTTCTGAGCGCCTGGGAGTGGGATTGTGCATACACACTTGTCTGCGTATGCATCTATGCATGCAGATATTTATTTGTGTATTTATTCATGCCGTTTGTGCATTTCACTTAATTATCGCCAGCATTTGTAGGGCCATTCATGCTCTAATGGCCATCAAAGCTCAGAAAAGTGTGAATATTTGAGACTCTCTCTCAGTTTGTTGTGGCAACGTGTGTGTGTGTCTGTGTGAAGTACGTGTTCAAATAATTAAGCCCTGGGGACTGTCAATCAAAAGATGGTTCAGGATACACACCCCTCTGGCGATTAGAGAGAGAGGAGTGTTAAACTGCTGCATTTAAAGGAATACGCCACCGTTTGTTGAAATTGGGTTATTCACCGTCTCCTCTATATTTATATAGGTGGGCAAACGCATTTTGTCTCAGTGCATGCATTGTCTTAGTCCGGCGGTGCCGTTGTTAGCTTAGCTTAGCGTAATGAATGGAATCCTTTTGGCCGTGTAGCATGTTGTGAGTAAAAGTGACCCAACAACCACAAAAACGAAACCTAATTACTTCTTGTGGCCTGCGAACTCACAACGAGTAAAAATAGCCATGCAGATTAAGACTAATGATTTCCTAGGCAGATATTGACTTGGGACTATCTTGAGTGGAAGTAGACTACAGCCAAAGCACTGCTCCTCGGGCACAGAGATATCGGCAGCCCACGGGGCTCTGCGGCCGGCGCAAAGTCACCCTTTTTCGGTTACGGTTTTAACGAAATGCCGCTGCCATGACGAGACTTCTCTACTTCACAAAAATTGATTAAACTGAAATCGGTCAAAAACGTTAGCTTTGTAAGACCATATAGTATGTAGGGATGCACCGAAATGAAAATTTTTGGCCGAAACCCAAAACTGAAAAAGAGGAAACCAAGACCGAAAACCGAAACACCGAAAGAAATTATGCCAATTATTAGTACCATTGCATTTATGGCAATGACTGTGTACTAACTTTACTAAAATCAAGGCATTGCAATTGTATAAATTAATATTAAAGTTTAATTAAAAGAATATCTAGCAGAAATATGGCTACAATCTGATAGTCACATACAAGTATATAGTAGCCTAAGAACAGAATAGCTTACCTATTGTTATTATTATTATTTGAGGCACTTTCTTGTAGGATTTCACTGAACATATCAGACAACGAGGGTGCATGCCCCCTCATCTGGTGCAGAGAGACAGTCTTTTTTCTGCGCTCTGATCTCCTCCTGCGCTGGCGCTGCTTCGCGGCGCTCCGTCTCCGTCTCCACGCGGGTTCTCCGCATCCAGGCCTGGATCATTTCCTCGCGCCCTGCTTTTTCCGCATCCAAGTAATGGTCTTTATAACGCGGATCAAGTACAGTCGCGATGCAGTGCAGAGGATCCGGAATAGATCTCACTGAAACGTGTGCTGACAGACTCTAAGAGCGTACTTTTCATTGTTCTCACTCCGTGGTCCGTCTCAACCTCTTTGCTTAGGAGACGCTTTGCAGGTGGAACGGGTACTGACACACGTGCAGGTCGCGTTTTCTGTTTGCGTCATCACAACATTTTCGGCCGTATTGTTTCGGTGATAAAAGTATTTCGGGCGAAAATTTTCGGTGGCCGAATATTCGGTGCATCCCTAACAGTATGCGTTATATATATGCCATGACGAGATTCAAAGTGTAAATATACGCAATATATGTCGAAAGCCTGTGGAGCCCCGCAGGCTGCCGATATCTCTGTGCCCGAGTAGCAGTGCTTCGGCTGTGCTTCCACACAATATAGTCCCAAGTAAATATCAGCCTAGAAAATCGCCTATTCTTCAATGTGTGTTTCTATTTTTACTCGGGAGTACGCAGGCCACAAGAAGTGATTATGTTTCGTTTTTGTTGTTGTTGGGTCACTTTTGCTCACGACATGCTACACGGCCACAAAAGGATTCCATTCATTATGCTAAACTAAGCTAGTCACGGCACCGCCGGACTAAGACAATGCATGCACGGAGACAAAAATGCGTTTGCCCACCTATATAGAGGATACGGTGAATAACCCAATTTCAACAAACGGTGGCGTATTCCTTTAAAGGCAGAATTCATGAATGTGCGTGTTGGAGTGCGTATACTTCCATACATATGAACTGCATGTACACAAGAGATGTCATGCACATATACAGTACAGGCCAAAAGTTTGGACACACCTTCTCATTCAATGCGTTTCCTTTTTATTTTCATGACTATTTACATTGTAGATTTTCACAGAAGGCATCAAAACTATGAATGAACACATATGGAATTATGTACTTAACAAAAAAGTGTGAAATAACTGAAAACATGTCTTATATTTTAGATTCTTCAAAGTAGCCACCCTTTGCTTTTTTATTAATAATGGAAAAAATTCCACTAATTAACCCTGACAAAGCACACCTGTGATGTGAAAACCATTTCAGGTGACTACCTCATGAAGCTCATTGAGAGAACACCAAGGGTTTGCAGAGTTATCAAAAAAAAAAAGGGTGGCTACTTTGAAGAATCTAAAATATAAGACATGTTTTCAGTTATTTCACACTTTTTTGTTAAGTACATAATTCCATATGTGTTCATTCATAGTTTTGATGCCTTCAGTGAGAATCTACAATGTAAATAGTCATCAAAATAAAGAAACACTTTGAATGAGAAGGTGTGTCCAAACTTTTGCCCTGTACTGTATTCACAGCTACAACATACTGTACACATGTGTATATATTATTAATATATACATATAGGCCACCAGAGAGCCTTCTGGTTTTGTTTGACCATTTTTACAATGAGCTCAGGTTCAACAGCCATAGAGCAGTTCCGACACTTACTATGCCTACTTCCTGCCCATACAAAGAAAGAAAACGTTTGTTTCTTCTGAGTGAATAGACTATCACAACCACCTGCCATCTCCATGAAAAACAACTTGATGAAAGGGAAGTCAAGGATGTCACACAGGCAGTGCCGTGGCAACAATTTGATCTGTCCACACCTGAAGAAGTCCTGCAGAGAGACACATCATGATGTGAGGGATTTTTAGAGTACCAGCACCGCATCTCATCAGAGTGATGTGAATCAGCAGTGGCAGCGGGACTTGGTATTCCACTCTTAAAAGACCAACTCTTCAAAACCTTTGAACATGGGAGAATATGGTGCTCATGTTAAATGACACGTAGGTTTAAAAAGGAGCAGAAAACAACCGACCTGATCACTGAGCCTTTTAAACGACAAACTGCCAAATATCATAAAACTAGCACTTGTCTGCAAATGGACTGGGACAGAAAGAAACGTTTATGTGCCAAAAGAAATCAATGTAAAATTGTTGTTTTGTTTCTCTCAGAGGTCGACCGCTGTGTTCAAACCTTTGTCTGAATTGCTATCTCTACTCGTCACCTCCTCTGATGGTGGTCTGAATTGTCTTGACAGCCTACTCAACATTTTCAAATGAAGCATATTACTTTCTGCCAAAACTTGGTTGAAAATATTTTGTGCAGCTGAAAATAAACACTTTACATGCATATTGTCATACTTACAATTGTTCAACAGTACTTTGTATAAATCGGCCATTTGAATGCCACTGCATTGCTGTAAAGTTTGCAATGAGTCTGCACAATCTGTGTGTCCTGCATCTACATTCACCAGCCTTATTAGCTAATTACAATTACACAAAACAGAACAAAAAACAATAGTCTTAAATATGTTAAAAGTGTTGTGCTGTGTTCCACCAGGGAAATCCTGAATGAAACTCTGGATGCTGAGGAAGAGTATCACAGAGACCAGTGGACCATGTTTGGGAACGAGGCTGAAAAGGTGGAGCTGGACGTGATCAGGAACCAGCATGTGTTACGCAGACGCGTTGATAAAATGGCCATTCGCAAGCAGGTGAAAGTAAAGTTTTGGTCTCAGCTTTGTGTTTTGTCAACATAATGATGCCACTAGAGGTGCATCGATGAATCAATTAATCGATTAGTTAATTTTGATAATCAATTACTCGATTTGAGTCTTATTTTTTTTTTATTTAAAAAAAAAAAAAAAAAAAAAAAAGATTTCTCTGATTCCAGCTTCTTATATGTGAACATTTTCTAGTTTCTTCTCTCCTCTGTGAAAGTAAATTGAATATCTTTGAGTTTTGGACAAAACATGACATTTGAGGATGTCATCTCAGGTTTTGGGAAACAATGATCCACATTTTTCACCATGTTTTGACATTTTTATAGATCAAACAACAAAATAATCAACAGATTAATCAACTATGAAAATAATCGTTAGTTTATGTTCTGCTTGTTCAACAGTTGTTTGGTAAAATAAATACATTCAGAAAGGATATTAATTGCCATTTTTATTCTCAATTCTTATTGTGGCACTGGTTATTTTTCATTGGCTCCGCATAGCTAAAACCTCTTTAGGGGGCACCAAAATTCCTCTATGCAGGAAAAACCCTGTAAGGTCTCAGTGATAAATAGTTGAGTTTATTGGCTTCTGTTCTCATTATTGGGTCTGGTTAATCATGTGTGAAATATCTGGTACTATATGGACAAAGTCCATCCTGTTCAGCAATTAAACATATTTAACATTTTCTAGTTATTTGCATACATGTGAACACTTAAATTCAAATCTAATTCAAAAATAAAAGGCTGTTAGTAAACATGAAATTAACATGTCATTATTGAGGGCCCATTATTGTTATTTATTTAAATTTATTTTAAGAAGTTTGATTACATTATATTTTCAATTTGAATGCACAATTGTTTTTTAAATAACAAATAAATAAGAATTCAATACATTATATCTATGTTATTTTGTCTTAGTTAGGAAAGTAATGTTTAGTTAGGAAAGTCTGGTGCCTTTAGTCTCTTCCACATGGTGGAAGGAAGGTATAAGGTGGAAGGTATACAGTTTAATATTAATTTAACAACGGTATCGGATTGGTATCAGGTAATCGACAGATACACAAAGCCCTGGCATCGGTATCGGGACTGAAAAAGTCGGATCGGTGCATCCCTAACTCTGACAGGGACATATGGTACTGAACATAGACTGATTATGCTACTCCCTGATAAAAGAAAAAAAATGTGTCTGCTGTTATCTCAGAAATTGCCTTTTAATGTTATCATTGTGGCTCAGGATTTTGTGGGCAGTTTTATTTTATATATAACAAACAGGATAACATTAATGCCCTGGCAGTGGCAATAACCTTTAATTTTGTATTTGCTTTTATTACATTGTTTAAGTTCAGATATACACTAAATATTTTATTTAACTGCTACTGTATAAACAAAATGCTGATAAGTGTTTGCAGAACAAATTCATTATTGGATTCTGCGTATAACAATGCAATTAATCGCGATTAATCAGGGAAATCATGCGATTAATCGCAATTACAACTTTTAATTGTTGCCCAGCCCTAGTATTTTGACATTTGCCTTCACTAATTGAAATACATACAAAGCAGGTGTCTGCAATTACTTTGAGATGGGCTGCAGAATGGATGTTAAAGCAATACTATGTAACTTTTCCCGCTTAGGTCCCCCTACAGGTTGTCTCATTGGAACTACAGCTTGCGCTAAAAGTTACATAGTGTTGCTTTAAAAAAAAAAAATACAGCACCGTGGACAACAAGGTCACGTCCGCGACCTAGTTTAATCAACTGTGATATAAGAGCTAAAAATATCAGTGTTTTGTTGGTAGCTAAATATATGTATTTTCACTTTGTTTACTAAGAGGTTTCTCCTCCAGCATTGCATTATCCAGACTATTTGTCTATTTTCATACTAAGTTTCCTTAGTTTATTTTTTTCTCTCATTCTGTTTGAATGAAGCACTTGAACATTTGCTGTAGAAAATAAAGTTTACTTTATAAAGCTATAATGCGTAGTTTCTGTCGCCCCCATGAGGAAATCTAAGTAATGACAAAAGAAACTGTTGGCGCGTCTATGTGATACAAGCCTTCCGTGATCGCGCACAGCCCCCACCCCTCCTCCATGCAGTTGCTAGCAACCAAGGAGGACACGGAGGATAAAAAAAAAAAAAAAAGAAATTATCTTCACTTGAGTTTCTGCGCGCGAAAGTCGCCAGACGACACCATCTTCTGAACATAGCCATACTGAGAAATACAGAGTGAGTTTTGTGGAGCTGATAGTCTTAATTAGCTTTGTATTAACTCATTTGGCAATGGCTTGAATGTAACAGATGTTCATTAATATCACAAAGTTACACACTAAAGCTTTAAGAGATACATACAATATTAGCAAATTATTTTTCCTCTCACCTGCAAAATCTATTTATCTATCATTTTCCTGGATCTGTCTGTTCTCCAGGCAGAAAAGAAGGCATCTGCCCACTTGAAGTACCTGGAGCATCTGAGTCAGAAGGCCCCAGACTTCCCAATCCCCCTGAGAGCTCACACTGTCTGGGAGGGCATGACGGTCACACTCTCCTGTACCATCCAGGGCTGTCCACCCCCAAAGGTCACATGGTAAGAACTTCCTACTCTGCTGCACTTCATTTGTTTGGCCTCCATTGGCCTATGGTGGTTCATTTTCAAGCGGTTTCTATTAAAGTCTATTGCTCAGGTCGCACTGCTCACTGGTGTCATTTTCATTTAGTTTCTCGCTTGGTTGGAGTGGATTAGGGCAGAGAAAGTCTCTTGGCCCAAAGTTATTGCTTACAGGGAACCACTGCATGAACCTTGATTTATGGTTCTACCTTGAATCTACTAAAGCCGCCTTAAGGTCTATAATAAAGTGCACTCCTGACAAGTCTTACTTTAACACATTGTTCAACCAGTCAAACAACAAAAATGTAAATGACAACAATTTTGATAAATCACGAATTAAGTCATTCATCACTTGTTGCCTGTGATCTTTTGCTGCTTTTCTTTTTGTATATCACTGCAAATTAAATATTTGGGTTTTGGATTGTTAGACAAATAAAAACAATTGAAAATAACACTTTTGGTTATAGTGCATTGTATGATATTATTTCTCAATTTTCTAACATTCTATAGACAAGATAAATTGCTTTATTAAAAAAAGATAAAAACAGTCCTTAGTTGCAGCCCTGCATTGCATCATTAATTCATGACTCATCCATAACACAGTGAAACACTGTTGTCATACAATCATTAGGCTTAGGCTATATAGTGTGAGAGGTAAGGAGGTAGGTTAGGTTATACACCCATATGCAAATGACTGACTACAAAGATAGACTTAAAGTCATGACACTACAGTTCTGAACCCTGACTTGAATATCACCCTCTGTATTAATATGAAATTACCTGTGTTAATTCAGACAACGTGCCAACCTGTCAATCTTGATACTTGAGCTGCTGTGAGACTAGCTGATGAATAGACTGAGTGTGCTCAGTATTCATGAACATACGCTGAGATCCAGATAACTTGAAGCTCGTGGGTTTCACCTTCCCATATGGGACCCATCGAGCCCAATGAGCTGCCCTCAACAGTGCCCAGCACAAGACAGAATGAGAGATCAGAGGGGCCCCTCTGGCTGTTATAGATTCAGCCAAACTAACATTTGATTAGTGAAAGACGTGCATTAAGTAATCAGCTGGGAGAAACATAAACCCTAGCCCATTGTTCACTTTTTCCTTTGATATTAAAAAAAAAACACTTAGATCTATTTCTACCTTCCTTTCCTCAGGTATAAGGATGGTGTGCCACTGAGAATGTCTGACCAACCATGGAATTACAGTCTTCAACAAACATTTGGTCTAAACTCACTGGAGATCAGAAGGTAGGTCACTAGCTTAAATCCCCAATTAAGGCTGAAAATCTCCATGCAGAAAACTGTAGTAGGCGTTTGAGGCATGGGTGAGTAAGATGGGGCATGTGTGGATAGCAAACCTGGCCATAGATTCATGTTATGAGATAAAACATAGCTGTCAAACTGAGAAATTAATGCTGGTGCTGATTTGTAAGTCTGCTCCAATTACATAAGAATTAAGAGTTAATTAAGATGAGGGGTCTGATGGTAAGGCACCACATCTCTCTTTCTATATGCTGTATTTGGGATTCATTTATCAGCCATCACAATTTAGTAAAGTATACTACTGCTAAAAAATGTGCCATTAAAGCACATATTTTTAACACTACAGATACATTTTTATTTCAGCCCCAGATAAATAAATTTCTATATCCTTAGGTGCTCTCCTGATGATGCTGGCGAGTATAAAGTGGTAGCCAAGAGTCTCCTGGGGGAAGCTATGACATTTGGAACACTTCTGGTGAACTGTGAGTAGTTTCCTTTTTCATATTAGCTCCACCTTGTTGGAAAACCACTATGGATAATACAAAGATGGGTTACAATACAATGACTGAAATACAAGAGTTCTGTTGCAGGCTTTAAACTGGTTATGGGTCACTGAGGTAGGATATCAGTTAAATCATCTGAGAAGCAGCAGGTTAAGATTAAAGGCTGTATAAGAGAATCTACGCCATTCAAACTTGGTCCACGCACCTTTCCGCGCTTTGAAAACCCTGCTATGCCCTGCTACACCGTGCAACGCTCTGCATTACCCTGCTACGTCCTGCTACACCATGTAACGCCCTGCAGTGCCCTAGTACACCATGAACTACTACAACTACTATTTCTAGTCATAGTTCCATTATCTTTATTGTGACTACTATTGCCACTGTTCATCACACCCCCAACCGGCACAGTCAGACACCGCCTACCAAGAGCCTGGGTCTGTCCGAAGTTTTTCCTCACCACTGTCGCCCTAAAAAGGAAGTTCTTCCTCACTACTGTCACACTAAATGCTTGCTCTTGTGGGAATTACTGGAATTGTTGGGTATTTTGTAAATTATAGAGTGTGGTCTAGACCTACTCTATCTGTAAAGGGTCTTGAGACAACTCTTGTTATGATTTGATACTATAAATAAAATTGAATTTTAAATACAACACAGCTTTAAGGCTCAGTAATGGTAATCTCTCATGGTCAAAAGCACCTGAATCACTGAATACTGTAACTTGTGTGTGAATGGAAAATTGTTATTCCTGATACTTGTAGATAACAAAACAAATTTAAACAAGGTTATATATGTAATGTCAGTTATGTATAACCTAAATTCTGTTATACATGCTACATATAACATTGCATTTTATATGATACATTTAAAAATAAAAAATAAAACAGATCAACAAGGTTTACAGACAGGTAGACAGTTGGACATGAAGGAATAACCAAACAGCGAAACGAATACACAACAAGCCCAGAAACAAGCAACACAGCACAGAGCAAAACACACACGTTAGGCTAATGTGTCATCCACAACTCAACCACATGACAGCAACAAATGTTGACATGAATCCAAAAACGGAGATGCAGCTGATTGCGATGTTACAAACTACAGATTCGTTAAACAGTCAATAAATAAACCGTAACGTCTCGTTACTCACTATTCGTTGAAGTCAGCCAGTGTTGGATTTGAAGCGTCTCATCAGGATATCCGTCAGTGATTTCTGCTGGGGTCTCTCTCAGCAGATAACGTTAGGCCATCTGTTTGAGAAGCGTGGCTCCTGGATGTTGAGTCAAAACCGTAGAAACAATATGCAGCATATGTCTTGGCAGTATCTTCCAACCTGTCTTTGTCCTGATAACATCACATATGAGCGCTTTTAAACAGTCTGTGAAACGCTGTATATTATTTAAGGTGTAGCTAGCATACACCGGCGGTACAAGCGACCGGTGGAAACGGGAGTGTTGGGGAAGAGCAGCACCTGTCACATTAGCTAATTAGCTAGCTGCTAATTTAGTGGGCAGAAACTCCAGTGATTTCCTTCCATTTTGTCCTCCAATCGGACCGAATTGTTCCCACAGGTGCTTCAACGTCCGGCCTTCCTACTGCTAGAGTAATGATATACTTTTTGTAACGAGAAGAATCTAGAATATTTTACGAAATTACATTTTTTAAATTGACTAGCTTAGCTACTTCTCTTAACTTTGGCCGCGTGCAAAATTACGAATCCCACTATGGTCACGCCAAGACCCGCCCTACGAAGTAGCTTGATTGGTTGGGGTTAGGCATTTGACCTCGAGTGGTTACGGTTAGGGGATTGGTCAGGGGTACATGTAAGCGTGGACGCCTGGCCAATAGTAGTGTGTGAATGCTATTGAAGGGCGGGTTTTGGCGTGGCCATAGTGGGAAACAAAATATCGCTGGCCGCGCACTTTTATATATGTCAATGGCCGCGCAGCGACGTAGTAGCTTTATATATGTCAATGCGTAGTAGCTATGCGTAGTAGCGTAGTGCTAGTATCCACTTTACCAAACCCCCGCCCCCTACCTTTGCCAGGTGCTTTAAGTCACTTTATTGTCACTTAATGTAACTTTTAGTCACTTTAATGAAATAAAACATGAACGATGTAAAAAAAAACAAAAAGAGCAGTGATGCTGTTGCTCACACCAGATGTAACATATCTAGTGTGCCTATAGTGTTTAAACTGTCAAAGAGGAAATGTGCCAGAATCTGTGTTTACCACCTTGTCTAAACAATTTCCAAATACTACTGTACTTGGGAACAAAATGTGAGCATCTATCATTGTGAGGATTATATACCAACGGTATATTTTGTCTTCAACATCTGCAGCTCCTATGAGGCGTTGACTGCAAATCAAAAGCCAATAGACTCATGATAGATCCCATCTGATAAATTGGCCAAATATATTGACAATATATATGTCTGCCAATGAGACAGAAATGTAGAAATGCCAAATATGTTTGAGGTAATTTAGAAATGGTGTTGTTTGTCCACTAGAGGGCACTGACAAGTTTATTTTTCAGTTGTAAAATGTCCTGCTCTTCATTACATATGGTCACAGCTCCCAAATCTCATAACCAAATGTAATTATCATGAATGTGTGATATTATGGGTTTAAATTTGAAATGTGAAAATTGGTTGGTATATTATCATCAGATTTTTTAACTTTCAAATATCAAAATTGCATTGTATTTGCCCCAGAAATTGGGCTATAAAACAATTCAATGTTCCTTTATTTTGCAGGGGGACAAACATGAATTGATGCCCACAGGGTGCAGACGCCGGCTTGGCCAAATTTGACCACATATTTTTTTTGCAAGAGAATCAGCACCAGACTAAAATGATGAGAAAAAGAGATCTCATGCAGTATAAACTATAATGAGGACAGTGGGTGTAGTGGTGGCTAATAGGCAAAAATCTACAGTGGGCATTGTGGCCTTTCAACATTGTGACAGAGACATTCACAATAATGATTTTTCTTTGCACTTTTTAACTGACCCACCCTGTCTTAAAAGGCAGTAAAGTTCCCAATGTTGTAGATCAATTAGATGGTCATGGCTTTAATGATGCAATTCCAGACTTCTGCTTGTCATCTACAATTCACACGCTTTCTTCGGTTGTTAAAAATAGGTTAAAGGGAATATTAGATGTGACAATTTGCCAGGTTTGATTTGTCCGCTGTGTTTCTCTATCTCACATCTGTCTTTATTTTTCTGTCTCCATCTCTGACCCTTCCTGCCTTTCTCCAATCTGTCCTGCTCTGCCGCCCTGCGTTTCAGCATATCAAGGAGCCGTGGCTGGTTCAGAGCACTCGCAGACCCCCGGTAAGTTTCACACCAGGGCCTAATGAAAAGTGTCCCCTTTCATTTTCTCTGCCACCCTTTGAAGTTCTTCCCTCCACCAGTAAACGAGGGAGGGCTGGGTTAGCTTTGAAGACTGTGTTACAGCACTCTGCTCTGCTGTCCATGCTGCACCTCATAAAAAAGATATTGATACACTGAAATGGAGCAGCGCATTGACAATGTTTGTTTGTCATGGGAGTTTCTGTTTCTGTGTGGGTGTGCGTGTCCTTGGATGTAACTAAGACTATTTGTGGGATAGTTGCTGCAGGGATAAAAAAAGACTTGCTTCCAGTTGAGCAAAAACGACAGTCATGTATATTTCATTTCAGGGACAGCAGGGGATTTCCTTCGTTTTGCTCCAAGCTGTGGAGCATCTCATATTGGCTGTGGCACTCTTTGGCCTAGATTAGTCTCCACTATGTGTGGGGATCATGACATTTTCAGCCTGTTCCGTGCATACTGTATATGCTCAGTATCTGATCAGGCAAGGAAATTAGTGCTATGATGGTATTTTGCCTAGAATGGAGAGACTATCACCAGAAAAACAACAGCATTGACTGTTTGTTCACATACCTAAAGTAACCTGTTTACCTAAAAAGGGCCTCTTGTTGCAATGCGAATTATGACGTTTGTTTATCAGAAGCAAAGGCAGAAGTAGCATGACAGTGTTTTAGTGTCACTAAATCTCGGTATTCAGGCATCTGGTAAGGATGCCCCCTGGGCACCTCCCTAGGGAGGTGTTCCAGGCACGTCCAGCTGGGAGGAGGCCTCGGGGAAGACCCAGGACTAGGTAGAGGGATTATATCTCCAACCTGGTCTGGGAACGCCTCGGGATCCCCCAGACGGAGCTGGTTAATCCCCTGCTGGAGCTGCTGCCCCCGCGACCCGACCCCAGATAAGCGGACAAAGATGGATGGATGGAGATGGATGGATAAATGTTTCAAATGCACATTTTGGGTGCATTGTCTCATTTTCACATCCTGTAGTAGCTTACATAATTGGATTCAAGTACAGATATGTTTAACTGTTGTTTGCTTCTTTGACCACTTGTGTTGCTTGTCCTTTTGGACTCCTTTGCAAAGCTGTGTCATCCTCTGTCACATTAAAGTTCCCACATATCAGCAGTGACATTTGTTTGTGAAGCACCCTACAAGAAAGTACCAATGGACAAAGATATTTAAACATGTTCCCTTAAAATAAAGTTAATTCTATTATACTTATATTTGGACTTAAGTCATAAGTAGATTGTAGACAAGCTTTAAAAATGCAAATTATGGACTGGCTTAAGAGTAGGAGAAAAACCTATCTCTGCCATTTTTATTTTACTATGAAATGATTTTAAAGAGCCGAAAAAACTGCCAAAGTAAAGTCAACCAACAGTACACACATCTCATAGGGACAAATACAGATACAAGTCATCATTCCTTATGCAAGGATGTCTTTTTTACTCTACTGTTAACTATTTTGCAAAGTAATGTGTAGGTACAATACAATGCAATACAGTCTCCCCACAGTCAAAAATTAAGAGGCGATCATTTTGAATGAACCTTCATCGCCATGCAATGGCCGTGAGGCCTCCTTGCTGCGTGCATGTGCTGAAGAATTGCATGCTGCCATTTTTATGTAACTGATACTTGATTATATGAAGCACATCATATTTTCCAACATGAATCACTCAATAAACAGAAGCGCAACTGTGGTGAATTTATCATAATCATCATTACACTGAGGAAAGGTATGAATGATGTGAATCAAAGATCGAAGCGGTGTGTTTTTGATGATGCTATACGCACATTCCTGGGCTGCTGAGCAGAGCAAGATCATTATAAGAAACATGTCCCAGTCTCTCAGATGCATCCCTGAGAATGGGATTGGACAAGACCTCGTGGCACACATATCTCTCACGTCCAGATTATATTGCTTCAGTGCTTTGACAAGTAAGAGAATGGCAGCTGAAGGAGTGACTTGTCAGGAATTCTTCACTTAAAAAAATAATTGTCACATATTCAGCTTTTTTTGCCATCTTCTGTTACAGGTGAGGGGTCTCTTTGCACCCTTGGATGAAGCAGAGGGTTTTTGTCTATTATGGCTATGCAAGTCAGCATAAGATGGTCTTTTGAGTTAATTAAGACCCTCTAAATTGCTTTGTTCGTTTCACTCCCTGTCACTAGTGAGAGAAACTGAGGAAGGAAGAGCTTGTTACAGCTAGCTTGCAGAGAAAAGTGAAAAACTGATGTCATAGCACACAAATGGTGGTATAGAGACATGAGAGCCAGGTTTGGTGACACAGCTGGAGAGATGATGGAAGCAGCTCTCATCTCTTATCAAGAATCAGCATACTTCTTCCTGCCTACCACTTACCTCCTGCACATCCTCTGCTTCCTGATTCCTCTCCTCTTTATTGGTCATGCTTCTTTCCTTTGTAGTGGCCAAAAGGAGGTCAGTGCAATTTTTTAGTGCAACATCAACCCAAAATGATTGCCGTCTGGAATTTCTTCTTTTTTGCTGCAGTAAGGCTGTATCTGGATTGGACCTATTTTTTTAAAATCAATTTTATCTTTGCCCAGCACCAGTAAGGAAAGCGACTGTGTATATTGATGAAAAGTGCTTTTCTCCTTTTAATTTCTCTTTCAAAACCCTTCTTTTTACTTTTCTTTTCTTTTTCTTTCTTTACCTTACCAATTTGTCAGCCAGTTCTCCTCCTATTTACTCATGCTGTCTTTCTTCTACTTCTACATCATCTCCCTTCCTTACCCTTTATCTCTCCTTTCCTCCTCATCACTTCACCTCCTCCTCCATCTTCTCTCTTCTGCTCTCCCCTAGCCTTGAAGCTTGAGCAAGAAGCCCAGTTTGGCAGCACCTTTCCCCCAACATGGGTGAAGGAGGGTGACAGCCTCACCCTGCAATGTACCTTCACCTCAGCTCTGCTGCCCTTCCAGCAGGATGTCAGTTGGTTCAGAGATGGTAAGTACTGTTGAAAATGAGCCAAATGTTTTACAATTTAAATGTGTGCTTTAGGTTTGTCAGTTATTTTATTTCATTCTCTAGGCATCCAGCTTTATCAGTCTAGCACTTTGGAGATTAAGACAGTCGACAATGAGGCCTCCATCACTTTAAAGGTTGCACAGAAGGATCATGAAGGTGTTTACACTGCCCGACTGAGGACCTGGGATAATATCCAGGAACACAGTGCTTTCGTCTACGTCAAAGGTGAGGACCTTTTTTTTTTTAAGTACTGCATGTATCGTTGGTCCTTTATCATGTAGTTTTAAAAGGTGTAATTATTCAATTCTTTCTCAGACATCAAAGTATTTTTTATCATTATAATACAATTATAAAAGAAAAAAAATATATATATATATTATATATATAACAAAATGTATTGGTATTCATTGCATTTCACCATAAAATGTTTAGGGTGTTGAGCATAAAGGTTAAATCTTAAACCTTTCAAATAATAGTTCAACTTGGTGAGATGGTTGAAAGCCCTAGAGAAGGCTAATAAAGGGACCTTGTGTTGAGATTGTTTTGTCAACATTTCAGGAGAAGTTCGCCATTTAGGAAAATATGCATATCTCCTTTCTTGCCAAGAGCTAGATAAGAAGATCAATGTCACTCTGTCAGTAAGTTTCGCTTAGCTTAGCACAAAGACTGAAAACAGGGGGAACAGCTAGCTTGGCTCTGTCCAACGAAATTCCCCTACGAGCCCCTCTAAAGTTCACTAATTAACATTATTATAAACAATGTTATATCTCGTTTGTGTAAATGTTGTGGTTGTACAGGGGGGTTATGTGACAGAATATTTCTTGACCGTGATGTTTGACTTTCTGGAGTCTTGTCATCACAGACACCCCAAAATGTGCTACTACTCTTATGATGTCCTTTATAATGTATACATCTGCTCTTGGGCAGGCATGTAAATAGCTGTCACACCAGATCACATCAGAAACCACTCAAATACTGAATGGTGTCTCTAAACAGCCTGCCTGTTTCAAATGATATGCTTCATTCTGAAGTGATCCCGTTAGTGTTTGAAAACCTGAGAAATGCATTGGAGAGACCTCGAGACCTTTGCATAAAAAAATACCCCTATTTTTGGAGGATGGAATCATCATTTCATGTTCCAAGCTGGATAAATGGTGTTTTGACTGAAACCTTTACTCAAAACACTATTTGTATTCACCAGATTTTGGTGCTACTTTCATTTCCTGTCAGCAGGCTAGCCTGATTCATACGGGGAAATTGTTCCATCAATCAAGCTGTTCTGCTTTAGAGGGCTTGTTAACTCTGTTCAATGAAACTATATATTCTTCACAGACTGCTATTTTCTCTTCTACATTGTTTGCCGCATGCAAATAATTCAGAGAACAACTCCCACTTGACTCATCAAACATTTGCAATGTATCTGGGCAGCTCTGCGAGGAGGTTTGGCATCTTTCAATGTAATTCCAGTGCTCATGTATGCATTGAACCTTAACTGCCACAGTCCCAGTATAATGTACACTGAATCATTCATGAACTTGGTGAGCAACTATACATCAAAGATTAACAGTACCAGTCCAAACACACAGATGACTCTTTTTGAAAAGCTCTTAAAATCTTAGCTCAGGTCTCTCTTTCTTATTAAAGGGATATTACACAATTGGAAAGATGAATATATCTTTAAATTGGGTCACTTATGTAGAAGAAATGTGAACAAATTTTAGAAATTGGGGGCTTCTAGGCCGAGAAAAGCCAAATCCCAGAATGCACTTGCTTCGCTGCTTTCGAGTCTACTCCCAAGCCACGCCTACTGTTAATAGGCTCGTTCGAGATGAGCCAGATCTGCGCAGAATTGATCACCGGCGATCGCCGCCCAATGCATGCCGGTTAGATTTGTGTCCGACTTGATCCCGACTTGCTCTGACGTCATGCACCCATGGGCAACGATAATCTCATGAGATCAAGGCGGCCGCAGTTTTTAGAGCCTGGCGCCACAGTTGCTCTCCACCGACTGCAAGACCCAGGCGGACCCAGGGCATGCTCGGAAACGCCGGCCTCTCAGCTGATCTAACAGCTGATTGGTTCAGAATCGACTCAACATGATGACGTTTTATATAAACTTTTTATTGATTTTGAATTGGAAGGATTTTAACTGCTATTTGTTTGATTTAAAAGCTTATTCTGTACAGAACACATGTTGTGTGACTGATAGTGATGTTTAGAAGTCAGAGAGACTAAATCTGTTCAGATTACAGATCATCTACAGTGTGTTGTTAATTTAAATCATCAACAGCATTTTGACAGCTACTCTGTCATAATAAAAACAACTGGAGACTGATATATGGGTCTGAATCGGACCACAGTGTTTCTGTCACTTCCTGTTCAGCCTGAAGGCTGCTGGAAACGGCTGGAAAACTGTCCGACTTGAGAGCGGATTTTTGTCACCGCCCCCGGCTGCTGCCGCCTGCTCTCGTCCGCTTTAGGAGGCGAGGCGCAGTTCATCTCGAACGAGCCTACTATCATTTCAACCATATACACAAATCAACGTTTCACCGTGGCTCAAGTGGTGTTACACATTTAAAATATATAAAAACGACATTATATAAAAACAACATTATATAAAAACGACATACGAAACAGGCTACATTTAGTGCACACACATTTATAGGCTCCGTAAAGTTCAGCTAACGCATAGCCTACTAGCATTAGCGCTTGGTGGGCTGTAAACACAGAGTATAAAAACAGCCATAAATTTGCGTGGAATGTAGAATGGTCGGCATTTAGTAATGCTAAATCAGTGAAGTATCCCTTTAAGAAGCTTTTCGGGTCAACCTCTAGCTCACCCAGTAGAGTGTATGCCCCATGTAGGCTGAGTCCTGGGCCTGGGTACGAATCTGACCCCCGCCCCCATTGCCACTTGTCGTCCCCCGTCTTTTCCCCCTTTCTTGTCTTCAAGCTATCCTGTCAATTAAAAGCCATAAAAGCCAAAAAATTATCTAAAAAAGGTTTTCTACCAGAGCTGGAGGTACTTATTAGTGAATCAGCAAACTTCCTTGCTTGTGGGTTTTGTCCTTCATTCATCCGTCATATTTGCATTACAAATAGGCATTACAGGAGAGCAAAGACAAATGAGAGAGGAGGAAACGGGAGGGAATGGAGGACCAGGATTCAAATTTAAAAACAGGAAAGAGATGTGCTTGATGTTGAATCTTTTTTTTAAGAAGCATCTATTCCCAGCCAGAAGAAAAGGTCTGGGAACACATCTGATCACTTCAATCCGCTTAGCATAATTTTCTCATTTCTTTTTCTCCCTTCCCCTCTATCTTATCACATATGCTGGTAGTGATTCTATAGAATATGTTGATTCTGTTAATATGTTACTTCCTCCAGCCTTAGCCTCAACATTTCACTCTCTGGCCCACATAATGTGGATGAGCTAGAATACATTAAATACTTCCTTCCTTTCTTATATCATCTGCTCACTTTTCTATCTAATCTTTTTCTTCAATCTTCCATGTTTCCCATCACTTTTCTCTCTGTTACTCTTTCCTTTTTGCCCCCAATCAACTTCAGACTAATATCCATCTTCTATCTGTCTAATTCCTCATTTTTGCTTATTTTCTTCCATTGATCCAGTTTCTCCATCTTCCTCAGTTTTTTTTCCTCCTCTAACCAACTCTCTCCTCTTCATGCCGCAGATGCATCAGCTGCAGTGGTGGGAGGCCCCGCCTCTCCTCTGGGCGTCCAGGTATCAGACGTCAACAAGGACTACGTCTTCCTTACCTGGCAGCCACCTAGTGCTGATGGAGCCTCAGCTGTAGAAGGTTATTATGTGGAAAGGTAAGGATTGGCTTAAATCACAGCTTACATCATTGAATTTTTCATTTTTTTTTTTTTATTCAAGTGATTGAAGTGAAACAAAATGACGGTGAGATTGTAATTTCATGCTTGAACTCAGAAACAATAGTTAACAATCCCACCACAAGGTCCACTTAGTAGCTGTTATGGAGTATTTGATTGGACGACCTTCATCAGCAGACAGAGTTCGCCCAGTTATCAAGGACAGATGTTCAAATTTCCATTTTGCTGAGAATTTTAAGGACTTCTCTTATTCACTTCTATGGCAATTAAGTCTGATTATCAAGCTTATTGCGGCTCAGAATATGTATCAAACGTGCCATTATATCTACATGTGTGAATAGAGACCAGTGACAGCTTCTGTAACATCTGGAAAATGATTGATAAGGGTTAGAATCAGCAGAGAAGTGAAATAAAAATGTTATTTAAAAAGGGTAAATCTCAAATAATAATCAATAGTAATATAAACAACTTATGATTAGTTTTATGATCAATTCATCTTATTTTCTCAATTAACCAACTAAACATTTGGTGTGTAAAATGTCAAAAAATAGTGACAAATTCCAAAGCTTACAGTACATAAAAAAATTAGACAAAGAAAAGCAGCATAGGCTATCCTTTTAAAGTGAGTAGCTGGAACTAGAGATTTTATGGCATTTTTGCTTGAAAAATAGCTAAAACAATCAATTAATTGTGAAAATAATTGCCGATTGATAATTCGCTCAATTAAAAATCTGTTGTTTTCTGCTGGTTTTCATTACATATGGCTGATTAAAATTCAGTTCGGTGTATTGATATAAAGTTTTTTGACTGCAGTGGATTTTCCATTGCCAGAATATTCAGAAGATCTCTTACAGTAAACTCACATTGATTGAATCTCCATAGAAAGTCTTATTTTTGTTTGTATTTAAAGCCATTTCCTGTATTGCAAGTCAACAATAGTCGTACAGAAAGACTATCCTGCTGAACCTCATCTTTCTCTGCGTGCTGCTGGTGAGGAAATTGGATTAGGGCAGATAAAGATGGCGGTGGTGGCGGCCAGCAGTGGTGTTGTATCCATTTGGCAGAGTTCACATGAGATAGATGGTATACATGGTAATTATCAGCCCTCGACACTATGTTGACAGTAGAGTCAAAGACTCCGGCAGGAGAACAGGTGCTGCACTTATTACCAACACCAATCAATCAGGATCGTTTGTGTGTGTGTGTGTGTGTGTGTGTGTGTGTGTGTGTGTGTGTGTGTGTGTGTGTGTGTCTGTGCGTGTGTGTGTGTAAAGAGCAAAGATTGTTCATTAGTGCATTAGTGTGTGTGTGTGTGTGTGTGTGTGTGTGTGTGTGTGTGTGTGTGTGTGTGTGTGTGTGTGTGTGTGTGTGTGTGTTTGTGAAATGCTCCTGAAGGTTTTGGCTTTTGGGTGAGGAGGAAAATGTAAGATATCTCCCAGTTCCCTAGCAACCTCCTCATCCTCATGGTCAGAAAACTGCACTCCTTTCTGTCTTTGTTTATTGCAAATGGCAACAATTTGTTATCGATGTTGTATAATCTGAGCTCGCATTCTATTTTAAAATCAGGTTTTACTGCATTTGGTAGCCCATTATCTTTTGCATGATGGTCTCTGGTCACAATTATGCGTCTTGGGGGGGATATTTACTGGCTTATATGTTTAGTTGTGCAGCCTAAAATCCTTTGAAATTGTTTTTTTTATAATGTTACACCCTGCAGACTGCACATTAAGTTGTTCAAACGTTATGTATTTTGTTCTTTGTTTACCTCTTATTCTCTCTCTCTCTCTCTCTCTCTCTCTTTTCTCTCTCTCTCTCTCTCTCTCTCTCTCTCTCTCTCTCTCTCTCTCAGATATGACCTCGGTCATGGTAAGTGGGTGCGCTGCAATGTGCATATTCAGAAAATGTGCTACTACCCAGTGTGTGGGCTAAAGGAAGGAACTCTGTACCAGTTCAGAGTTCGTGCTGTTAACCAGGCTGGAGCAGGGCGTCCCTCCATGGCTACAGAGCCCGTCCTCACTGCAGACCCCCTGGAACACACCAGGACCATGGGTAAACATTACACACTCTAACAGTCAAATTGCCATATAAAAAGACTGTGATATGTCACTACACAACAGCTAGAAAAACACAAATTGGTGACACAATTAAAGCAAAAACAACATAACCTGACTGTTGGGTTCAGACCAAAAAGCCAAACCACAGGATATAGGGATTGTAGATGTATAATCATAACCACTAATAAATCCATATGCTGATCATGAACTCTTGAATGTATGCAATATCATCAAGTAACCACATAAGCTTTTCAATCAGAAAATCTATTAAAAACATCTTGTACTTTACCAGTTCCCTAATACAAAGTGAGTAAAATAAGTAGCAATCACACAACTATCCCCTGCAGTAATGTTACATTACAAGACACCTGTTCATAATGAGGTTCAGTTGCAGTCTTTATTATTAATGCTCATACTCAACTATTCATTTGTGAGCTCATCTGAGAAGATAAATAAACATGTGGTGCAGTAAAAGTGCAGCGTGGCCTGCTGTTAATCCCTTCTCATTCTCCAAGTATCTTTTACTCTACTGGAGGGACATTCTTACAAAAGATATATACATATCGCTCCAAAATCTTCCATAGGTGTTCAGTTGCCTTGAGATCTGGTGACTGTAAAGGTCATAGCACACGATTCACATCGTTTCCACACTCATCTAACCATTCAGTGACCTCTTGTGCTCTGTATGGGATTCATTATGTTTCTCCACTCATTTATTCAGGTGTTTCCTTTAATTTGTGACTTATTTGCATCTGCTTCTACAAAGAGCATCAGCGCAGTGTCTACGAATCATGCCTGCTGTTTATTCACCTCATCTGCCTCAGTTGCTGTGTTTACACCTGCAAAGGCCATCAGAGAGAAAACAGACATGTGTACTGTAGATGTGGATATCATTTTATAAAGCCGGAAGGTTCTTGCAGACATTAATGTGACAGCTTCTTAATATCATCCTGGAATGGAACTTTGTTTCTTAAAACATGACTTTTAAGGCATTTAGGTTTTGTTAACTACTTTATATACAAGGGAGGGATGAGAACGACCGGAGGAGATGTAACGTAGATCATTGAGTGTGTGAGTGTGTGTGTTAAAGGGGGGACAGATGGGCTCTGGTCAAATGTTGCCGATCATTAAACACAGATGAAGGACAGGCAGAAGGTTGACTTGCCTCCAGCCTGCTCTCCATCCTTGCATGTTGCTCTCTCTCTCACCTCTTTGTGTCTCTGACTCTCTTACCAGTGGCTGCTCCTCTACTATTAACACTAATAGTGTTATCATGGGCTCTCATATAACTTCATTACCCTGATATGACTTCCTTCTTTATTCCCTCTGCCCCCCAACCTATCTCTCTCTCCCTCTTTCTCTCTATCTCCAACCCCGTTTCTCAGTGGTCAAAGTAGACAGAGGGAGGATGATCACCATTACAAAAGATGAACTCGAAGGTGAGAATGCCACATTTTTATTTCACCATGTATAATTTTGTCATAAAAAGATACCATTTTAACATTTTCAGCCCTGATTTCAAACAGCATCAATGTTTTACTGGCACACAGGGTGCCGTCTCCTTGTCTTTAGGCTGCCTCTGGCTCGTGGCTTAATGCATCTTCATATTATATTTAACAACGAGCTGCAGTAATTGTATGGCTGAGGCAATGAATATTTCCCCCATTTGCAGGAGTGAAAAGAATGAGCAGTCCCCGGTGGTGTCCTGGTTAATGCACATAATGGCCCGAGGTAGTGCGAATGCCTGTGAAGAGAGCTGATAACCTTGGCAATGTAACTCATAGACAGAGATAAAGGGAGAGGAGGAGGAAGATGTGTTTGAGGAGGAAGCCAGAAAAATAAATGTCGCAAATGCAGTGCATTCATACTTCCTTTGTCCGGTTCCTTAATGTAGCAGAACGTGTTTATGCAGGTGTGAAAGAAAAAGAGAAAGCATCGGATGTGTGTTTGTCTGCAGCTTTTTTCAAGTTACATTTAAGCAAACTTGTGAGATTATTCTTCCATTAAACTTGGACTGATTTTGCAATACACATAACTTCCTACACACTTTTGAAATGCTTTATTTGAATTAATCTACATTACAATATTATATAACATTTATAGAGGTTATATATGTGGTCCTTTGACACCTTTTACAGCGGAGGTGGAGCAAAGTTTTGCTGTTGCTGAGGTTTGTTTACAGGCCAATCGTAGTGTAGTCACCAGTCACATGTACACCCGTAGTGTCCAAACATACACACATTCAGTGTGGTCTGAATAACTGATAGTTATTGTGTTGCTATTTACTCTGTACTCTATCACAATGGAAACAATAACTATGAGGTTAAAGTTCCAACTTTCAACTTTAATTTGAGGTGTTCACATAGAACAGTGAAGGAACCATCGCCCTTTTTGTAAACAGTCCCCCAATTAAGGGAAACATACGCAAATAACATATTTAGAGAACCAACATTTATAGGACAAAAATATGCCTAAATAATGTCATTATATTTCATATTTAGTTGCAAATTGTTTGCTGTCAATAAAATCTATGACCCATAAACATCAGCATACACTTGATGTCTCCCCTGGTTATGCTATGCTTGTTAATTACTGCCTCAAAGAAATAGATTAACATTCAACATACGCTTTTTTCTTTAATGCCGATAGTTATATTAGAAGACCAATTCCACTCTTGTGTCAGTGCATTAGGTATGGAGCTAGAGCCAGGAGGCAATTAGCTTAGCTTAGCATGAAGACTTGAATGCAGGTGGAAGCAGCTAGCCTGGCTCTGTCTGAAGTTAAAAAGAACCCCTACCTGAACTTTTTTAATACATGTTCATCTTGTTAACCAGTACATAAACAGGAATGTAAAAGTGACATTTTGTGATTTAACAAGAAGTTACTTGCTGCAACTATTTCTTTATGCAAACCTTAGCTAGTCGCCAACGGGCTCCAGCTTCATACTTTATTATATTATATTATATTATATTATTATATATATTGTATTGGTTTTCTCATCCAACTCTCAGGAAAAAAAAGCAAATAAGGGTATTTACCAAAATGTCAAACTTTTCCTTTAAATATAATATAAAAAAATACACAGCATTACTTTAAATGGTCAAAAAGAAACACTTTCACTTTTTGGCCCTAAATATCTCCTTGGTTTCTTTAGCTGAATGTTTAGGATTAATCTCCTGCTGCATTGTCCTAAAATAAAAAGGTATATGAGTTGTATACGTTTACCCAGTGTGGATGTGAACAACCACCTCACCCTTAAAATGAAACATCAATGCAACATTGATTTCAAATCCAATGTGCTTGAGTGCAGAGCATACTACAATAAAAAATACAAACAGATACACACAGTCACACACACACAGGCTTGCTGCTTCTACCAGATCAGCATCGGCCCTTTTACGCCACTAACAGCAAAGAGACCAGACTTACAGAGAGACATACGGGCACAAAAAATTAGGAGTTTTAACTAAATCTGAACACTTCCATCGACCTTAAGTCACTTGGAGAGTCATTGAAAGTGTGCTGACTTAAGCCATTTGACTGTATATTATCTGGTACACTAATGTATTAGGAATGGAGGTCACATTTGGGGCAGCAAGGTAAATCTCACCCATTATGTGAGTGACTTAAATCCACCAGACAATGCATTACATTTCCTGATGCAAATATTTTAACAAAAAGAGCATAAAAAAGATTCAGCAGACCAGTAATTTTTGGACTCCATTATCTCATTCTCACTGACCTTATTCTGACTATTTTTCTTCCTCCTCCTCCTCCTCCTCCTCCTCCTCCTCTCTTTGCTCTGCAGGTCAGGTCAAAGCTCCTTTCCCTCCTACAAATGTCCACGCCTGCGAGGTGAGCGACACCTACGTGGTGCTGAGCTGGGCCGAGCCTGAACCCAGAGGCAGGGAGCCGCTCACCTTCTACGTGGAGCGGGTCAGTCTTTACTCCCACACCCACATAGACACACAAATGTTCATATTACAATAACTCTGGGGATCTTGGTTGATGACAATTAACCCTTTGTCACTCTCCTAAACGTAACATCTTTCCTCCTAAAGGACAACTTGCAGAGAAATTTGAAACTGGATTAAAATAAGTAATCCAATTTATCTTGGTGGAAGTTGATTATTCAAGGAATGCATTTGAGAGTAGGCACACACACACACACACACACACACACACACACACACACACAGCTGTCTCTTTGGCTGGTACGGTACTATAGTAGGTAAACAACACAACCACAGTTGCAGATCATAGACCATAAAAATAAGCCATACATACTGGCTTGACTGCCGCACACACACACACACACACACACACACACACACACACACACACACACACACACACACACACACACACACACACACACACACACACACACACACACACACACACACTTCTATCTACCACTGTGGTGTCAGTCTAAATGGGAATTTGTGGACTCATTAAAAGCCAGCAGACCTTGATGTTGCTCTTTCGTGCCCTGCGCTTCGGCATTGCGGTTTGATTTTCTTGCTTGCACACTTAAAAGAGTTTCTTTTATTTTCTGACTGTTGATTTAAAACTACCTAGATCTGAGATCTGAACGTGTTGTTTGCCTCAAGATCAGTTAAAAGTTTATTCTAGTTTTAACTTGGTGCATTCAAGGTAATGTCTATAAAAGAAAACCCATTTTAAATTTTGAGTTTTTCTCCCCAACACAAAGAATGCCAAAATAACAACATTGTCCTCCAACATATCAAAGTGTGGGGACTGACCTGTTCCTAATAACAATAAACGGCTTTGGCTCTCCAATATCAACCCAGACACCCCACAGCTTCTAGCTCCAATAATCACGAAAACTGCCACAGGAAGTAGATTTTTATTGGACTTTTATAAGTTGCCAGGGTAATAAAACTGTCAAATCTGTCAAAGGCGTCTGAAATTACTAAAGTCTGCTGCTTCACTTCTGCTTATATAATGATGGGAACATTCAAATATCCCTTTCGCCCTTGAGCAAGCAATTTATAATCACTGATCTCTTTAGCGTACTAGTTTTCTTTTGTTAGGTTTTTTACTTCTTTAACAGGGAGTTAGAGAAGAAAATAATGATAAATCCTCAGAGAAAAGCAGAAAAGTGAAATATAGACGGTTAGATGAAGAAGATGTCAAGATGAGTCAGTGGTTGTCCACAATTTACCTGTTTTTTATATATATATAGCTTGGCTCTCTATCTGCACATTTTTCTGCCTTTCTATATGTGAAAATGTACTAATATTTCTGCCTGGAAGTTTTTGCCTATCACATCACACCTAGTCTATATCCACGACGTTCCACTTCCGGTATTGCTCTGTTGCTGCCGGAAAATGCCCCGGATTTCACTCTTTTTCAACCGGATGTCCGTTACCTTACGCTTTCTTTGTGTTGTAATTTTAAACTGCAGTGAATTTATGAGGACTATGGTTAACTGCTCCTCAGATCTCTGCAGGGTAAATCCAGACAGCTAGCTAGACTATCTGTCCAATCTGAGTTTTCTGTTGCACGACTAAAACAACCTTTGAACGTACACATGACACATGTTCCACCAAAACAAGTTACTTCCAGAAGGCTATTTTGCAGCTGCACCGTGGCTCGGTGCTTTGTGCCGCCCATGACGATTGTGATTTGTTTAAAGAAATGGCAATAAACCAGAGCACGTTTTTCTCCCATCTCGGAATGCTGTGTGTACTAGCCAGACCCTCCTTCGCTGCACTGTGGAAGAAGGTCTGGCAATGTGAGATTACATCACACCAAACTGCCAATCTTTATTCCTCTTTCCCCTTGTCTACACGTAAAGTGGTTTGCTCCGAAACTATGCAATCGACAGTTAACTACAGAGTAAGTGATTGTACAAAATCTGAATGAATTATGGGAGTATTTGGCAGTCTTGGCAGATTGAATCCTCCAGCATAATTGAAGGAGACTGAATAATGCACAATGTCCTTGGGATGGATGTAGATTGTGCTTTTGAAATTGTCTTTGTTTTTTATTTTCTTCTTTTTTTGCTGTACATGGATCAGTCCCTGGTAGGGAAGAGCAGCTGGGAGCTGGCCAGTCTGGACATGATGGTAAACTCTCCCAGGTTCCCTGTGTTTGACCTGGTCAAAGGCAAGCAGTACTGCTTCAGAGTGCGCTCCATCAACAAGTACGGTGTCAGCGACCCTTCTGAGCCGAGTGCACCCATCTCCTTGGGAAAGCCACAAGGTGAGAAATGTGCTATGTACCGTTTTGTACTTTGGTGAAAGAAGCAATATTAAAGTAAAATCCCTGTACTAAAAATTTTACCCAAGTAAAAGTGCAAAAGTATTGTAATATTTTATACTATTATCAGCTTAAAGTTTCAAAAGTAAAATGACTCATGATACAGTATGGCCCCTTATAGAGTGTTAACATTATTATATATTTGATTATAATGATTGATTTGTTAACATGTACGCAGCATTCTAATTTTTAATTTTAACTACTTTATATGTTGATGGGTAGTTTTATCTATAACAATGCATCATATTTTGTTTGTGGATTACATGTTTTGTATGTTAAAGTAGCTGGCAACTACAGTATAGTTGTCAGATAAATGTAGCGTGGTAAAGCGATAGAAATCACTGAAATGTAGTGGAATAGCAGCGTACAATGGAAATACTCAAATACAAGCAACTCAAAGTTGTACTGAATTACAGTGCTTGAGTAAATCACTTAGTCACTAATCAAGTTCTGTGTGAATTTTCCAAAATCCATGGAAGAGTTGATTTGATTTTATCTTTAATTTAATTATCATTCAATGATTGAAGCTAAAGTTTAACCTTATAGCTTTTCATCTTAATACCATCAGTGGTGCCAGCTCCACCTCACTCTGTCATGGCCATCAGAGACACCGACACCTCGGTGCTGCTCCAGTGGAAGGAACCCAAAGAAAAAGACGACATCCAGGGCTACTACCTGTACTACAGTGAGAGTGGTAAACAAGACTGGAAGACTGTCAACAACAAGCCTGTTAGCAAAACCAGGTAATGGGGACATATATTAAAACAATGTCTTAGAAGGTTTTGTTGTCATGTTTCTGGTTGGCTGCAGGGAGAATAGTTGGTGTAACGTTAGTCTGAATAACAAAATAAAGAATCCAGCTAAAAAAATAATTCCACTAAATATTTCTATTAATACAATCAGATAATTGCATTGAGCTAAAGATGTAATGGTTGACCAGGATTTGACCGACCATTCAACCTGTCTGAACTTCATCTCTCCTCCTCAGATTTACAGTCCATGGCCTCAAGAACCGAAGGGAATATGTGTTCAGGGTGAAGTCTGTGAGCCGAGCAGGAAACAGCAACTATTCAGATGAGTCTCGTCCCATTCTCGTCAAATCGGCCATTTGTAAGTGCACCCGCGAGCCAGGTCCCAAAATAGTGAACACGAAATTTCTTTCAGGACAAAACTCAAGGACTTTTTAAGTCTTTTCTGATGATTTTACTAATCAAGCAACTCCTGCAGTGGTTTACTTTGAAGCAGGTTATATAAAATGTAATATTTCAATGTTAAATCTATCAATCAGTGCATTTTTGTCAAAGGTTTCATAAAGATTTGTCATTGACATTGGCATTCTTAGATCCACCCAACACCAACACAATAAAGAAAAGGGATAGATAAATGCTGTTCTTTACATCAGAGACATTTTTGTGTAGTAGTAGATTAGATTTTAGACCAAGTGTGGGCAAGAACAGCTCATAATGTCCTCTCCTGTCTAATGCTACTGGCATCATATTCAACTGAGATTGTGCTCCTTCCACATGTCAGTCTCCATATGTTTGGTTATGTAGCCTTCATCAGATGACTGTACATCAGATGAATGCTCTCTCTTATTATGGTCGGTTTATGCTGTATGGAGACACACTTGTTGAACCTTCTTACTTGCTGTGTTGCAGGCTCAGATAATGTGCTCTCTGCAGCCTGCAGTAAAGTACAACGATGACTCATTTTGCTTGCCTCTCACTCACCAGAGTATTCTCACATCTACTCTGCCACTCAGCCATTACCTGAGGATAAATGGCTGCAGTCCAATTCTTTGTGAGGAATACATGTTTTATCAAATAGAATATGAGTTGAATATTTCTTTGTTATTTTATTCTCATTCAGGAATGCTCAATATGGGTAGAGTTATGAATTTGCAGTTGTAGTCGGCCTGGGAGTTATTGGCTTTTCTTGGCCTATTTAGCAAGAATAGGTGCTGGCTGAGATTCTCTCTTCTATCACCTATGAAAAAATAAATAATTCTGTTTAAATTTCCTTCTGCTTGCTCCAGCTGTTCCCTCGGCTCCCTCTGCCATCGCCCTGCTGCTGTGCACTGCATCAGAGATGGTGTTGGGCTGGAGGGCCCCCGCATGTAACGGGGGAGACCCTGTACGTGGATACTACCTGGACCAGAGAGAAAAGGGCATGGATACGTGGAGAGAGGTCAACGTTAAGCCCACCAAAGAAAGGCAGTTTAAAGTCAGTAAATCTCCAGCACGATGCAAGTATGGTGTAGTGTGATGCTCGCGGCATGTCAGTCCACTACTTTGGTCCAGACTGAAACATCTCAACAACTGTTGGCTAGATTGCCATAAAAGTTTTAAAGAGACTCATGGTGCCCAGAGAATGAATCCTAATAACATTGGTGATCCTCTAACTTTTCCTCTAGGGCCAACAACAGGTTCACATTTTTGGATTTTTGTAAAATATCTGTACAACTATTGGACAAATTTTGTACGGACAATCATTGTTCCCAGACAATGTATCCTGATGAATTTGGTGATCCGCACGGATCAGGTTAAAAGTTTGATTTGTCCAATAATTTATTAAAGGTCCCATGGCATGAACAGTTCACTTTATTAGGTTTTTTAACATTAATATGAGTTCCCCCAGCCTGCCTATGGTCCCCCAGTGGCTAGAAATGGCGATAGGTCTAAACCGAGCCCTGGGTATCCTGCTCTGCCTTTGAGAAAATGAAAGCTCAGACGGACCGATCTGGAATCTTCCCTTTATGATGTCATAAGGGGAAAGGTTACCTCCCCTTTCTCTGCTTTGCCCGCCCAGAGAATTTGGCCCACCCATGAGAAAAAGAGAGACATCATGGCTTGCAAACAAGCAAAGTGGCAGTTGGTCAAGGCCACACCCCCACCCTCCACCTTGCCCCCCCTCTCTCCTCCTCAATAGCATTTAAAGCTACAGACACAGAAATGGCACGTCCCAAGGAAAGCTAATTGTGGGACTGGCTCTAGTGGCTGTAATTCTGCATCAAGGCTGAATTTCGGGAAAGAGACTTCAGATACAGTATTAGGGGACCACTGAGGCCTATATAAAAGCATCCAAAAAGTAGCATGTCATAGGACCTTTAAAGTTTATGAACCAAATACCTGCAAAGCGAATGATTTCCCCATCAGTCTCAGTTGTACTTTGTGTTTTGTGCTAATTAGCAAATATTAACATGCTAATATGCTAAACTAAGATTGTGAACATAACAGTTATACCTGCTAAACATCAGCATGTTGGTATTGTCATCATGAGCATGTTAGCATGCCGACTTTAGCATTTATCTTAAAGCACCACTGTGCCTAAGTAAAGCCTCTCACTTTTTTCCTTTCACATCATTTCACATCTGGCAGTATAGGCCTACATAATGTATAACAATGTGTTTTCTGTTCACTGACAGTATGGAAACAAAACCCTAATTATGTTAACTTACCACTTCATTTAGCACTGCAGTGGCCTTAAAATAATGGAAACATTGGCTCAAGCTCCCTTATCTACATTGGCTGTGTCACTAGGCAACAAGCAGTGTCCATGGAGACCTGGAGGAAAGTTAAATCTTTAACCTGTCTCAGGGAGATTACAGGTGCTCAGTAATTAGACATTGTGCAAATGTGTTATAAGTGAGTGGTTGTTTTTACACAGACAAATCCAATTAGAAAGAAAATGACTGTATACAAAGATTAGCCCTACACGTTGTTAAGTGCAGAGTCTTGGGGATCCCGAGACCCCTTTCCTAGAAGGAACCCTCTGATGAGAACATGTAGCGCCCCCTTTTGGGTTAAATGAGCAATTTCAACAGCCTTACATCCTCTGAAAGTGCAATTTCCACTTCCCACAACAGCTGTTTTATGCTGGTATTTAAATCAAGTTGCTGACTTTCTGGATGTAAAGTAGAGTAATTGGAATATTGATTTTGTGCCTCTTTTCTTTTCTGGGTTAAAGTTGTGCAGTAAATGTAAATGACATGGCCATGAAAGCTTCCACAATTTTAGCTGTCAGGATGTCACCGATCGTGCTTTATTAAATCAAAAACCAAAGTGAACCTCTTGTGTTTTCTCTCCTTGAATTGAAATTCTGCCATAAACTGTCTGTGTACACAGAGCATTTGCTTAAGTAAAAGTACCAATATAACACTGTAAACAATACTCCTTTACAAGTAAAAGGGGCTCAACTACAAACCAAAAATGTTGGCAACAACGGTTTTAGTCTTGACAATGCATTGTATTTTATAAGCTTTATGTAGAATCTTAACCTGCAGTGGAACTTGTGACTACAGCTGTAGTGGAGTAAAGAGTACAATATTTCCCTGTGAAATGTAGTAGAGTACAAGTAAAAGAAGCCTTAAATGGAAATACTCAAGTAAAGTCAATTGCTTTATTGTGATTAATTTTGTCATGATGAAGCATTGGAAGTTAAAAAATATGTGTCAAATGAATCAAATGCAGCCTGTTTGCCATCTACTGGATGAAAGCTGTACTTTTCTTCACTTATTTTGTCAGACAACCTTTGCATTTCTCAGTGTAGACTGTATATCGATCTTATAAGAAGGTAGTCATTCTACCTAAATGTGGTTAGAGAAGGATCTATAGATAATGAAGGGGGTGGTAGGTGGGGGAAATAGTTTTTTAGATAGGGATTGCTATTACTGTGAAATAAGCTCCCTCTGGTTGTGTCAATTAGTTGCCGGGAGAGAGCCGAGAGGAGCAGCACAAGTTCACAACTGTTCACGGAGGCGATAAGGGCCTTAAAGTCTAAGTGGCTGTGAATAGGAAGATCAATGAACAGATCAATAAAGCTTAATCCCTTCTCTTCCCAAAGCAAAAGTGTCTAGGGGGCTCAGCAAAAAATGCAGTGACAGCAGCAGCAGCAGTAAAGGTAATGTATGATGTGCCAAGTGAGCCGTGTTTTTCCTTTAAAAACAGTGTGAATCGTTTTGATTTATGCTACAATGCTACAAAAAAGACAAAGAAATAAAGAAACCCAATTTAAGTCAGATCTTTATTGTCTACAACAAAATTCATAAATCTCTGATAAAACATGTACTGTATTATACTGGAGAATTCAGAATATGTACAGATTAGAATCTGGCCTTCTCTTCCAGGCTTTTGAGTTAACAAACTTAAACACATCAAAATGAAGTAACCATCCCATGTTGGATTATCATTACACCAGAATATTTTAGCGTTTTGTCAAACCATTTAATGGAAAATTGACATTCTTCAATCACACAATCTGTTTTCCCACTAAATGCTCTTGAACCTGCCACCATCAGTGACCAGAGAAAGAAAACCAGTTCCTAAATGTGCAACTAAAGACCTTTGTTGAAGAAAACATATTTTCAAACCAATTGTCTTCTTATAAAAAAACGAAATAGTATATACTGTAGTCTGCACTTGTTTGTCTTTAGCTTGACTTATGGACATTATTTCACTATTACAGATCATTTTACCAGAGTTAATCAGCTTTTCTGTGCCTGATGTAAATCCACAGGTTTGCAACCTGACTAGTGGACACTTCTACCATTTCCATGTGTTTGCTGCCAACATGGCTGGCGTCGGGAAGCCCTCTGAAGCCAGTGAAGCTTTCCTGTGTGAGAAGTGGACGATGCCAGAGCCAGGTAAGGAGAGAAAATGTCACTTCACTTTCAGATCATTTCGTACACTTGGTAGAATTTCCAGCTAACGAACTCATGCTGTGTAAGTTAAGACAGTTGTACCCCAGGTTTCATTCAGGTCAGTGTCCGACATAACAGCAGTAGGGCCTAACCCGTCTCAGGCAGAGTAGTAGTTCAACTCTATGTCTCCATAGATGACGGGAGGCGCCACAGCTGTATTATAAGACAGTGCTGTCTCACAGACAGCACTCACATCCCGCAAAGGTCAGGGGAGGAAGTTACATTCACATACATTCACATGTACATACATACACTTAATACTCACATTCATACATACACAGAAACTGCAGTAGAGACACTGGATGATGTTATTGAACCAGACTGTCACAGATGAAAGTGGGATACCTACAACGTGACTTGTTACGTAGGTAAGAATAGTTGTTGTAAATGATCCATTAGCATCTTCACACATGCACAGATGAGTGAAGAAGGACTGTATTTGGTATTCTATAATCTTGTATGTCCAGCATGAGTTTAAATACACCTTCAGGAAGACTGGAACTTCAGAGTTGGGATGGCACTACACAACACCACATTGTGGTTAAACTGTGCTGTTTAATCTTAAATCTCCTCGAACGAGATTTCATTAACTGCTTCTGTGTAAGTCTCCTGAACCTTCTTTACGCACACAAAGTCGAGCTGCTCCTGAGTTTTTCCATAACAATGCAGAAAGTGGAACACACCTAAATGTGCGACAGCTGATAATAAAAATAATAAAGAATTCTCACTGCTGGTATAATTATTGAAATATCCCCTCCAGACATGTTTTAATGGTTTAAGACACATACAAATGCTCTGGGTGGAATAATAATTTGTGTCTTTTAAGGTTTTTACACAAAATGACTTGTTCTTTATTTCCCTGGCTGCGCTGTCTGTGCTGTGTCTTGAAACAATCAGCTGCTCTGAAAGGGCACAAAAACAGATTCCCCCTTCAGGACTCAGGAAAAAGTCACATGAAATATTTCACAATTCAACCTGTATTTTTAGTTACAGTTAATCTAGCACTTAAGAAATAATCATGAAATAGTTTTTTTCACTCATATTAGTGGTAGTATAGCAAAAGAAAAATTATATATATAAATATTCTATGTTAAACCTTTGCTGTATTGTTGATGCATTAACAATACTTAAAACCATGTTTAGTGTGCATCTTTAAAGCAAGGAACTCTGTCCTTTACTGCCTTATCTTTGTTAGATGCTTTGTTAGATTTATTTTGAAGGTAGTCGAGGTACTTTTTCAGCCCGAGAAGTGTCTGCACTAAAGTATTCCTTTCAGGCTGCATACAGCCCTAACAACATCCACCAACATATATACCTGAAGGAGACTAGGATGGAAATATCAACATTTTTATGAACTCCTCTCTTCTCTCATTTGGACTGCGGTGGCTTGACAATAAGAAAACAATGTTTAGAGAGATTTTAGTAACAAAATCAACCAGAGACAATAAAATTTCTATCCCCAATGGAAATTACGCCCATGCATTTTTATTACAAACACACATAATCTAATTGTTGACACACACACACACACACACACACACACACACACACACACACACACACACACACACACACACACACACACACACTCGCTGAGTCACGCAACAAAGTCATTCCAGTGTGTTGGTTCAGCAGACAGCCCAGCTGTTGTGACCCGCTCCTATCAGCTTCTTGTGACATTAATATTGAAAATAGAGAGCGGCTCTCTCACACATGCCACTTTTAAAGCGCAGCTCATTAATCTCGGCAAATGGGCTTTCCTCTGTGCCGTTAATAATTTAAAAGTGACCGAAAATCATTAGGCAAATTAACTACCAGTGCCAGCATGAAGTCAGTGGGGGTAGATTAAGGAAATTCACTGTACTCATTTTGACTTTACTGATAGACTTCCCGTTGAGACAAAGGAGTAGCCTACTATATATACGGTCACAAAGGGAATATATCCAGACCAATAGTTCCTTGATTTTTATTTTTACACTCTCTGTTCCTCTGCACTTATACAGTATATCCTCCGCACAAAAGCATTCACCCTGATACACAGCATGTCTGGCCCTCCTCTCTCTCTCTCTCTCTCTCTCTCTTAGGTTGCCCCTGTGATGTGGAGTTCAGGGAGGTGAGAAACAACTCCCTGGTGCTGCTGTGGGCGGCTCCGTTGTACGAAGGACGGAGCCCTGTCACTGGCTATTTGCTGGAAATCAGCCAGGGTGGCGAATCAGACAACTGGACTGCTTTGAATGAAAGGCCAATCTCTGACACCCATTACAAGGTGAGCAAAGCTGTAAAAGAAATTCAAGTTCAACATACAGAAAGTAAACAAGGTAAATACACTTGTGATTGAAGATTTGTTTAATACCTGGTAAAGTATGAGCTTATGTAATAACTGTAAGTGCCAGTAAATTATTATTACTTTAATTTTTATAAATGTATTATTACTTCCACCTAGCAGAAACTTGAAGTGCTCCAGTGTTTCTGTGGGTCCATACGTTTAAATAATCATGATAAATTATGACCACGATCTGCAAATATTTGATGTGTTTCTTATGACATCCAGGTGTCAGGTCTTCAGGCAGGTCAGACCTACCGTCTCCGTGTGTCGGCTGTCAACGAGGCTGGAGTCGGCCGAGCTTCCCTGCCCACGGAGCCAGTCACAGCTCAGACCAGACCAGGTCAGCCTTCATGGCTCCAGATTCTCCAAATATTGCAATAAAACAAATCCCATCCAAGGCTCGTTGGAGATGCTGGACCTAAGACTATATAGTAATAGAAAAAGCATCCACATATAGTTCGTGTAATAGTTATTCATAGAGACAAGTTTAGGATCAGAGACCTTCTTTAAGCGTCCTGGACATACAAACAAAACATGACAAGTGCTTTTGAAGAAATAGTTATTGTGCCTGGAGTTAGATAAGAAGCTCAATACCATTGTCATATCCATATGTTAAATATGAAGCTTGAACAGTAGAGAAAAATACAACAGGTGCGTTGGAGGGGGACAAGCAGGTCAAAAGTTGTGAAGAAAACTCCCGCACACTTTCTAACTTGCAAAATTTTATAAAGTTTATTAGTAGGCAACATTTGTGTAGTAGACCATTTTCAGGCAAATGTTGCAGTGTGTGGGAGTTTCCTTCGCAAATGTGAAGCTCGAGCCAGGAGATGGTTAGCTTAGCTTAGCATCAAGACTGGAAACATAGGGAAATAGCTAGCCTGGCTCTGTTCTATTCCTTTAAATGCACCTTTTTACGCCAACCTGAACACTGAGAAAATTGTTTTAATCCAGTGGTGACATCACAGAAAGACATTTACATTATACAGCATATGTAGTAACATTTTAACTAAAATGCACCCAACCCAATGCAATGGAACATACTTTATTTAAATATATTTAAAAAATGTGTGAATATGTAACTTTTCAGCATATGCAGGTGCAATTTAGTGGTACAACATGCTAAATCAGTTAGAAATAAAATGAGAACATTTTCAGGATACAAATAAGTGAAAGTATAAAGTACAATAAAATATGCAGTATGGGCATTATGTGTAGGGGATAAATATAATTAATTCCAGTAGCATTTTTAACACTGTGGGTTTTCTCATCTATAATGCTATGACATTGCTGATGGTGTCTGCAGCCCATTGCAGCCGCACTAACTCACTCTCTCACCCTCAGGTGCCAAAGACATTGAGATTGGAGTTGACAACGATGGTTTCATATTTCTGGGCTACGAGACTGATGAGAGGGATGACGAGAACATGTTTCTGTGGAGCAAAAACTACACCGAGAACATCGACGTCAGGAGAACTCGTGAAGAAACCAAAAAGAACGGGTATGGGTCGTTCATGTGCAACATGAACTACACGTCTTTATGTATTTGAATTCCAAGAAATCTGTGGCAGTCTGCAGGATCAAGAGGTGATATTTAGATATTTAAATGCTGTTTACCCTGCAACTTTGGATACATTTCATTTTACAGATGTTATAGTTTTCAATAATAGGACTGAAATACAAAGATTAACATTAGATGTGCTCCGGATCAATTGAATTTGCTCTGTAAAGCGCTATTTAAAAAAAAAGTATTTGTCACTGGGATACCCATTAAAGGCCAGTCTCTTTTAATTCTCAACTCAACCCTTCCCTTAGCTTTAGGGAAGCCTGCCTGCCAGCTCTCACATTTACATGGTTCCACTCATAACAGCATGTTAAACAGTAATTTAATTTTAAGCTCAGCTGGCTGAAAGGCAACACTATTATGACAGAAAGCACTGTGAAGTGTAATGGCTGACAGCACAAAACAGCACCTACATCACTTGGTGCTTCAGGGTGGACAGATAAACAACAAGCTCAAGATGCTCTGTAGATGCATCTGTCTTTTTTTTCAATTTGTGCATCAGGTCGGTCCTCACCTTCACAGACCCCTCTGAGGAGGATCTGGGTCTCTACACAGTGGAGATGAGCGACAACCCAAACCTGTCGTCCAGCTACGACTTCACCGCTGAAGGTAAACTGAAAGAGAGTGGAAGGTTAGGAAACTGTCTTGTCCAATTCACAACTTCCCCTCAGGCACAGAGACAAGAACACAGTTCAGTTGTCTCTTGTGTTATTGAAAAAGCTGACGGCAGCATGAAGAGCAGGACTTTTAATTTTAAGGGTTATCAAGCTTTTCTCTCAAGCAAATAATTATGCACCTCACAACCACTTCCACAAGGTCACCCGTCTAACTAAGCATATAATCTCAATCAACTTAAAAATAGAGCTGCGGGCGCCTGGGTAGCTCACCTGGTAGAGCGAGCGCCTATATACAGAAGCTCAGTCCTCGACGCAGCTGCATTTACAAAAATAGAGCCGTTCTAGCCATTGTTCTTTGACAATATGTAGATATTAAGGAATGGGACAAAGTTTAATTAACCTTCAGCTACGGTTTTACTTCTTTGCAGACCTTAAGCGACTCAAAGAACTCAGCTGGCAAGTCAGAAATCCATGTAAGTACCAACGGAGACATTGCACAACAATTCTACAGTGATTAAATGATCATCTAATCTAATGCAGCACATCCTGAAATGATGTTTGTTTATGTTGGCAGTGATAGCTCTGAAGTCGGGCTGGCAGGTGGACGTTTCTGAGAAAGGCGACGTACGTCTTTGGCTTCAGACTGAGAGTCTGAGTAACGCTGCTGAGCTCCGTCTCATCTTCAATGACCGAGAAATCACCAGCACTCCGGTGAGAACACTGCACTCCGGCCATCCTGCAATACGGCACCTCAGAAAGCACACTAACCAAATTAGGGTTAGAGGATTTAAATATCCACAGTTCTTAAAAACTTTTCGTAGTGTAAGGTATTTAGGATTAAATGATTTAGGCATGTGTTATGCTTTTATAATCTAGAAAGGATACTAATTTTTACTCTAATTTGTTGAGCACATGGCAGAGTCCTTTAATCTTGTCAGCCTGCCGTTCATCAAGTTGCTAAATTCATGGCTGCTAGGTTAGGATATGACATTTAAAAAGAATAGGGGAAATATGTGGGGCCCATCCTTACTCGCCAAACCATAACTTATCCAAATCATTTCACCACTGCATGAGGGTGAAGTGTGTGCGAAATACTACATTTCCAACAGTCACTAATCACACTACATTATTTGTGGTCATGATTTTAGTGTTTGGTTCACTTAGGTTAAAGGGAGTTAGGTGAATAATATTGTACGCTCAAAAGAAACATTTGACCCTGGTCACATTTCAGATGACTATGAGTTAGCAATTCCACCAAAGACACAGTTCCCTCTTAACTTCTCGGATGTTTTCATTTCAATAACAGTTTGAGACCCAAACATACATACTGTATGTAAAAAGAAAAACAAAGATTGGAGAATAGTCCAAAAAATATATACAGATCTGTGTCCCAGAACTTCCTCTTTTCTACCTGATTAACCACCTCACAACCCCTCAGGTTTATCTTGTGGCCCTCTGGAGGGGCCCTGACCTAAACTACCTAACCATGTATAAAGTACTGTTTCAGCTACAACAGTAAAAAAAGCTACTTGGATCTGAGTGCTTCTTCCAGGCGGAAATGAAAAGACAATTCAGTTTGATTATCAGGCTAAAACCTTCCCTTTTTGAGATTCACAATATCTAATCAAATATTTTGAGTAAAGGACATTAACTGTATCTCTAAAGTCCCTCTATTTAGTGTTGAAAAAGTAGGAAAATCACAAATGGCATACAACTCTACAAGGCTTATACACTATAACATTAGTGTGTAGATGCATGCAGCTGCGTTCATGACATGTCACTATGAATCGAAAACAGCAATTAGTGTTTTGATAACCATACTGGAAGGCAGCAAATTGAGGCTGCCAACAACGATGCAGAGCAGGTGTCCAAGGCAACAGAAAGGTCTGAGAACTGAGCTAATTTCATGAAGTCCGAAAGACAGGAGGATCAACTGGGCTTAAGGTGGAGAAGGAGTCAACATCTGGTACACGTGTCAGTTTTGGTTAGATTCCCTACAAGGTATTTTAATCAGGAGGGACTTCGTTTGCAGATATGCAAAATATTTATTGTACAAATGCATAATAAAATGTACAGAGTCTTTGGAGATTAGACTCCGTCGTTGTAATAACATTTTTTAAAAGGGGTAGAGAAACAAGACATAACCCCCGATGGAGTCTAGACACTGGTGGCGGCGGCGAAGGAGTCCGGAGACCAGACCGAAGGAGGCAACGGAGCGGTCAGCCGGAAGAAAAACGATGACCGGAGGTGGAAGGGGAGGTGGAGGGTTGAGTGCTTTACCTAAAACAACAGCTGACAGCACAGGGAGAGAACAGATTTAAAGCAGAGTTGTAATGCTGTGATTGGTCCTTGAATTTCATGATTGGTTTAACTAAAAAGTGACGCCTCTAAACAGCTGATTTGATTTAAGAAGAAATAGTAGTGATTGGGTTATTTGACATCTTCCTGAAAGAATTTGCACTGAGCTTTATTAGAATTTCTACCACAAAGGCAAAGGTGGAATGATTAGAGAGTTTGGACAGCTTTCTTTATTTGTCAGGGTAGTAAATCAACAGTATGTCATCACTTAATACTGGGTCTCTAGGAGTGGGTGAAACTGCCCTTTGAAATGGAAGGCATGTAAGGCATTATGTAAATAAATATTATGACATATTAATAATAAAGACATGTCCCCTCTTTTCAGTGTACGGTATCGTTTGCACAAATCATGCTGATATTTGTATACTTGCACTTAATGTGTTTCATATTTCTCAAATATGCCCTCAGAATTCATTTACTTTCACAAAACAGCTCAGTGAAAGCCGTAGCTATTTGCTACAAGAACAAAAAGCAATTTGGAAATATGGAAAATAGGCACACAGTGATTTCACCTTCCATTGCAAGATGACCTAAAATAAAACAGTATAATCATCAAGGAACACTAACTGAATGTGAACAAACCTCCTCAGCACTCATATGTGTTATGACACCAAGTTAAAAATAATCAGCACTGCCGCCAAGGTTATTGAACTGTGCACTGATGTGTCCACAGAGGGAAAAGCAAACACAACACAGTATATTTATTGTGCTTTCACAACTCCGTCAGATACATTTTGTGTGTCCGTGTTTGCTCGTGTTTGTGCGAGGTGGGCGACTGCTTTATATTCAGCAGCTTACATTCCTCGCTTCAATTTCATTTTCATTTATTCCATTATTTCTCCATATCAGAGCTCCACTTGAACAGTACTGATTACACGTTATTTCTAAATGATCACAGCTGAGGTTTGCGAATTCAAAAGCCATTTAGCTGATTAGGGCCCTCAGGCTTGCCATACATCACAAATCACATCCACCACCGAGGCCTATCAACATGCAAGGCATGCACTTATCTTGATCAACATAACAGTCATGAAAATGAGCTCAAACGCTGCTTCCTGTTTGTTTGTGTTTCTGTGTGTGTGTGTGTGTGTGTGTGTGTGTGTGTGTGTGTGTGTGTGTGTGTGTGTGTGTGTGTGTTTAGAAAAAAGGAATGTTTCATCTACAGTGTGCATTTTTATCATGCACTGATACACACTATATTGTCTGTGTACTATTGCAAGTGGCATGTCTACCTGCCATCTGGGATCATCTGTCTGCTGTTTAGCGTGCTGAATGTGTGGCAATGCTTGTTTGCTCTTCTGCAGCACCGTAAGATCACCTTCGACAAGGCCAAAGGTCTGGTGGAGATTCTGTTGGAGCAGCTCTCTCAGGAGGACGAGGGCCAGTATACGGCTCAGCTGAAGGACGGCCGCGCCAAGAACCAGTTCACTTTGGTCTTTGTGGATCAAAGTAAGTCATTCACTCAGTTGCCACTAAGTTGTCAAATTGTTTTTTTGTTTCATACCGTAATGAGAGACGAGCACAAATGTAGAGGAACAATAGAACAGAACAGGCATCCGTGTAAATGTGACATCACATCAGCTCAATTTCACACCGACGCAGTGATGAAATGTTGTCTTTACTTCCTTGTTGTGACATTTTCTTCTTTGAAACAGGATATTTGTTTGAGACTAAGGCTGAAGCTACCACTGAGGTCATGTCCTCTTGTGTATCTTCTGGGTATTTGCGGTGTTCAGCAACTTCAGCAACCATCCTGCAATTCATTAACTACAGTAACTCTAGCATTTAGAGTAAATCTATTAAATTGTGATAGCTTTAGGACACATAAATAAATCATTCCGAATTTCCCAACTGCATTTTTAATGTAGTAACAGAATTGAATAAATTGAAAAAACACAATAATAAATAATTTGTTTTTAAATTTTTTAAATCCTAGTTACAGCCCTAGAAGAGACATGCTAGATAGATAGATAGATAGATAGATAGATAGATAGATAGATAGATAGATAGAAAAAGCCAATATCTTAGTGGAAATAGATTAAAAGAAACTAGCCTATTTGCAATGCAAACTATCTGTTGTACATCCATTGGGTTCAGCTCATTTGCATTTTCTCTCAACATTTTCTCTGCTGTTTTAAGAGGACCTTAATTACTGTAAACCAGGGGTCTTCAACAGGGGGTCCGGGACCCCCAGGGGTTCCTCAGAGTCACTCCAGGGGGTCCTCCAAATGATTGTTAATTTTTGAAAGTTTTTGCAAAAATTTAAAAGTCTAACATTATTCCAACATATTATTAGCAAATATAAATCCACTGATGGTAGGCTTACTGGCCAGTAAGTAATTAGTCACTAAGGTAGCCATCCACAGATACAGTTCATCCCAAAGGATTGACTGTTTCACATTTGTTTCACATTTAAGGGTTAACATTAAAACATGATTTATAAAATCATGCCAACAATTATTAGGCTATTTGAATAGCTTAGTATTCTATGCAAAAAAAAGTATCTATAAATGCTTTAGGCTGCCTTAAAAGTTATTGTAGGACCAGATTAATATGCAACTTCATTTTATACAATATATGTAGTAGGGGGTCCCTGATCCGTCTCTCTTTCAATTAAGGGGTCCTTGGCTTAAAAAATGTTGAAGACCCCTGCTGTAAACTGTGGTGGTCGGTGTCTTCTTGCAGAAGACAATTGCAATAACTTTTGTGTGTGTCCATTCTTAAACTGATCTGCCTCTGCTCTGGGTATATTTCTTTTAGTGGAAGATCAGTAAAACCAGAAAACGATTAGCCTAACTCTGGACTTGTGATTTACATGTAATGCATCTTAATCACTAAGCCACTAGGATTAGTTAAAGGTGCCCTGCCATACAAAACCGTTTTTACGTGCATTTTTTGAAATATGTTAGGTCCATATGTGTTTGTGTTATGTTGTGAATGTGAAAATGAACTGCTACCTCCTTTGTCAGCTCTAGCCACCGAAAAGAAATAAGTGGAGAATTCAGGCCAATTACAAAAGCTGGTCAGTCTGACATCATATTGCCTGAGCTCATTACTATTCATTAGCTCGCCCAGTTGGGCTGGGTAAAGGATTCTGACAGCCAGGCTCTCACTGGCTAGCTGTTAGCCAATCAGATTCAAACAGCTTAGCTTGTTGAATATTAATGAGAACTGGCAGAAATCGAGCTGAGTCTTCCTGCAGGCTTTCTATACCACACTAGAATGTCTTGGAACAAGGTAACCAAGGCATTTGTTTCCACAAAAAATGTTGCAGAGTTCATGGTAGAACTTCAGACATTACCACAAATTTATGAAATACGTGTGGCAGGGCACCTTTAATCATTTTACAATTTAAGTATAAATCAAAGGGATATGAGTGATGGAGAAAATTATGATTTTTGATAAGAGAGGTAGTTCAAAAATGTGGGATGGTGTTTTTGATTGCAATTATCGTTTACATTTAATGTGCTACATGAGGTAACATTAAAGATAGTATCAATATATCTGATCTTCTTAATTTCTTTCAACAACAGTTAGAGGGCCTGGTTTGTGGCATGATGACTCCAGGAAAGATTTTTATTTGTTTCCTTTTTGATGAATAAATGATCCTATACTTACTATCTCTTTTCTTGTCTTGCTTTATAAATGTTGTTGTACGGCACATCAACAACCTGTTCTCAATTCATAACATTATTTTCTCTCTGTTTACATTTTTTGTTTCCCTGCAACTTTCACTCAAAAGTCTATTTTCCTCACCCACACATGCACCCCTCCTACGATTGGCAGAGCAGTTCAAAATGAAGTTGATATTATTTTGGAAACAATAACCTTTTGGAGAAACAAGTTATCATCACTACTCCCCATATGACCTGTGTGATTTTACTGTTTTTGCACTCTGTTTTTGTCTCTTTCAGAGTTTTGTGAGACGCTGGCCCTGGCTGATAAAAACCGACGTGACCAACAAAGAAAGTCTGGTGAGAGTCTCCAAACATCATTAACAGATACTGTATAGTTAATACAATTACATCTACCAGTTGCAATAGCTTTTTGATGGTCTTTATAGGGACTCAGTTGCTTTGTTTTGAAACCTCTTGAAACTAAATAGTCGCACAAAGAAAGAAGGACGCTTCCTGTGCTACTGAACTCCATGTTTTCATTACCTGAGCTCTCAGATGTGATAAGGAGAAGCTATACAACTCTTTTGTGTGTAGAGGCCAGTGTCCCAGTTGCTGCTTGTGCAAACAGACCATCTCACACTATAGGCCCTATTTTAACGATCTACGATTCATTCTGAGACTCAAAGCCCACATAACACATATTGTCTAAAACCTGCAGAATAACATGATGCAAAACAGATATTAAAGTAAGACACACGTTTGTTACTTGCATGTTATGCATTGTCCGATGCTTTATTTCAGGCAGCTGTCACTTTCAGCACTATGGTTTATATCACACAGCTATAATTGCCATAAATTGCCATATTATGATGCATTTGTGTTTCATTGGTTGCTGTGAATAAATTATTGGCTGAAGGTCACTGTTTCTAGATGGATATTCATTTGTTCTGTTTTCCCCAGGGCCGTATTTCCAGGAATACTTGTCGTGGAGTGTAAATGAGGATTGTGAACTGATTATAAAGTGCAAGGTACTTTTTGTACATTTTACAGAATACATTTGCTAATTGTAATAAGAGAACTAACATAACATTAAGAGCCCAGAAATGTTTCATCTTTCATTATTAATTCTGCAATAATTCCTTAGTGTAAATTTGCTAATGTGTTGCAAAGTTCACTCGGGGCAAGACAATGTTGTACTTTTGTTATTACTTCTTAAAGAAAGAGTTTGACATTTTGGGCGACTTTCTGAATTCCTTATGTCGTTTTTTGCACTTTTCTGGTTTTTGGACAAATAAAAGAAACAAGGTATAGTGTGTTAATTAGTGAACTGTAGAGATGCTGGATGGCAGATTTAGTTACCTTTGGACAGAGCCAGGCTAGCTAAGCTATGCTAAGCTAAGCTAAGCTAACTCGCTTATTGCTCCAGCCTCATATTGAGTGGACAGACTATTGAGAGTGGAATCAATCTTCTCATCTAACTTTTCACAAGAAAGCAAATAAGTTAGAACTCTTACTTTAAATGATTTCTGTAACTTATTATTATCAGTTACCAGTAATTACAGAAACTCTTTTAATGACTGGCATTTATTTACATAGATTTGACTATTTTATTTTAAACCAATCCATTTTAGAGGACTTGTATTTCAGGTATGGTATATCTCTCCATAAACAGGTGACAAACACAAACAAGGACACGTCACTCAAGTGGTTTAAAGAAGGCGTGGCGGTGACCCAACTTGTGTATGAGCAGTCATCAGGGGTCAGCACACTCACCATCCCACAGGTATCCAAAATTATTCTGCTCTATTTTCAGACTACTAGAGGTGGAGAGGGGAGTTAGGAGCTCAGGCAAATGTGAATCAGCACGTATAAATGGTAGCTAGTGTAGTGAGAGAAAACAAGATAAGCAGAGAGTTAATGAGTCTTATTCTGTGTTATTATGAGATATTGGTTCACCTTGGAGTGTATTATAAGGTTTGATAGAAGATTCATTTAAGTATTTGGTCAGGGTTCAACAATAAGGGTTGCCCGATGGCCTGGGGCAAGTAAAACACCACGCCGGGCAAAAAACGCTGAACCCTGTTGGTTGTTCCTCTAGTTATCAATATTCCATTTGAGAAGCTATGAATAAGTTGAACTTTAATACAGTGGATGGTTTTCCCTCAGGTTACCAAGAAAGAGGCAGGTTCATACAGAGCTGTGGTGTCAGATGGGAGAGGAGAGGATGTCAGCGTCTTAGAGTTACTGGATGACGGTAAGACGCAACCTTGTCACCAGCGAACAAGTATCCATACAAACAATAGTCCCCCATTTGTTTATGTGTGCATTTCAGTTGGCACATATTTCCCATCCATAATGGAAGTGAGGCGATTGTCTTTTATGTTTTGCCTCCTTATGTCATTATGTGTCCTCGGTATTCAGCTACGTACCTCTAATCTTGCGTTTAGTATTTATTGAGTTTCCAAAAGTAATATAAAACACTCTCTGAACACTTAATTGTTGATTTCATTTACAGAGTATGACAAGCTTCTCCAGCAGCTGAGTAAACAGTGTGGTGAGTTATTCACAGTCGGAAGCTTTACCTTTGTGAAATGTGCCAATTGATGTCCTTTTTTTTTTTGTAGCAGCAGGTGTGTTGTGTTGGGATAAGGATAATACAACTGAAAGCCATGTTAATTAATTGGGGTGTGTGTTGTTTCAGAATACTAATGTGTTTAAATTAAAATTGCCAAGGAAACTGAAATGTATGCAAACTGTGGCATTGAATAACCAGAAGCTCTGCCTTCTCTCTCTCTCACTGTCTCTGCAGCATTGTCTGCCAGCCCACTGAAGATTCACAGCACCGCTGAAGGTTTTAAGCTCTACTGCTCACTCAAATACTATATATGCTACATGAAAACCAGCTGGCACTTCAAGTGAGTCCGCATGCAGGTCACCTCTCTGACCTAACACTCTATGTGCAACTGCTACCAAGGAGGAAGTATTCCAAACTTAACTTGAATTCTGTAACAGACAGACCTGAATACAAATTTTGCACAGGAAAGCAAATGAAAAGTAGCTTAAAGTTTATTTTGGCTTCAGTGCCATCTAGTAGTGTGGTCACATTGTTTACTGCAAGCCACAGGAGTGCAACACTGTAAATGCTGAGCTAAAGACAGCAAGATGAACACAATACTGTGGTGGTGCTCTATGACTGACCAGCATGGCAGCAGTCTCTTTTGCTGGTAAGGTACTGTAGGTGAACAACACAACCACAGTTGCAGATCAGAGACCATAAAAAGAAGTCACACATACTGGCTTGACTGCTGCACACACACAAACACACACAAACCAATAGAGGTAAGAGATAGATTCCTTTACTGCAACATTTCTCTTTATGGTGGCAATGTCTGGGCCTCCTTTACTACAGTTCACTAAAGTGCTTATCAAAGTTCAACTACTGACAGCTTAAAAGGTTCAGGATCTAAATGTGTAGAGCTGGATCTTGATGTCTGCATGCAAACGTGGCAGCTGGGGCCGCATCTGGACACTGAATCACCTGGTTCAGCCTGCTTATCTGTTAAAATCAATACTACACATAATCCTGTGCAGCCAAACACTGTTGAAACCCACAGAACTTCTGGAGGAGGCCTAAAGTTTTCAAAGACACCAAATACTGTATGTCAGTCTGAATTCTGGATAAATGTGTATAAAATGGTGAACAACATATGTAAAATAACAGAGAAAGAGTAAGAAAACTGTTCAAATTGACTGATTGCACGTGCATTTCATTAAAGTGAAAGACCCTGTGACATATTGAATTATTTTGCAATTATTTAAAGGGACTGTATACTAAAAGACAATTATTACATGGTTAAGGCTGATACTGGTTTCTTTAGTAAGGCTACTAGCACCACCTTCTGGGGGATTAAAGAATAACCTTTACAAAAGAGTAACGAACAACTGAAGAAAATCTGACTAGTGTGATGCAGACTGACAAATGTTCTTTTTCCAGTCTGAACTGTAATATGTCCCCACAACAGAATTTTTTGTTCAAATCTTTCTGAGTTTATAAACCTGTTATGCTCCTATGACTGAGGTTGCAGTGATAAGGAAGAAACAGATGCCCTTTTATTTTCTGATACCAGTGCTTTGGCCTAGGGGAAAAGTGTATGTCCATACCATGTATTTGGTAAGGATCTGCTGGTTTTAAAAAGTCTCTGTCTAAAGCATATGTAGTAGTAGCAAAACATGTATTTTCTTCCTTCCGTGTAGGGAGAAGAGGATTGACCAGGAAGCCAGGACAAAGCCTGGCAGCAATATGCAGAATGTCTGGATTGAAATCTTTAACCCAACAGAGAATGATAAAGGCAAATACACCTTGGAGATGTTTGACGGCAAAGAGACACACAAACGGTATCTTGACCTGTCTGAACAAGGTGGGTGAGCAAGTTTGAATTGAAGGACCTAAAACACAATGTCAGATTAAGAGAATATTTCAGAGCAGAAAATATGAGATCTCATTTATTATTATTTCCAACAGTCTTCGCTGATGCCTTGCTGGAGTACCAGAGGTTAAAGTAAGTGCCACACTACTTGCAGTAGATGATGCGTCTAACATGGCTTGCTGTGACACTAACAGAAAGCACTGAGCAGTCAGAGGTAACAGACCATTAGTTTAAAACAGTGAAAACATTTTGCACAGATTATTGTTGCCTAACACTGGGCAATGTCATATTGATTTAACTTTTTGTTTTCATCCCTCAGAAAAGCGGCTATTGCTGAGAAAAGTGAGTCACAGGTTATATGTAAATCCTGAGTTTTTTTCTGTTCACAACAAAGGTTAAAAGACTATACAGTGAAGGTTCACAGAGAGTTATTGTTGCTTTTTTTTGTTTCAGATCGAGCCAAAGTGACAAAGGGTCTTCCTGATGTGGTAGCCATCATGGTGGGCAAGGTATGACATTGTCAGGAAAACATTACTACTTAGAAACAATTTCAAACACAACAATACTAATAATTTTTTACTGATTTTATCCTTTCTGTGGCCTATTATTTCATATGTTCTTGACTGCTCCTCATCCTCTCTTCAGTCTTTGTGTCTGACGTGCTTCATTGATGGTGAACCAACCCCAGAGATCGTCTGGCTTCGGAACGACAAGGAGATTGTTAACGAGACCCATTTTACCCTCACTAAGGAGCCCAAGTGCAGCACTATCAACATCAACAACGTCAACCTGGAAGATTCTGGAAAATACAGCATCTTTGTGTGCAACCAGTATGGCTCTGAAACGGTTGATGTGACAGTGAGCGTTTACATGCATGGGGAGAAGCCTCCAGCCCATGCTGTTTTGATGGGCTAAGACTGCAAACTGAGTCAGAAATGAGGGATTTTTTATGCTTCAGCTTGAGATTTGTATGCATAGAGAGAAAGATGAAAATGAAGGTGGATGGAGAGATAGCTAACGTTAGGAATGATGCTTGATTGTTCATGTAGTAGGAAACTTTATTGAGCATGAAGGAACTTTACTGAGCTTTTGAAAAATGCCCAATGAGGTTTAATCAAAAATGTAATCCCCTATAGTCTGCAAACTGTCTATATCATTTAAATACCCTATTAGACAGTGTATGCCATAAACATGTCATGCTCAGGCTTCTCCTGTGATGGAGTTGCAGAATTGCTAGGTCCTGTTAGTCAAACTTATTAAGCTGACTTCATGGACGTTTCATATAAAGATGGTTTCTTTAATAAAGTAAGACTATGTAACTTCTAAAATAAGAAATTGCACCATTTTCCTCTAACAAATGACTGAATTCATAAGCAGGAAAATGCACCATTAATCGATTCATAACACTCAGAGGATTTGCTGCTGGACTTACTTGGGGTGGCAGTAGCTCAGTCCGTAGGGAGTTGGGTTGAGAGGGTCACTGGTTCAAGTCCCCATACAGAGCAAAGTACAGATCATTGATTGGTACCTTGTTCACTGCTTCGGTAAATAGGACGGACCTTAGATACAACTTTCCACGCTTGGCAGCAGGATATATTTCTAGTCTGCTCAGCTCATAGAACCCTTTGGCTTAGCTACAAGCCAGAAAGCTAACATTATGCTAGAGAGATTCAAAGTCACAAACATTGTGTACAGTTAAAAATTTCATATAAAAATAAAGTAAATTAAATATAATTTGACAGTATGTTTACCAACAAGACAAGCTAACTATCCAGCCAGCCATGTCATTTTCACCAAATTAATAAAGACCTTCACGAACAAATTATACGCAATGTGTACTGTCGGCCGCAGCCTGAAATCAGTAGCGAGTTGAACAGCGAACACAATAATGTGAGATGATCACTGTGAAACAAAGTCAGTGTACTTCTTGGAGCTTGTGTGTTTGCGCCATCCTGTGGTGTTCAGAGGACGAGGCACTGATGGACTACACTAAGTGTTGAAAATATTCAGATTTTATTTTTCATTTACTGTAGCACATTCATTTAGAACGGTTTAATGGACACCCTGCAGCCAATCAGAATTGAGTATTCACCCAGACTCATGGTATAATTCCTGATAATGGACACCTCGTTGGGCAATTAACCCTTATGTAACAGACATGCCAATTTGCTGACTTTGACTCTTCTCTACTTGTGCTACTGTTACATTACATTTATTATTTACCCTTATTATTGTCTTTTGTTTTTAAGTTCACTAAGCACCTGTCATAACGAAAACTGCAAAACCCTCAGCTACTAAAGCTTTTGGTGAATCAGATGTGTCATTTGTTTGTGTTGTGAATAAAGCAATTTTAAGCTATTTTCACCTGTGGATTATTTTTATGAGCCCTTACAAATACTACATTTCATCTTTATATCTGTATCCAGTAAACTTGTATTCCAATTTATAATCAAGTGTTAAAGAAAATGTGGTCTGAAGCTCTGTTTATGAACTTGTTTGTGTAAGCAGAGATTCTTATTATTTATTAATCACTATAGTAGTGGGTCAGCACCGAGACCTGAGTTCTTATTTTGTTCTCCTCATCCGTGTTGTGAGAATGACAAATAAAGTATCTATCTATCTATTATCTTGCACTTTAGAAGCAAACAGTCCGTAGTGTCATCAACCCTACTACTGGGCCCGTTGGTCAGGTAGAGTCACGTTAGGAGGTTCGACACACTGAGGAAAAGGTTGCAGACATGCACAAAGTTCAATTAATGTCTAATGAATAAGTTCTGAAATAAAATCAGCTACATGTAAATACGGCTTAATAGTTAAGTAAATCATTTTCTCATTTTAGTCCTGCAGTTTACTATCCTAAAACTCCATTCGGGACTCTGTGAACTTTACAGTAAATGAAGATCATGTAAATAATTGTAAATAAATTATTTATGCAAGACAAAACACTTCTGCACGGCATGGTGCACGTGTAAAAATCGGTACATATTTCTCATCATCATTGAAGCTCTTCAATGTACGTGACAAAAATGACCATCTAAATTCATCTTTGGTGGAAGCTGAGGTTTGTCCAAACCGGAGTAAGTGAACTTGAGGTTGTTCAAACAGCAGCGATTACTTCAGAGGGCTTTGTTACTGATTAGACACAGTGCTGGGACCCCCCTTGCTTTCCTGTATAAGAAGATGCAGCACTACAGTCACATTCTCCACATTGTGTTGATCTTCACACAGCTGTCTCAGCCTCCAACCCACATTGGTGAAGGAGAACCCAGATCTTCTAGAAAACATGGACTTCAATGGAACATGGCAGGTCTACTCCCAGGAGAACTACGAGGAGTTCCTCAGGGCCATGGGTGAGAAATACAAACCAGGGACTCTGGTTGGCATATAAAGAATATGAATATGTTTACTATCTTTGGTAGCTGAAGACAAAGTGGCTATTTTTGATGTGGTGTTTATTAGACAACAAAGCTTTGCAGTCCAGAGACTCATCAGTCCTTACTTGTAAGTTGTACTGTGCAGGAATTAACAAAACATATTTGCTTTGCTTACCAGAACTCCCAGAAGATATAATTAAGATGGCCAAGGACATTAAGCCAATTACTGAGATCAAGCAGAAAGGCAATGACTTTGTTGTCACCTCCAAGACCCCTGGAAAGTCTGTGACCAACTCCTTTACCGTCGGCAAGGAGGCTGAGATCACCACCATGGACGGCAAGAAGCTCAAGGTTTGTAATTCTTCTTTATTTAATTTTTATGTTACATTAGTGTTTTAGTAAATGATTTGTTTTTCTTAATTTAGTACAGTATAAATATGTTTAAAGCAGAAATCTGTGTGTAATTATTTTCCAAAACTGGTGAAGTAGGCTATAATGTGTTATGAGCCTACAAGTGTACAATGTCTCATGAACTCCTTCCTGTTTTGGGGGTATTTGTGATATGTATTGTCTCCTCCTCTGATCCGCAGTGCATTGTCAATCTGGAGGGTGGCAAACTGGTTTGCAATACCGGAAAGTTCTGCCACATCCAAGAGCTTAAGGGAGCAGAGATGGTAGAGGTGCGGTAGCATATATCTTACCAGAACTCACTCTTTCTGTTTCACATTAATGTATCATAAGCTTACATAATGTAGCCTAATGTAGCCTATGCTGCCCATAAATGAAATATGATTAATTTTCCCTTTCAGACTTTGACCATGGGTTCAACAACTCTCATCAGGAAAAGCAAAAAGATGTAAACTTGGCAGTGAAGAAACCAATGTCTATTTAAATAAAAGTGTTGCTTAATAAGTGTGGTTTGCACCTTCTTTTTTTGAGCAAATAGCTATCTTTATAGTCCCAATATCCTAACTATGTCTGACAGACGAGCAGTCAACACACACTATGCAGAAAAACAATGGAATAATCTAAAATGAAACAATAGAATAAATGAATACCATGTTAGGTCATGCGTGTGTGCGCGCATGTCCCTTCGTGGCTGTACGTCTGTGCGCATGCGCAGGTAACGCTTTGACCACGTAGATAGTCGGCTGCAGTAAAGCATCAGGATTTGTGAATAAAACAGTTGTAGTAAACAAATTCACGGCCGCCAATTAGTAGCAACGGGCCTTTACAAAAATGGCGAGGTACTTGAGGCCACCGAATACATCTCTCTTCGTTCGAAACATCGCCGACGACTCCAGGTATGTTGTTATTTTAACCCTGCAGGCGCGTATACAAGCATGGCTAGGCTAACATAATGCTAGCTAGTTAGTTAGCAAACATGACCACAATGGCTAACTGGTGTCAACTTTACGAGTGATCCCAATCAGGGTTGGACAAAAAAGGCGTGGTAGTCATTTTTAACCGAACAATGCTTTCCAGATAACTGCTTACAACATATCATTAAACATTCCCCCTGCCCGCATTAGGCTAAGGCTAGGCTAACACCAAGGCTAACAAGAAGCTGAGAGACTGTTGTTGCTGGTGACGTCAACGTCACTCCCCCAAACAAGCCAGTTGTTTTTCAGTTAATGGACGTAAATCTAGTCTGTGGTGGTGGTGTGTATGTGTGAAGTACGTTACGTACATGTTGAGCAGTATGTCTAATTTTCACCAGTCTATTTTTATTTTAGCCACCAGCGTCAACCTATCTTCAAATTTAGCTACGCCCCCAGTTTAGTCAGTAGCAAGTTAGAAATTATTGTAACGTTACCTAATGGTAGCAGACAACAGACATGCGCCGACAGACACCAGTAAAATGTCAAACTGAGATTACTGTCCATTTTAATGTGGAAAACGTAATAAAGATAATACAAAGTGCTTTATTAAACGGGCAATACTTTTGTTAAAAAATAATGTCCATTAACACAACCCTAAAAAAAAAATATGTTTACTTTATAAGTATACTTATTTTCTCACTTTACAGTAAGAACGTGCTACTTACTCAAAAACCTTGGATTTAGAACTTTGATCTACGTTATATTGCTGCATTATACTCTCCTGTACTGTTATATAGATGTATTATATTGTTGTTTTTTACCATAACGTTACTGCACCTTATACTGTCTCTTTCTCTCACTTTTTCATAACGTACCATATAATACTATACTATGTTAATGTTTCATTGACCCTTGCAATATATTCTATTATATAAAGACTCTACTGCTGTTAATCACACCAGTGACACTTTATCAGCACTTTGTCCCGTGCAGTGTCCAAAAGCTCTGTATAGTTTATATTTTTTATTCTATTTTAGTTTATGTAGCTCTTATTTATTTCTGTTACTTTTTATACTTTGTGGTGTTTCTGTTGTTCTGCTGCAACAACTGAATTTCCATGATGGGGATCAATAAGGTCAATCTATCTTATCTTAACTTAGTGTGGAATAGAAACAGCTGTGGGCTTGTTGCCTGGTAACAATGTCCAAATCGTTCAATTACCTTGACTGCAATTTGTGACATCACAATCGAAATCTTGACACGGTGCAATTTTCACATTTGACTTATTAATGACTTTCATATTTATTTGGAATTGCAAAGGTTTCTTAAAAAGCAACTGTTTTGTTTGCTGTTATTAATGAAACACAAATTATACGATGTTAAAGTGGTCACCCAAATCACAAAAGACTCACTCACTCACACGAGGTGTCTGGCCATGCAGATAGTTTGGTATTTATTTTCCAATGAGTTTTGAGCTATCCATCTCTGAAACTCATATTACCACCCCAATATGTGAATGTAATTTTGTGCTCAATGAAAAAATACATGTGAAAAAAGCAAAGTAACACAGACCTAGCTCTGCACAGTTTCCATTCAGTTTTGTATGGTTCCCAATAATTTATGTGCATAATTCCCCTTGTGATTGAAAGTTCACCATTGTTTTCCCCACCAAACAGTATCGCACTTTGATAAGTATTTCTGTTACATTACCAGTGCTTTTGAAATGTAACTGTAATAAATTCAGCCAAGCAGCGGCCATTTTCTAACCTCTGTGACTTTGCCACCTCTCTTAATACATGCCATTTCTAGCTTGTATGGCTGCTTTAGGGTGTGTGAAGTTGGCTGGCTGGGTTTTTATTTGTACTATTGCACCTTTTGAGGAAACTTCCTTCTGAAGGGGCAGAGTAATTTGATTTGTCTGCAATTAAGTATTGTCACATGCTGTGCTGGCATCGTCTCTTGTGCATACCTTGCACAATTGGCTCCAGCTAAATTCATATGACAGCCAGCAGAATAAATGTGCTTATTTCATGACACTTTAGGCCAGAGGATTTACGACGTGAGTTTGGTCGTTATGGGCCTATTGTAGATGTCTACATTCCACTTGACTTCTATACACGGCGGGCAAGAGGATTTGCTTACATTCAATATCCTTTATTCTTTTTCATTTTCATTTGGAAATGGTGTTTTCACAGAGGGATTGTAAAGCATTAAATCTCTTATGTTTTTTGGTTGCAGTTGGTTCAGTGACACCTTGCCCGACAATGGCAATGTGTTTTTTCTAATGTAATTGTATTTTCTAAGAATTATTTGTTTCTAATACTTGTTGTATTCAGATTAAAACTTATTCCTAACCAATATTTCTTCTGTTGTTGCCTTAGAATGGTAAAGATACAGTTCTGGAGATCCCACACCAAAGAAAGTTGAAAGGCGGTTGTAGAGTAGATTCAAGCCAAAGACACCCAGGCGACAAGCAATAGTGGAATTGGGAAAATAAAGAGAGAGCAAAAGCATGAAGATACAAAGAGGAGAAAAGAGAGCACCCAGGCTTCCATTTGTCTACCAAAGGGAGGAAAAGCAAAGTGTTTATTGGGCAAAGACAAGCAGGAAACCTCAAGTTCTTCTGCCAAGACAATAAAGATCAAGCTGAAGGTCAAAGGTCAAGCATGTTAAAGGTAACAAGCCAAACATTTTGTATCCTACCAAATCTGATTACCATTAATATTTGTCTTGTCTTAAATTTGAGATCACGAATGGGCCCATTGATTCAGTTTTATGTTGTTTATTTGCAGACTAAAGACAATTCATTTTCTCACTTATGTTTCTGAAATAACTGATCAAATAGTTGTGTTTCATAGACTTTAGCTGTCAACCTGTGTTGCAGCCTTTTTGTTGTTGTTTTTTTAGATTGCTGTGCATGTGTGCAACCTTCTCTGTCCCAACTTTCCAAATTACAAAATAAAAGGCCTTAACAATACAGCACGTTTGAAGATGTCCGGGATGCAGAGGACGCTCTTCACAACCTGGACCATAAATGGGTTTGTGGGCGTCAAATCGAGATCCAGTTCGCCCAGGGGGACAGAAAAAGTATGAACAATTTGTATTCCTATCTAAGCAGAAATACATTTAACTTCTGTAAAGCCTCATTCAGCATTGTTTTGGTAAATATGGAGTTTATAATCACCCAACGTTCTAATGTAAATTTTTCCATCAAGCCCCTAATCAGATGAAGACCAAGGAGCGGCATTCCCCTCGCAGCTCCTCCCGCTACGACGATGAGCGGGATAGCCGCCGAAGACGATCCCGGAGCCGCAGCTATGATCGACGCAGGTCCCGGAGCCCCTCCTACGAGCGTCGTCCTCGGAGGTCGGAGAGCCCCAGAGAGTGAGTGGTTGGCAACTTTGTTTTCATTGCACTTCCAATAACTTAAATCACTTAACAACAACTTAGTTCAATTCTGTTTCACTTTGTAGTAGAACCTATGATTTCTGTTGTTGCAAAGCAGAGTTTTATCACTTAATCAACAATCAATGAATTATGCTGTGTTCATGCCACCTGGGAATAACAGGGGCCGCCCCTGTGATTACGTTGTTTTTCCGACTGTTATTGTGATTGATTGTGTTATCTGCAGGACAACCAACGGGAAAAGACACGGATAAGGTGTTTTTTTTTGTTTGTTTTTTATACATAGGCCTATTTATGAATAATTTCTTGGCAGAGGCATTTGTCCACAATAAACAGTTTATTGTCATTGAAATATGTTCAGTGAACCAAAGTCGCCTACATCAAAGGTCAGTTGTCAACAACGTGTCACCAACTGGGAAACTCGGTTAGCAAAATCTAGCCCGAGTGTCCCACCTCTGATTCCCACAGGAAGTGACGTGAACTATGAACGCAGCAATGGTCACAGAGTGACAGCCCTGTCCTAATTACTACCCACCTGTGTCTAGTAATCACCACCCACCTGTGTGGGGTAATTAGGGCTTGGTATATATAATACTTTTTAAATACAGACCAAAATGTGTCTCTAGCATCAAAAAGTTGGCATCAGATTTCATGAAAGATCTGAACAAAGAAAAAGTAAACCAGTCAGATCTAAATCTGGAAACTTTTCAAACCGCATACTATATTTAATGTGGGCCAAGTTTTTGTTGATGCATTGTTGTTATTTGCGTTGATATCTACATACGGACCAGGGCCTCTTTCTACAGTAGCCCAAAACGGACAAACCAAACACTGGCTCTTCGACCGCTTCAATTGGTTGCAGTCTGCAACTCGGATGCCACTCAGTCCTACGCACTGAACAAACTTTGGTAGTGGGAAACGTTTTTTTGTACGCAAACTGAAATGACGTTGTCAAATTGGCTCCGGTATCAAATAGTTTAAATACCCAACCCTAGTAGTGTTTATAAAGTGAATCCAACTGTGACTTACACAAATGCACAACTTATGTTTCACTTTTTAACATTGCAAGATAGGGAATTTGTGCTGCATTCATGTGGTGTCAGAATAATCAGAAAAATGTGTTCCCGACTGGGAAAGTTCACACTGCATCAACATTGTGAGAAAGGGCATGTCATGGTGGTGGTCTGTACTCTGAGTGCCCTTCTAGTTCAGACTATTTTAGCCTCTGGAGCCGGTATATACCAGTTGGGTCTGTAAAAGAGCAGGAAGTCATACACTGCCTAAGTACAAGAACTCATTGTTCTCTTATCTTAAATAGAAGTCCTTAATAGTATCTAAGTTACACCCTGAAAAACTTCAGTCTCTGTTCTCTCTACAGATCTCGGTCCTACAGTCGACACAGACGGAGCAGAAGCCATGAAAATGACAAGTAGGCTAATTCATCATTTTGTAGTATGTAAAATAAGCAAGGGGAATTGTACTATTCTAAACTTTATAATGCACAATTTTTTTGTATCAATAAGTTATGTCCATCCACCAGGTACAGAGGTCCTCCTCGTGACAACCACAGGACACGTCATGAACCAGGCTCACGTAGCCACTCGGCGTCCCGCTCCCCTTCAACCTCCAGGCCCATGCCCAAAGGTAAAAAGAGCCAGTCCAGGTCCCACAGCCCGGCTGAAGATTTCCATCCAACCTCCAGCTCCCAGAAACAGCCTGTGGGACGGTCTCCATCCCGCTCCTACTCTAGATCCATGTCCCGGTCCCGCTCTCGCTCCAGGTCCTGGGCTGGACGTAAGTCTGGAGGCCACTGACTGTCTGTTCCCCCAAAGTCCTGTTAATCTGTCTCTGTTCAGCTATGATAACTAGAGTGTTATGCTCTGTTTGCATTTGTTTATCATTACATTATGGAGTATGTTGCCAAGGGGGGGGGGGAAAGAGATATTTCTTTTAGCGAAAAAGGTTTTTGTTCTAAAGTGATTCATGAAAGCAGTTAATCCTGGAAACTATTTTTTTTTTAACTTGTGTAATGTGGGTTGCTGAAGGTGAAACAAATGTTAGTTTGGCGTTGCCAATAATATTTTTGTACTTTGAGTTAGTAATGTTTACGTTCATACATTTCTTAATATGCCGATCTCCATTTGGCTCTATTGTTTGTGTATTATGTAAACATGAAATAAAAATTTCATTTAACTTCAGGTCCCGACTTACCAGTATTTACCAACTATGCTATCCCCGCTATTATACAGCACTCTGTAATACTGTAGTAGCTGTAATTAGGGGCGCAACGATGTATGGAATGTGGTTAGTTGCTACTTAATTCTTTGTCCAGCATTTTGTGACAAGATTTAACTGCATTAATTTCATGTACTTTGTTCAGTGAGTGAATCAAAATCAGTTGAATATTTTAAGTGTTCCTTAGTAATGTTTTCCTAGTTTTACTTGTATGCTTTGTCAATTAAATAAAAACAAAACAAAGAACATTGCTTTTGTTCTTTTTAACACTTACTGCAACTAGGATTGCAAGGAAGCAGACCCATAATTGGATAAAATATCAATGATCACAAGTGTAGTATAGCATAGCCCAAGAATAAAATGACAAGTAAAAGATACTCAAGCACAGACAAAAATAGGGGGGAGGGAAAGGGATTTATTATTTTTGGTCAAATTTGTCATCAATTCACAGATTGCTTTCTTTTACACACCAATTGTTACTAATCTTAAACAGGGCATTTTCTTTTCATCTTCAGTGACATTTATCAGGGGGACAAATTAAAAGCCAATTCATTACACATTTCAAATTTAGAATAAAGGAGACTGCCATGAATGACTCAATCAGAGCAAGAAAGAAACTTCACATGAACAACAAAATAGTAACTAAAACCTAAACAGCATGGGGCCAAGTTCAGTTGTCAGCTGGCGGAAGAACAGCTGAGAATTGAAGATGGTGTGATGATAATTGGTCAATTTGTAGCATTGCCACCTAATGAAAATAGTCAGTTTCAGCATGGATTTCAACTTAGGCACAAACAGGTCAACTCAAAATTAAAAGCATCACGCTTACATAACGTAAGCACATTCACAACTCGAATTCATACATAGGCAAGTCTCCTCCAGGATCCAATTGATATTTTGCAGTCTTACTTAATTTGCCCGTAGCATATTTCACCCTACACTGCATAATACAAAACAATAAAAAACATGTGCAAGATCTCTGGAAAGATTACAGTGCAGGGGGTTCTGAGAAATGCAATAGGCATTTTTTTTAACAAAAATATTCTTCAGTATTGAAGTCAAGACATTGAAGTCAAGACATGGCCTTAGCATGTCTTATACATTCAGTGTTATTTACTAAAAATACTTTTGTCAGACAGGCCTCAAACTCGGCCTGCAAATGTACATATGCTACAAGTACTTTTTTTTACATTTCATTATTTACATGGCTCTTGAACACCAACAAGCTCTCATACTTTGTTTTGTCATCTTTAAGCTGGCCAAAAACCACACCAATTCTGCAAGGGGAAAGCAAAAAGAGCCTCAGAGGATTGAATCACAAAAATAGAGAATCCATAGGGAGATAGTCAATTACGCTTCCATCATTTCAATAGCATCCTGGCCTGTAACTTATTAACACTAGTCTGATTGCAGTGCAAGAGGGTAAACAAGAGGCAGAGGCAAGAGGCATAGAGTTATGGGATGGTCAACCACTGAGACCTATTTTGTAAACATAACACCAGCCTCATGCCTCATGTTGAGTCCCTGGGGTCACTTCGCTTCAGAAACCTCCCTCAGCTCTGCCTTACCTTGCTTACAAATGCGTGCAGCCAACAACAGGACCATGACAGAGAGAAAGTGGAACTTAACAGTCACACAGCTAAGCCTGGCCCTCTTCCGCGTGTTAAAGCTGCAGCATTGTCCTGAAAAAGCTGAGACTGGGGAGCAATAACAGCACTGATTGAACGATGAACAGTTAGAAGTGACTTTGGGGACCCTGACCATTCACCACTCGGGCTGGCAAGGTAAAGTGGCAATGGCAATAATGCCGACCACACACGATGTCCAAAACAGAGAAGGAAAAAAAAAAAAATACAGCAAAAACATTGCTTTGGTTACACACAGCACTTCATACATCTTTCAACCACAATAATAAAGGACTTGTACAAAATAATGCTATGATAGAGCGTTATGGGCCTCAGACAAGCTCAACTCCTATAGTGCATGTGCGCACAGCGCAATAAAAAAAAAAAAAGAAATAAAAAAGAAGTACAGGAGTCAACCGTCCAAGGCCTGTGTGCCATGGTCTCTTTTTACCCTTCGGTTTGAGGTTATACTTTGACCTGTACTGTACACCGTATTACCTCCAGTCAGATAGCTTTTTTTCCCTGCAGAATTGCAGTCGAGTGTCTTTTTCATCCCAAACAAGGATTGTGATCCATACAAGAAAAGGTGGGTCCTAGTCAAAAAACAATTGCTACAAATGTGAGTTTGCTTTAGCACCTTAAGCTTTAAGGAGGCGACCATAAAGGCTTATCATGAAACTAAAAATAAAAAAGCATGTCTGTCCACAGAAATGGACTGTAAAAGTGATGGGAATTTACCTGACCTATACTATAACCCTTGTTTGGGAGGGAAAAAAGCACACTCAAACTGCTTTGACAGCCAACATTAAAAAGAACAAAACAGAAGTAGAAAGGATATCCAGTTTGTCATTAGTCACAGAAACTGACTCCACTAAAGGCATTACCGACCAGCAAGGCTCCAAGGCTGTAATCTCAAAATATTAGTCTAAAAATAGTGTTGAATAAACATTTTGCATTACTGCAAATGCCTCCTAACACAGAGTTCAATCTAAAAACAGCTAAAAAAGGATTACAGCACTGAGGTGTTCCTGGTGGGTGGGTGCCCTCAAAGAGTCCCAGTTCTTACATTGGCTTTTCTTTTAAGTGTGGGTATGCCTCTCAGGCCTGCACTTTGAGGAGACTCTTGAGCTGGAAGGCCATCATCTCCCTGTTGTCACAGGAGCCCATTGGGAAGGACACCCAGTGGCTGGGGGGTTTGGGCAACACACTAGGCAAGGGTGGCTCGCTGAACTTAGGCCCTGCATAGCTCGGACTTCCCTGTGTGGCCAGGAGCGTGTTCAGGTGAGACACTGCACCCTCCCAGTTGTGATCATAGTTGGTGGCAAAGCGATCAGAAGCATTCTTCTCTGCAGACGCGGCCTGCCGCGCCTCTGGAGACCTGTGGTATGTTGCGCCTTTGTCGCTCCGGCGGTGGCCATGATGATGAAGGCCACCTGCCCCGCCTGCAGAAGTTGGTGCTCCGTTCTGGTCACGGCTTCTCTGCTTAGCGCGGCCAAGTTGATGGTTCTTCTTGGGAAGCGGGCGCTCATGGTGGGAAACTGGAATGTTGTATCTCTCTCCACCTCCCATAATGCGTCTGCACTACGTGTCACCTGCGTGATGAGAATACATTACTACTAAAAGTGCACGGAATTTCTGGGAATGTACTGCGATCCGCTCAATATTCCACTTATTATTAGCAGGGTAAAACTTTATTAGCTAGCCTAATCCCTCAACACAGCACGCAGACTTGCACCACGTCTCAATGAAAACAAGCACAGAGGCTACGTGCAGAAACACCAGACAGCCCCGCCTGCGTCGCCCCTCCCCCACACACAACCAGGAGCAAAACAGCCCCAGCTCACCTCTTTGTTGTCAGAAAGTTGATGAAGTCTCTCCTCAATATTTCACCTCCAATCGGGTCCCAGTTCCTCGAAGTAGTTTTCTGTCTACTTCTCGCTGTACTTCTGTGTCCAGCAAGGTCTGAAGCTTTCATGTGCCAATGAGCGTAGTTTTCCCGTTGAGCCGAGCTGAACATCAATTCACCTCGGCACACGATGATCCAAGAAGCCGAAAACCTCTGGGGCAAGAAAAGGGTCAGTTAGAGATGCTGAATTTAGTTGGCCACCATAGCACTAATGTTGTAGAAGAGGAAGTGTATTTATTTCAGTGCGTCATTGCATCGAGCAGTGCAAAATCAATAAACGATCAAATATCCTTTCGTTATAACATTGTCGTTATGTCAAATAAAAAAATAATAATAATCTAAATGCTTAATACAACAAAAACATTACATAAACTGAGACTTGTTTGTGCACTTCCAGCTTGGCTTAACGTGAAGTGTAGCTAGTCGCTTTGTCCTGCCAAGTGGCTTTGTGTAGTTGAGTTTTAAGTTTAAAAAGCAGTTGGTAAAAAAATAATCTCGATTAATGTGAATTGTGCTTAGAAACCCCCCTAACGTTTTTACAGTCTCGGTTACACTGCTTTGGCACCACAACAAAACAAAGAAACGACGAGCTCAATATGGCGACGAGGCACAAACAAGGTTTTCTTACCGACTTCCTCAGGCTTGGGTGTTAAAAAGCCCTTCGTCCGGGAAAATATGCGATTAGCCTTTACGACCCCTCGGTGGACTACGTAAGGAAGCACAGCAAGCTATATTTCCTACACATCTGTCACCCTTGAAGATTAGTTAGCTGTTGTGTGGTGTTAAAAGTAGCCCTATGACGCCACTTCTCTATCTCCCGACTCCGTCTGAATTGCAACAAAATGGAATCTACAGCAGATATATGTAGTTCGTTCTAACCCAGCTCTGACCAATCACGTACCGAGTATGAACCGTAAGGCCAATCACCGAAGAGACAGCCAGACGCATTCACGCCTGTTGCCAGACTGGTGACGTCAATCGCTGAACCTCCTCTCGTTTCCTTTGTTGGAGCTCGGGGTATTTCCTGAGCGAAGTGAGAAATTAACAGAAAACAACAACCAAAACAGTTCTGCTTTCACGTTATGTTACATAAGAAATACATTAACGCTTACATCGTATGAAGGTTTGGGGTAACAATATATGTAGTTTAGTGTTATGTAATGTCAATCCTTCGTTCAAAATAAGGTAAACACGTCCAGAGTTTAGATTTATTGAGGAGGCTACTTCGTACTTTTTCTGCTCTATTAAAACGGATTTGTTGTTCCACAGTTCCTGTGTGCGTATGTTAAACCAAAGATTCTCTATACCCATGGCTATGGGTTAAACCTTTTGTGCTGCTTGGAAACAGCTGCAACAGGCTGTAATGATACACAACAGCTCTTGTCTATGAGCTGCCCATCCCCCATATATCCTCTTCCCTCTTGCTAAAACTAGGATAAACCTTGACCGTTTTATTGAAACAGGTCATTTAGCCCTCTTATTAGTTTCCAGCTGCCGCAAGATTAGTGAAATGAAAATTGGTTTTTATGTTTTTTTTTTTTAATTAATTTGGTTGTTTTTTTTTGTGCCATAATCCAATGTGAGCTTTGATACAAAGGCCCAATTCAGAGTTAAAATACTACCATATACCAATAGTAGCCTATCATGTAAACCTCTTTATACATTTGATGTTATAAATCATGTGGACATGTTGCTGGGGGTTATTAGGTGGGAACATTTCTTGCCTTGATGTTTTGTTTTGTTGAATTAACCCAGAGCCACAACACCTCAAATGGTTTACAATGGACTCCAGTAGAGAGCAGATGTGTGTGGGGGGGTTACTAAAAAAAATATCAGACTTGTAGCATTACAGGGCATACAAGGCAAGGCTTGTTTACCCCACAAGACAATTTAAAAGTTAAGACCATTTTTTGCTTTTTCTGATGTGGTAACTAAACTTCTGGATATCGTCTGTGTTATTTGGTTTTTAAATAATTGTTTAAAGCTTAGAGTTTTGCCTCTGTGTCATAATCCCCCCCCCTTCTCCACCCAGTCTTTATAAGGACATTGGTCATGTGGATGATACTATGCCCTTACAGTTGGTTTTATGGGAGTCTGCAGGTCCAAGTCTAAAGAATACAAAACTAGGATGATAGATTAACTCATATATGATTCAAAGTTATTTCCCCTTCTACGTTGTTTAAAGCGTCAAGAGTTGCACAACACATTCTCAGCTAGTGCTCACAGCTGCAGGCCATGGAAGGACACCCCCCAAAGCAAAGCAACCACTGAAAGGGAGCTACTCCCATCAAGAGACAACTATGTATGGAAAGTAGGTCACTGAGGCTTCTGTAGGTCATACAGAACATAGTAGGTGGAAAAATCTCCATATCTGAGTGGTCACTTAGGCTTCTGTACAAAACTACTGGTGGCAAAGGGTTGCAGTATAAACATGTCATAGACATAAATGTAGTGCCATCCTGGAAAGTGGAATGGAAAATATATTCAAAACAATACAACTGTTTTTTTTCTTTTACACAGCATAGATATAGTAGGCTGCATACAGAAAGACTCCAAATCTCTGTCTGATAGGCATTTGCAGTATTTATTGTGTTTAAATGGTTTCACATGAATTTGAATAGTCTGAAATGTGTTGTGAAACACACCCACACAAAGTGAAGTGGGAAATAAACAGTTTCACACCAATCTGCAAGTTTGGCCCATATCAAAGATCTTTTGTAATACCGTCAAACACATGCAAATGAAATCTCTCCCATTTGTTGCCAAGTTTTGCGTTATTTCTTTTTCCCGTCTAGCTTGGTGGGGGCACAGTGACATAACACATTGCCATTATTGAATACAGTCTAGTCAAGGACACACATCTCCATCTTTACAATCAATAATATCAATAACATTCCCCAAGCTACCTCTGTCTTCTGAAAAGAAACAATATATAAATGAAATTCATCATCATGTGTTTCAAACAAATGTCTCATTTAACACAATATTTCAGTTCAGCAAGCAGGCCATCCGTATGGAGAATCAAGTTTTTTACAGGCCCACATCCCATTGATAAGTTTGTTGGATGATTAACTCAACATTTTGTTTTCCAGATTCTGAGATGTCTGGCCTTAAGATGTCTTTCTCAAATTTAAAATGCCTTTAAAGCAAAACTCTAAATCCAACCCATACACTTCCTGCTCTTTTCAACTGCTCTGTGATGGAAGGCAGTACAAAAATGGGCTAGAAGAACACAAGACTGGGTTGCTGTTTCTTATTGGACATCAGTACAATCAGGGCTGTAGGTATTGAAGACACTGAGGTCAAGTCTTCTGTATTTCTGTCTGGGAATTTGAGAGTTTTAGCACTATTTTCTTAACTGGAGGAGTTCATATTGTGCAGTTAAAATCTTACATGGTGGGTATTTTATAACTTGATTCCAGTATTTTTAGAATATGACTACATACAATTTTGCTTTATTAAAAGCATTTAGACCTTTGTGTTGAGTAAAAAGAAGGTAACTCTCTATAATGCATGATTGATCATTGATTATATCTAATCTGGGAAAATCTGCCTCTTCCTTTAATGCTCCTGATTTATGGAACTACATTCAACACACTTTAAAGATTGACACTAACCTATGCACAGTTTAAAACCATGACCACAAACCACTGGATATCAATGTGTTGCTGGATCTTTGTTTTTATCTTGTTGTGTTACTGCTTTTGACTTGTCTGTCTGTCAACGTCACTTGAATTGAGGGCAACCTCAGTGAACTTTTGGAGTTTAAAGCTATGGTGTGTGGTTTCTGGCGCCCCCATGAGGAATTCTAAGTAATGACAACAAAACTGTCTGTGCGTTCACATAATACAAGCCCCCACCCCTCCTCCACGCAGTTGCCTGTAGCCAGAGAGAGTTGTGTGGAGCTGAATATTCTTAATATAATAATTCTTGATTAGCTTTGTATCAACTCATTTGGCAATGGCTTGAATGTAACGGACGTTCATTAATATCAAAAAGGTACGCACTAAAGCTTTAAATAACAGTTTGAGTGAATATTATGGGTCTGCAATTCACTTTTCTGGAAAGAAGTATGTAATCGTATCCTACAGGCACAATGCTCTCATGTCATTTTAATGAGATTTGACTTTAAAAACATGTTTATTTTCAAACGAATGTAATTGAAACAACTGCTCAATTTAATGAAAATATCACAGAAAACATAATTGAACAGCTTACTCAATCATTAAAATATGAAAAATCCAAATGATCAAACAATTATTGAGAACATGACCTCAGAAATTTGTTTTAAAATCATGCGACCCTAAATACAAGTACAAGTCTTACAGTTTACAACATGAAAATTGTATTTGGCAAATGGGAAAGGCATAAACAAAAAGAAATAACAATGCAAGAATTCTTTGAAATTCTATGGTAAATGTACATTTTAAACATTTACCACAACATTTTAAAGAATTCTTACATGTTCCTTTGTGAAGTGTTCTTTTGGCAATTCCAATTTTAATTTCTAAATTGAAACATTTTACAATTGAATTATATTATTCTAAGAACCAAATCAAATTAAGTATTATTAAAGCATTTACCGTGAAGTAATTCGATTTTTGCTTGATATGTTCATTTTTTCTGGTGTTTTTCACATCAGTGATATGATCTCACTCTGAAGATCTGGCCATCTGGAAATGAGGAGAGGAAATTTGATTAATACAACCCGAATGAAACAGCAAAGCGAGCCCTGATGTTTGTGTCCGGGGTGATTTCTAAAAAGGGGATTGTGTGGATGATGTAATCCAACTAATAATTGAACATTTCAGGCTTTATTCTGTCCTGTGGTCTGTGCTCTTGTGCTTCATTCTGGCCAGACAGTGACTGAGAAGAAATCTTATTCGAGCTGTGCTCTCAGCTCCTAATCACATTTCCTGCCTTCTGGGCTGCTGGCTCTATCAGGACAGAGTAGGAAAGGACACAGTGCAACAGATATCACTGTCTTATTACAAGACTGCTTGTCTAGTTTCAAAGCACAATTTACTTGAATGGTGTCTAAATATAAACATGACAAAACCTCTCTTTCTGTCCTATTTTCGTGTCTTGTCATTTGATGTATTTGTTAGTCCCAGTTTCTGTTTCATTTAGCATAGTTTTTTTTTTCTAAAATAGGATGCTAATTCATTTCAGAATGCCTTAGGTATGTGATTTCATGAGCAGATTAATTGTTATCGAACTACTAATGTACTTTATATTCACCAGAGGGGCATAAGCCAAATTAAACGACCTTAATTGCTGAAGGGACCGCTTGTTGAGTTCAAATTTTGTATCTATGAAGAATGATTAGGATTAAAAGACTGAACAACCTTTCACTGGAGGTTACTGAGTCCCTCATTATGGTTGCTTAGCATTGCCCCCTGTTGTACTGCAAGCAGTATTACACTCTGACCCACCCACTGGCTTCAATAATGTAATATAAAAAAAATCTAAATCCTTGTGAATTTTCAATGAAGGCAGGTTTACATAGCAGTGTATACCAGAGTGGATGTAAACAAGAATCAAACACCAAGTGTGACACCAATAATAAATGTGCACACGTATACTCTTTAAAATAACAAAGCAGGAATATTTAAGTCTCTTCTTTTTTCATCATTTTGCAAGTCTTTCCACAAAAGGTTAGTTTTAATTAAGATATTCTTGTCATCCTTCAAGCAGTATCTTGTGTGCATGTGCGTGCATGCATGTGGGATGATAGATGTTGTCTATCAAATGAAGATAAGTGGAAAGCAATTAGCTATATATATATATATATTGTAAGGATATTTATGAATGGATAAATGAATGTTTTTTAGGACTGAATGCATGGATGCTTATGGAAGTAGGAACGATTGTAAGGCATGTATGGTAGAACAGAAGAATGTAGGAAGTATTCTATAGAAATTGGTAATTTGCAATTTGCACAGCTCTTTGAGTAGCCTAGATATTCAATGTACATTTGTCTTCTAACTGTTTTAGCCCTGTGCTTGTTGTGTGTCTCTGTTGTAACTCTTGCAGCAATTTCTCTGTTTCCAAAACAAATTTCTCAATGGGGAGACTAATAAAGATACTTTGACTTTGATACAATAGGCTACATAAAGTGCAGATTAAGTAGGCATTACAAAGCCGGTACAAAGTGAGGTGTAAGTTAGTCGGAGGATATGCGAAAGTGATAAGGTGATAGGAAAACTGCTGTGGTCTAGTTAGTGATGTAGGTCAGTGATTACACAATAGGTATAAAATGTATAAAATGCTGAATGTAGTGAAAATTCAATATACAGTTAGTGCAAATAGTGGTCTAGGTGGTAATGTAGATCAGGAATAACACAATATGCATGAAAAGACAGACTATAAATGTTGAAAGAGTCAATGTAAATATGAATAGAGGTGGAAGGAAAAACTGTTGCTGCCAAAATAGCAATAATTCAATTGCACCTTGACTGTGTAAAACACATCAAATTTTTGCCACAAATGTCTTAACTCAAGGTTCACTTATGCATTTGAACACTCTCAGCTAAGAGATAAAGATATTTTTTTAAGGTAACTTTATTCAAATTTTTTGTGTGTATGTTGTGTTTCTCCTTCTTTTTTATCGACATGTTTTTCACACCTGCTTGAGTGCTCTCCTCCCCTGAGTTCATCCTGACCCTCTCTGCTGCAAAGACATCTTTTAAAAATTGTGTGATCACTACAGTTGGTCTCTATTACTGTATAAATGTTTTATCTGGTCCCTTTCGCATCTATTACATATAACCAAACACATCAAAATTTGACTTTACTGCTATGATATTATTCTGAGTATCATCACAGACTCCAGCTGTACTTCTGATACATCGTTTGGGGTCTTACAATCTCTCTCCATCTGGTTTGCTCTCTCTCTCCCTCCCTCCCTCCCTCTTGTGTCATCACAGTCACCCTCCTTTTCTTCCCCTCACTCATGCACCAGTCAGGTCTGTAGGTCTGTGCGGTCATACTGTGGTTGCTCAGTTGCTGAGAGACTTTCGGTTCCCCTATACCAGGAAACAAACAAGAAAACAACGCACAAGAGAGAACATAAGGTAAGATCTTCAAAGGTTATTTTATTACAGGTTTCAAATTATTTTTATTTAATTCATTTTATTTGTTAGGGACCATGTACAATTTTTAACATATGTTGCCATTTGATGCATTGTACCAGAGTTAGCCTTAGGCTAATTTATATCTGCAGTCCCTAGGCATGGCACAATTTAAATCATCAAAACATCAATTTAATGCACATTGTGACACACACACACACACACACACACACACACACACACACACACACACAGACATACAGACAGACAGACAGACACACACACCTGTTCAGCACCATGTTGAAAACAAGAAAATAAAGGAAATAAAAGTAAAAAAAAAAATCAGGATGTTAGTGGTTGCAGAGTTGATATTTGAAGCTTCTGATGGAAAATCCAGTGACAGTAGTAATAATTCTAGTAATACAATTAATTTGTTTAAATTTGTAGTTAAACGGACGGTGATATCTCTGTGAAATTAGAATTGTTTTTGTCTTGTATTCAATATGTGTATTTATGCAGTAGACCTGCTGCATCTGACCTATTTTGTACTGCTTCCATTTTCTGCTTTTACTACAAAATGAGTAGTGAATTCATTTCTTTTCTACTTGTGCAGGGCTCTGTTATATTTTGAAACAATTTGGCACAGTGAAACAGTGGCTCAAGGGGTTATTGCCACATACTATTTCAGTATGCATGTCGCCAGTGATGTAACTAAAACGGATGCCTGCGTGTTTTCTGAATGTTACATTAAGTTCTATGTATGTGCTGCTGCTGCTTTCTTGAATAGGCAATCTTTTCTTTTTTAAAGGATAAGAGTCAAAAAAGAGCAATTTGGCAATTGAGATTTTTCACCACAAGGGAGAAAAGAGCCTGAGGTGGTTTAATATCCACAAGTGCTTTCACCTATAGCCCATTGTTGAATTGGGAAATATTGTCCCTTCAGTCAATAAGAGCCTTTCTGAAAAGTCATTTTACTTGCATTACTTCTGCTCGCATGTGCTTTGCTTTCATAACACAGTGTCATGGTCATTTGAAATATAATAAACGGAAAGCAATGGGTTGAAAGGCACAGTGACCTGATTATGTGAAAGTGTTCCCTTTAATCACTTATACTGCATCATATCTAAAAGCCTACTACTTTCCTTGATGCATTTTAATGTTGCTTTGTATGTGATTTATTCAATGATTCTCTGATTTACATTTATTTTATGTGTTTGGGTCATGTTTTTGCCTTTAAAATATATTCTTTCTGTTTAAGCCGCTCCGTAATTAAAGGCGGCCACTCTCTGTTTATCACAGCATTATTTACTTTAATCAAATCCTCTAACAGCGACATCCCACACTTTATCTATATTGATTGCATACAGGTGATGCACTCTACAGGAGATTGTTCATCTCTGTGGTGACCTTCACCCACCGATTCACTGCTTTGTTGCAAAACAATCCCATCTAATTCCAAAAGGGGGCAGTCTTCATCCTGTTAAATTAGTGCCCTTTATTTAGATTTAGATGATGTTAAATATGATAATAGGCCAACAACATCAGTTTGCTATAATGTTCATTTGCAGATAACTGAATGCACTTACAGAAAAATCTCTGCCAAAGTGATTGTGAAAATATGGATTAAATATGAATTCTCTGAGTAGCTCAGTTCATTTATAAAATCATTTAAATTACAGAGAATGTCTTGCAGATGTTTTTTAAAAGTTTCATTGGACACACTTGGTAAAAAGACAACAGCATCATACATGAGCTTTAGGCTACCATGCTCAAACATTCATGAGATATGTGCATTTAAACATTTTTTAAAACAAAATCCAGTCATTGTTTCTTGAGAAGTGGTTTATGGCTTGCTTTAAACCATGGCTCCTTGCAACTAATTCCTTCAATAACAGCCCCAGCAGATTCTGTAATGATTATTGTCTGTTTGCCCTGATCTTTTAACGACTTTCTGTCTTCACTCATAAATGTTAATGTTCCTTTTAAGCACCAATTTTAATATTGACATAGAGAGAAAAAGACATCACGTTGTCTACTCTATTTGTTTCTCCAGAGGAAGTTGCCTGTTTCATCCACCTAATGTAAAAAAAGGTTTGTTGTCAATCATATAATGATAAAAATCTGATTATATTTTTTTCTTGTATTGTTTTTCCTGTATGTTTGGATTTTGTTGTATTCTTTCTGTCTTGCCTAACACATTTACCCCAGTTATCTTAATTCAGTTGTTGCATTCTATTCTAATTTTCCAACCTGGAACTCTTACAAAAAATAAGTTTATGATGAAAGCAATTCTTTAGAAGTATTTTATATGCTTTGGAAATTAAGGTAAGAGTGGAAAAAGTGAAAGCTGCAGTAAATTTTTTTTTATTTTAAAATTGTTTCCTGTTATCTGTTTTGCTACAGATATGTTCATTGTTTTTGTGTTAATCCATAAAAAATAAATTAAATTACTTGCTGTATTTCCTGCAATAGCGTTGGCCCAAGCAGTAACAGCTGAAATGGAGGAATGGGAGATTCCCACTTCTTTAGGACCCACAGAAGCCAAAGAGAACACCTCATCACCAATAGGTATGCACTCTAATATATATATATATATATATACGGCTCAAGATAATGTGGGTGTAAGTTAATGCAATACTTGCATTTATAATGGAAGTTGTAGTTTTAGTACTTTTAGTACCCACTCAATCTGTCCTGATATAAACTTGTGTTTTTCTCACAGTTAACAGGTCTTGTGAGAATCTGGAATGCTACATGGTTCTCGCCGAGGCAGAGAAGACAGCCATCGGCTCCATCTGTTTCCTGGCAGGTCCTATCACACTGCTGGAAAATGCTCTTGTGTTGGGAGTGATCGCCGCCACAGCCACCCTGCGGCAGCGGCCTTCATATCTGTTCATTGCCAGCCTCGCTTTGGCTGATGTCTTCGCCAGCTGCTTCTTCACCACCAGCTTCCTGGATTTTCACCTCTTTCGCCGCAGTGATGGCCCCATTCACCAATTCTCTTCAAATTAGGTGGAGTCACCATGGCCTTCACCAGCTCAGTGGGGAGTTTACTGCTGACCGCTCTGGACCGCTACCTCTGCATCCACCAGGCCTCCAGCTATAAGGTGCTGCTTACCCGTCGGCGAGCCCTGCTGAGTCTGCTGATCCTCTGGAGCGCCACCATCTTCATCTCCTTCTTGCCTTTGATGGGCTGGAGGTGTCCCACAGTGCTTTCTCCACCCTGCTCACGCCTGTTTCCCTACATCAACCAGGGCTATCTGGCATGTTGGACCAGCTTCATACTGGTGCTTCTGGCTCTCATTTTGTGGGCTTATGCTCTCATCCTGTGGAAGGCCCATCGCCACGTGTCCTCCATGACCAACCTCCAGGGAGCAGCAGGGACAGGCCAGGCCCGCATGAGGATGGATATCCGGCTAGCACGTACGTTTGGCCTGATCCTACTCATACTGGTGGGCTGCTGGCTTCCTGCACTCTCCTTCATGTTAGCTGATGTCTCTGTGGTCCTGACTCACACCCAACAGAGGGCCTTCGCCTTTTGCAGCACCCTCTGCCTGGTCAACTCTGCAGTCAACCCACTACTGTATGCACTGCGCTGTCGAGAGCTGAGAGTTGCTCTGCTGCAGTTGCTACAAAGGCTGTGTGAGACTGGGAGGTGTAAAAAAACAACAGACGATTTAATCTCACAATTACCCTCCAAAGAAGACAACAACTCTACTGCCTTGACCAAGAATGATGAGATGCCCAGGACCACCCGATCAATCTCAGAAATGGTGAACGATCAGAAGCAGAACTTTAGAGAGTGAGTTGGAATTAAGGAGTAGCTGTAGCGATAGATAAGCGTCTGGCAGTGCGCTTGGTGTGTAAAAACAGACCACAGAGAACTTCACTGTAGATTAAGATTGACATCTTACATATGAGCAGGGTTCACTCCATCACATTATTAGTGCTGGCAAATAATTTAAGGCTATTATGTTAAAGGCTATCAAACAATAGCTCTTGAATTTTGTGAGTAATTACAAGTGCTCCAAAAGATCAGAAAGTCTATCAAATGTGGGACAACGTCCTACATAATGTGTTTTACTTGCAGTTACAAGATGCACTGGAAAGACAGCTTGTAAGGAGAAAACATTCACCAAAATATTTTGTCACCATAACACATTACTTGAATCATAGTCTCACATTGCCAGACCTATCTCCACAGCGTTGTGGAACTTAAATCATAACAATAAGTATAGAACAGATTCCATTAGTATTAAAGCCTCTCATCTTTAGGTATTTGTTCAGGTCAGACAAAAGGTTCAGTGCATGTTGGACTGGAAGTGAGATGATGTCATGTGGCCATCTAACCTGTAACCTTTGACCTCACTGCCTCCCATGCCAGTGCTTTAACACTCTCACTCCTACACTGTGTCCCACGAACTGAAGTGCTGACTTAACTTCTGGGTTCACCACATGGCAGATAGGTGGATTTGTTGTTTGTGTGTTTATGTTTGAGTATTTGTCCCTGAGCATGCAGGAACGGAGGACCCTGTGGTGTGCCTATCCCATCTGCACATGAATGCCAGGACTCCACAAAAGCCCAATGCACGAGAGAATTTCACACAATGTTCACTGCATGAATCCAAGCAGTGTCCTGAGGTAAATGGAGCACATGCCAGGAAGAGAACGAGCACAGACACTAGAACACTCTTTGCAATAGTGGCAACTGGCGGCTGCAGTAAAGCACATTTTGACATCCACTTAAACTCACGGGTTCACACGCTTGACAGAACACATGTTTCAACCGCTATATGAACTGATTAAAAAATAATACTTAACCCTACTCTATTTTGACTCATTATATGTTTCTTTTTAAGCAAATTAGGAAAATAAGTAAGGAAATCTTACTCTTTGTCTGTCATCTTTAATCATTGTCAAGTGACCAAACAAATCAGCAGTCTGCAATAATTTGTAAGGTTCTCAATCTTCTGGGTGAGTCTTTGCTGCCAGAGGTGACTTGCTGGATACTGGGAGTCTGCCATACCAAAAAGTCAGCCAGAAAATACATATTTCTTTTGGGAAAAGAGATTGAAGAAGGGGGAACTGCGTACAGAACAATGTAGAGGATGATTATATACACTCAGTTACTAGCTTATTATTGGGTTTAATAAAACAGACTTGCAATAAATTCTACCTTTATAAAGGTTATAATGTTCAGATCTTTGTTGAAACTGTTGATACTGTGAGGAGGCATTTGCATTATTTTGTATACCCCATTTATATGAATTACCTCTCAGTATAATGCAATACAATTCAACTGCCTCTCAGAAGAATACAGTATACAATGCAATGCGAGACTAGCTCAGTGGAAAATGGAACAAGAATATTGTTCATTTTCTTTTACTGCTTTTACGAGGAGATGCTTGATTGCACTTTAATTGATATTGCTGAATACTTAGCGCTTCAGTTAAAGCTACTCTAGATGCAAGCTACATACTGCATAACAGTACCGTGGCTGCATGTTTACTTCCTCAAGGTTATTTGATAACAGTATAACCTCATAAGACTTTGTTTGTATTTACCTACAGTAATTTGTTATGCATTAAAAGATTTTCAATCCCGTCCACAAACCTTGTGTTTAATTTGCAGGGAAAAAATTTAAATAGAATGTCAAGCCTGTTAGTTAAGGCATATCATTTATTTTTTTTAACTCTGGTGTTTATTTTATTCTGTTGGCTTTCATGTATAATATTTTTTATTTCTTTTTACATTTTATTGTCTTAATTGTTGAGATTTTTAGTCGTGCTTAAATTGTTTTATTTTATACTATTTTTTTTTTTTTTTTTTTTTATTGTTTTCATCTGTGTTGTTGTAATTTTGTTCTGTGAAGCAATTTGAACTGCATGCTTGCATGAAAGGTGCTATATAAATAAAGCTGAGGTAAATTCTAAACAAATAAATAAAAAGCTATCTTCTACTGAAGGAGATAAAGAGATAAAGTCTAATACATATCTATGGTCTAACATCACTTTGGAGTTCATTTTTAATCTACCCGATTTACCCTTTTATATATGTCAATGGATTTACCTGACCACGACCACCAGACGTCTCGTGAACCTTAAATTTGAGTTCAACAGAAATCAATCAACAACAATAGGGTTGGGCAGCCAGAAATTGTAGCGTAAAGACGGTAAAAGAGAAAGCAAAATTGCAATGGATTCCAGTATTTATTACGTACACACTTAAAAAAGTAAGTTTGGACAAGAATTACAATTTAAATCAGTGAAATATACAATACAATGTGTTGTAAATATTTGAGAACCCCCCTCTTTCCAGCAATGGTATCGTCTGCCATTGTGACGTTTTAAAATTTCAGCAGGCAGGGTCGGCAGTTGGTTTACTACTCAGAGAAGTAGACCCGTTGTTGTGGAGAGCAAGAAAGGCTCAAGAAATTCGAGCAACGTTTAACGTACAAACAACGTGCGTTAAACCCCACTTTTTGAGGGTCGTTTTTCTCCAACTTATTTTTGCCGTTTTCTTTAGCTAACATGGCTTGTGGGGCAACGTTAAAGCGGTCGATGGAGTTTGAGGCCCTCCTCAGTCCCCAGTCTCCCAAGCGGAGAAGGTGCAATCCACTACCGGGGACTCCTGGTGCTCCGTCCCCGCAAAGATGCAACCTCCGTCCGCCGGTCGACAGCCCAACACATTCGATGTCTCCTCCGGCCATAGGAGGCGAACACAGGCTCACTCCAGGTATACAGTTAAACTAGATTTAACGTTTTTTCTTCTGCGTTTCAGGGTGGGTGTCATGGGGGAGGGGGTTTGGGTGGAGTGAATTGGATAGCTAACGTTAGCTAGCTAGCTAGTTGAGAGAATCAGAATGGGGGTTGGAGGCTAAACGTTAGCGGAAGAGCGTCGTCGCTAAGTTACCGAAACAGATCGTTTTACAAATCATAATAAATCAGTGGATGCACAAAAGTAGATGTATCTGTCTCGGTATTCGTTGGTGGCATCTTGCCAGCTCATTGTATTGTTGCATAGTTGTCTGAATTAGCTTATATAGGCTAATCATGAGTTGCCCATGGAAATATTAGCTTCAAAGTTCTTTGCATAGCTAACGTTAGCTAGCTAAATCAAATACTAATACTAGCATTGGGAAAAATGAATATTACGTTAGCTAGCTAGCTATATGACTGCCTTGTTCAGCTTCGCCTGTACAATATGCAGCTACTGTATGGACTATCATGGCTATTAAATCTCTTCAATCATTAAATTTAACATTTAGTAAAAAAAAAACGGATAGGCTTTAAACAAAAGATTCTGCTTGTACTTTGACACATTGGTGATAATCCAGCCTGTTGGCTCTCCTGAGAAGACAAATGGCATCACAGCAGCAGGCACATCATGGCAGGCTGTTAATGAGGAGCTGCCTGGGTAGTTACGCTCCTTGGCTTTAGTGCCACAATTGTCTTGCATTGAGGTGGGGGTTACCATTATGCACCATAACCATTTCTTCTCCTGTTCAGGCCTGGAAGGCATTGTTAATTTCCTTTATGTCTCACGTCTACTCTCCCTTTGACTTGAAAAGCTCCGCTGTAAGCGTTGGACGGGTGTGGGGCACATTACCTAGATGTCTGCACTGCGATCGAATGAGGCTTATTGTATGTGCCAGTCACTCAGATTGAGCAGCATGATAGCAGTGAGGCCTAATCCTTAAGCTTTTTAAATGTTTTAATTAAAAAAATTCTGGACGTCCTTTTTAATTTATTTGATCACTTAATGAAATGTCAGAGGATTACAATAAGGAGACACATGTACTACCTGTGCTAAGCCATGCTGTAAACTCCTAGATTGTCATTAAGCTCCCCAGTGATAAGAAATGTGTTTCCAATAGCACAGTATATTATAAAGAGCAGGTTTACTTGGGGTTCTAGTTAGCCCTCCTGTTGTTATAAAGCGTACTGGCTTTCATCTTGACCGTAGAGAAATCAGAAATGCACAAATGCATTCCTCACAACCAGTTTTCATTGGCAAGGAACTGCTTGGAGAAGAGGTGTTTCGATTTGAGAGATCCATCCTCCATATATACTCAGTGGCTGTGTGTTGAGCCACTTAACCTTTTATTAAACCAGTTAATGGGGTTTAGAACTCCTTGATTCTTCCCATTTTAAGGTTTTTAATGAATAGATTACCAACTTCTTTCCATAATAATGAACTAAGGCTGGGACAAATGGTAAGTTAAGTTCTGTGCTTCTTGACTTAGGTTTCGGTTGACGTTCGTCATAGATGATTTAGATGAATAAGTTGATACTTGAAAAATGAAAGCGAAATGTGAGCCATTAGTGAAGATTATTTTTATTGAAAAACAATAAATAAACTAACAAGCTCATACAGCCCAAATATTGCACAGTGTGCCTGGTGTATCATTTGTGAAGACAAAGGCAAAATCAGGGTCTCTTGTTCTTGCACTGTAAGAAATAATGTGCTTCGTGGTGCACATCATTGCAAAATGACGCTTGGGGGTGGTGCACATCGCTCAAAGAGAATGCCAGGGAAGCCTTGGTGAGAGCATTAAAACAAACACACACCCACAGGTGGAGGTGGTGTCACAACTGGCTTCCTGTGAATTGCTTCTGCGTCTGGTGAACTGTGTCATTCTCATTCTGGTTAGCAACTTAAAGTGATTGAGAAGTGTATTGTTTCTGATAAAGTATGTGGCAGTTCCTTGCAATTGCAGATGCCTGGAGGTGAAGACACATTTTCATTCCCCTGTTATTGCACACACAATTTAGGCATTCTGACATTGGTACAAAAAATGTATCACTAGGATCAGTTTTCCCAGGTTGTCTGTGCTGATGTTGCGTATTTAGCCTGAACTTCATGCAAAAATTATCACAGGAATCTTTTGCGTTCAATTTCATTCAGACCTAATGTCTACCTAGCTGAATTAAAGCACAGCAGCTGCAAGGGTGAAGTCATGTAAATTGGTCTGCTGCAAAACTGAGGTCCACATACCAGGTATTATACTCACTTTCACCCAGAAAGAGGCCCCTTATAGGACTGGTACTGCAAGCCTGCCTTTCTGCTGTGGTTTGCCAAGTGAAAGCAGTTTTGTATTTAGTGAAAGGTCAGCTGTCATCCCTCTCGCCCATCTCTACCCACACATGCTTTCCAGCTAGGGGTTTGCTTGTGGTGAGTAAGGCTGTGTGTGTGCAGGCGAGACACAGGGATCGGACTCCGCCAAGGTATCTTTAGATAATTATTTCATTATGTAGATAGGATCGCTCATTCTGTTCTCATCTGCCTTATTCTTGTTCTGCCAGTCTGGGCGTGTGCTTTTGGATTAAAAAATTCCCCTAGATGACCGGGGAGGCTGGTGTTTTCCTGGAACATGTTATTTAATTAGATGTTCCGATCCCAGTATCGGCTCAGATACTGCCTAAAACGCTGGTATCGGGAAGTACTGGAGTTTATGCACCAATCCGATACCATGTAATAAAGAGTAAAATAAAGTTCTGTGGCATTCGTCGTTTGTTCATGTTTCACAAAGAGTTTAACCTGAGCAAGACCGACAACAAAGATAATAAATAATATCACATCCATACAGGGATAGTAGTATACAGCTGTTAAAACATAATATAATATGATGCACTGGTATCGGATTGGTACTCGGTATCTGCCGATACTCAAGTTCAGGTATCGGGAAGCAAGAAATGGTATCGGGCCATCTCTATATTTAATGGTGCTTACCCACTGCTAGTACCGGCTCGGCTTGACTTGGCCGCGCTGCCCCATCCTCCTTTTTCCATTGCAGATTTAGTACCGCCTCATGCATGAGGCGAGCGTGGCTGATCGTCGTAGCGATGCTGCGGGAAACTGCCGTGACCTAACACGACACACACAGAATGTCGAAGGTAGGGTTGGGCAATGTTAGGATTTTAACGATTCTGATTCCAATTGCGATTCTTACTTTCGATTCCGGTTCTTCTCGATTCCGATTCTTTGAGTGGTGGAGTTGAAACGTGTCTCATGCTTATTTCACAAATAAGATGAAAGTTTTATTTTGATTCACTGGTGGGTTGCAGTTTTCCTGGGCTTTTTAAACGTAAAATAACCCATGATCAGATTTGAAATAGGGTTGGGCGATGTCCCCTAAATTGGCAGTTGACTAGGTTTACAGTAAAACATCGTGATGGACGATGATGTCGGTAGAAAATATTTTTTCTACTACTATGGGCCAACAGTTAACATAGAAACGATTAGACATACATTTAAATGCCTTCTGTAAATGGTGCCCTGCTGGTAGGTTTTACAACTTACGACCTACTTTCACTTAAGTACGGTGCAGTAAAATCAATCAGATGTCCGTGATCTGCGTAACGACAGTACAGTGGGACGTTTGCCTTCAACAGAGCGACAGTAATAACATAATATACTATAATTACTGAGTTTAAACTACATTCTCGGTTATGTTTGCACTGAATAACGCATTCATTAAACAGAAACAGAACTCACAGATGCGCAATATTAGCTCACACATAAAATAGCACCCTCGTGAATTAGCCTACTGTTGCTAACGTACATTCATAAATCCTGCATAACATCGTCCCGTACCTACAGGACCTCAGAGCTACTTATTGATGCACGCACAGAGTAGTGTCGACAAACTTAGTCCAATGAGGAGAGAAAGGAAAGTGTGATAGCGTTCCACTTTTAACCCTTTTTTTCTCTATCACTCGAGACCACTGTGTCCAACGTTACTAGAAGGTGGAGCGAGCTACAACTGACAGGGAGAGAGAGAGAGAGAATGTATCGCTACAGCCAATCCAGTCTGCTCAAAGCGATGGTCTTTTTCACAAATAGGTTGCACGTAAAGGGGGGAAAAAGTAGCTTCCACTTAAGGAGCCCTATGTCTTGTCTTTGTGTCTTTGCTAGTTTAAGACCGACACACTTGTCAATTTCTCGTCCAGCGCCCGCGACTAGGATTAGTGTGTTTGACAGGGTGGGGGGGCGTGGTATCACGATGGTGGCTCTCCATCGTGATGTCGGCCAGCCATCGCAATGGACGATGATATCGTCCATCGGCACAACCCTAATTTGAAACCAAATCCTCCAAACGATTCCAATAAAGAAATGATTCCACTGGAATTGTAATTTAAAAATGGCGGGTTTGTTCAGGACACCCCCGTCTGCCGCTAGCAATGATGACGCAGTGATTAGTGATGATTCTCTCCGACCAATCAAAAAAGCGAGTAGAGTCGAGGCAAGTCAAGCAGGTACCATTAAATGGGAAAAAAACGCCAATAATAGGCGGTCACATTGACAGCTTGGGTAGAAAAGTGGGCAGGCCATAGTTTAGGCCTGAAACCTAGCTCAGGCTGCAAGACTGCTCATGTATCCTAAGCTAAACGCAGCCTGCTCTCTGGTCAGAAAACTTTGTCTGGAAGACTACATTTTAAAAACTTTTACAAAGTAGTCCCACTACGTTTTTTTTTTTTTTTTGTTCCATGTTCTAAATGCGTTGAGGAATTTTGTATTTGACTACTTTTACTTAAATTGTTAAATTTTCATGTGGACTGAATTGCTTGCTATCATTTTAGAATATAATACAATATTTATTCCTTTAAAAAAAAAAAAACATATAAATTATTAGTGGCTATTGGTGTTACATGTGGACCATTTTAAGTTATTTTTTCCTCCCCCCTTTTTTTTTTTTTTAAGTCAAGGGAGGAACCATGACCTTTGGCTGCTAGACCACTTAACACTGCATGAGTCTCACCAGATTGGATTAGTCAAATATGTCTGGAAATCATTGAGCTTGTTGATAGACTTCTTTAGTTGCCATTTCCCATGTCTGCTGTTTTCAAACTATGAGCGGTCACTTAAATTCTTAACTGCAGAAGGGCAACTTCAACTGACCCATACATCACAAGCTACTTCCTGGCAGTTGGGACATTCGAAACTCACCTCCCCCAACAATTCTTTAGCAGTGAAGGTTGAAATGAAATGAGTCAGCTTTGTTTTCTCTCCACCACCACGTCCAATCTATCTGGCCGATCTCCTGTCGTATTCACTGTTTGGGCTGTGCCTAAGCCTTTTAGCCGAGGCTTTCTCCACTGTGTTCCCCTGGCTCCCGGAAGTCTCTGTGATTGATTGGCCTGGTTGTGGCAGGGTCATTGTTGCCAAGCAACGCCCACAGTTGAGCTACTAGTGGTTGGCAGAGCTGGAAGTGACAGGCAGCAGGAGAGGGTTTTCACTTGTCAGTCAGATGTACCCAGGAGTAGTGACATCCAATTGGACCCATTCATTTTAAACTGCGGTCACATGTTATTCCCTTGCTGTCAGTCTTCTGAAGTTCCATACGAATAAATACTACATGATTAGAATTATACAGAAGTACCAAATAAAGTTATTTTGGTTTTAGTTCTCTCTGGGGCCAGCATGTTGCTTAATCTTGCTCGTGAAGTCTTTGTTCAAACAACAATCTTGTTGAGTTCCCATTTCTAATACATACTGGGTTTCCCCCAGGAAATTGGTAAGCAGAGGTGGCAAGATCAGCAACCCCACGCCTTCCTACAAAATTAACAAAGCAAGACTCTCTGCCTGTGTACGTGCACACACAGTTTCCCCTAATATTTGAAACTCTGATTGGGCTTAATCAGTGGAGGGAGACTGCCAACCTAAAGGACTATGTATTATGTAGTAGTATTATGGGAATTAATAATAAATAATGTGTTTTTACCTGGTTTGATCACAAACTCAATCTTGAATGAATAAAGTATCTATCTATCTATCTATCTATCTATCTATCTATCTATCTATCTATCTATCTATCTATCTATCTCTAATTTATTGACAATGAAAATAATCGTTAGTTGTAGCCCTAATATGTAGTTTGGGCTTAGCTATCGTTTTTTGTCATTTCTGCTGATTATAATTATTCAAATTAGTTTAGTCTCTATAATGTCAAAATTGCAATTTTCCAGAGCCGAAGGTCATGTCTTCATATTGTTTGCATCGCCAGACCTACGTTCAAAGACCCAGACATTTCATGTACAATGCTATAAAACGCAGAAAAACGGCATCTCCTCACAGTTAAGTTATTGGAACCTGTGAATATTTAGCTCTTTTTTTTTTTTTCTCAAGAAATGACCTAAATTAAGTGATTATCAAAATTGTTGATACATTTTCTGTCAGTCTGCTAATTGCTATACTCCTTGTCACAGCCCGTCTGTAGGTTGGGATGTTGTTCTCTCTGCAATGACATGGCTTTATTACAAGTGAAAAGCCCTGTGGTAGCTAAATAAACAGGCTGTCAGATTAGGGTCCTGTATTGTTAATGCTGAAAGGTTTCAGACGCCACACACGGCAAGAGGAGGGTGTCTCCGTGAAGGCACCAGTTTAAAAGGGCAAGACGACATAGAACATGGCTTTCCTAAAATGGCTCTGTAGAGAAGATGCTGCTTTTCTCACCATCTAAACAAGATTGCTGATGAACAGGCTGAAGTGGCAACATGGCTTCTAGCAGTCTCCCCTCCCAAGATAAATGAGGCACGGTTCCTCAGATAGAGGCGCAACATGTATAGAGACCCGCTGTATGACTAGAGTAAGATAAAGTTCCTCCGCTACATTTAAAGGGACTGTACTCAAAAAATAAATAAACTCGGCGGGCTAGGATTGCCTCCACACGGCTCACCAATACATGAAATGCCTACATTTTGTCATGGCCACATGCATGTGTTGCCGGGCCGGCTATCAAAACAAAGAACAGAGAAGCTTGGATTACAACACACACACAGAGGGAGTGTGACTTCATTCTCTGCTCAGGACGCTTTTACTCAACTATATCTTTAGCATATATTTGTTTCCTGCTATATTAATGTTCTGAATGTCAAGTACAGCCCCTTTAACCATATAATACAATGTGTGTGCTGGCTGTGACCCAGCTGTTTAAGTTGTTTCGACACTGGACAGCAGCTGCAGCGTAGGCTTCATCCTAAGGAGATATTTGAGGTGGTAAAGGCCTAGTCCCTTTCTTGACCTGTCACGTGCACCTACAGTACTACCCTTTTATGTGATTTAAGCACATAGCTGTGATTTTACATGTTAAGTATAAATTGTAAGGCTACAACTATTATCTTTATTAATGATAAACCTAGTATTAAATTGGTTTAGTCTGTAAATGTCCTACAGTTTTTTTTTTTATTTATTTTTTTCAACCAGTAATCCAAAACCCAAAAATCATCGAGTCATGTCAGACCAAGAAAAGCAGCAAATTCTCATCAAATGTTTGCCATTTTTGCTTGAAAAATAAATGATTAATTAATGTTTTGGTTTTTTTTACATTGTAAAATGCCAGTTTCAGTTACAATCCCTCAGGAAGTTTTCTGTACATCCTACATGGCACTACAGATAATCCTCTTAAGCGCTTTTCTAACTTCTAGCACAACTGTTAATTACCATAATAATTTATCTGGGCTGTACAGTACGTAGCTGGCCAGTAGTGGTACATAAAACCTTTTTCAATTAGGCTAGAAGCACAGGTAATAAAGTGTATCATACAGTGAGACAAGTGATATCCTGTTCTACATCTTCTGCATTGCAGCCTTGTATCACACAGATCTTTCCACACAAATCAAGTTTATTTTGTACATTCACCAAAACTCCTTTTGGTTTTTCCCCTTCCGGTGCTAAAACAATACTTTTAGAACTGTGTGGTGCCTGAATCGATACAAAATAAAAGAGCACAAAACAAGTTGGCGACATTAAGGAACAGGTTGTTCATTGCTAAGGCTATATGGTCAAATTTAAGTAATTTGTTTAAAATCTAATAAAGGATTTTACCAGTTAATGGTTGTTAAAAAAACAAAAAGAACCACTAGTAGAAAGGTACTTTACAACAACCGCTTGAGTTTACAAGGTGCAATTGAATGCTCCATTAAGTCGAAACGCAGTGCCAACATGCCACCACGTTTCGGTACCCAACCCTAGTTGTAGCTTTAACGTGAGCCTTTTCACCAGCTGTAGCTTTGCATGATGCCAACGTCATGAAACATTCGGAAGAGAAGTGAAATTCACAGGATCAGAACGTCTGTTATGTCCGCTTTGTGTGCGTTTGTCACAGCTGTATAAAGTATCTCGCTGTCAGTCTTTCACGTCTCTACTTTCGGTCTATGATTCTTTGGAACCCATGTTTGGTTAGAGATGCCACAGAGGATGTGAGCATAGCTGTGGTTCATCTTAAGAACTGAATGATTATGCCTTCCCGTAATAGTCATTATTCATGCTGGAATACATTCAACATCGTATGACTGTGGCACGTGTAGTATTGAACACACAAGTCTAAACTAATGAAAAAACTGATCGTTTCATTCCTGTAATGAATTTCTGTTGCAGACGTGGAATATAAAGCAACTGATACAACTACTACGGATAGATTTAGAATTCCTTTTGATAATCAAAATAAAATTAAATGGCATACTTCTGAAAACTTTTTGCAGTTTATGGGGGTTTCATTACAAAGAGCAGAGGTTTTTAATAATGTGACTTGCAATGACATCCAAGCAACAAAGTGAGAAAGTTGGGAACGCATTACTTTTGCACCGCATTGGGAGCACCACTGATAACTGCCACAGGGTTGGAAAATGTGTCCATTTCTGGGTGTCCTCTGTCCCACTTTAAACAAGTTTGTGTCCTTGTTTCTGTTTGCTGCCTACAGAGCAGATCTTCCAGAACCTCCGTCAGGAGTACAGCCGGATCCAGAGGCGGCGGCAGCTGGAAGGGGCCTTCAACCAGACTGAGGCCTGCAGCTCCAGTGATGTCCCCAGCCCCAGTTCCTCCCTCAACGCTCCCAGCTCCCCACCAGGTAGGAGAATTTACTGTTGGCCGTACGCACACATACACTATAAACGTTTTGGCTTTTTACTCCAAACGCCACATCTTCTGGTCATGGACAGCTCTAATAATACAGCCTGGCACTATTGGTGCGAGTTTATGATGTTTTTCTCCATCCGAACAAACATGCTAAACAAGGTGAGGAAATGTTCCCATCGGTTGATGAAGTCATGACAACACCAGTGTTACTGATTACACGGTAAATGCACCGAGGCTGTGTCTGGCCTCTTCGGACCTCTGGTCGAGCGTTCGCTGCGCGGCTCATTTTGCAACCGGCAGGTTAAGATGGGAGGCGCAAGCTGCCCAAAGCGCTGCCCTTTGGGCCCCCATGTTACCATAGAGTGTGTGTGTGTGTGATGTAAACCAATTTGGGCTGTTTAGCATAGCGGCGCTGAGCTCCGTGGTTGGCTCACTATCTGGTATCTGGTCTATTTTCACTCCCAACTGAAGCCCGCACACTAATAATATATTATAAACTATATAAATGATTGGATTCTGCACTTTTGCTTTTCACTTTGACACCAAATCCTCTGTTGTCTTGTCGGTCTCCTCAGGTGATGAGTGAAATCTAACTCCTGCTACTCTGTTCTGCAACGCTGCTGAGCGGAGCAGGTTAACTAAATGGGTTTTATTGCTATAAAAAAAGTAGCAAAACAACGGTTGGGGCGGTGGGCAAGAAATGTAATTGGACACGGTAACGGCGGTAACGCTGACTACCGTGGAAAGCCTACCACTTACAGAAACGTCCCTCTTTTGGTGTTGAGTGCGGAGTGCCGTAACGTTTAAGTCGCTGTTTAGATCAGTTTGTAGGAGCTGTAGGAGAGTGTTGTACTTACTGCAGGTAAAAACCTCTGCTACCCAGGTGATTAAATAACATGTCTGCTTTGTTTTGTTCTGGTTAGCAAGTCCTTGAAGTGACGGCCAACTCAGACACCAAAACCATCAAAAAAAACCAAAAAAAACGAATGCCAACTTTTGTAAGCCTAATCTTTGTAACCGTTATGAATGATAAGGTCATTCATTCTGCAAGGCCTGCCAAAAGATCCTTTGCTGGACCTGCATGAACAACAAGTGTCTCAAGAGCCAGGCTACTGCTGCTCATCAAAACAATCACAAGGGCAGAGTGATTGTGATTCCAGATGTGAGTTTGTAAAAGATTTATAGTTGTTTGTGCCAAATCCAACCCACTTCTGAAATGGAGAGGTCTCTCTCATCTGACTTCAGTCAAAAGTCTGCTTTATCATCATTTTCTCAGATTACTGTTATGTGCAATGGATGTGTTTTCAGATGGAACTCCAAAAACCGTTCTCGTGCTTCATCATATCTAAAAGGATAACTAATCAAATGGATATGAAGTGCAAAAAAATGTGTCGTGGAATAATGATCATGTACGAAGAGCTCAAAAAGTCAAGAGATGATTCAACATTTTTCTTTGTAATCCAGTTAATAAATCCAAATGTCATAAGGGTAAACGTCTAAAATAGAAAAATTGTAATTGAATTGTTGGTGGTTGAGTTTTTCTCCTTTTTTTTTTTTTTTTTTTTTTTTTCAACAGAATTGCTTCCAAATATATAGTCAAAACTTTTTACAAATAAGTTATTTACTGAAAACGTACAACGGTCAATATATTACTTGCTACACTGGCACCTAAAATGCGTGCAGATTGTAGTGGATGAACGGTTCATATTGACAAACATTGTACATTTGCTGTTAGCTTCTGCTCCTCCTGATGCAGTTTGATGCTTAAGGCACAATTTGGTATGTTGGGTGCGAGATCAAGCCCCTCTGGTGTTTTTCCTTCTCGCTCTGCATGCTGGTCTCATAGATCACACCGACTGCACTGTTACTAACCCGGCCTCTTTCTGTCTCGGAGACGGCCGTTAAACCTTCATCCGCGCTCTGTCATCCTCTCCTGTGATTTACAAACCTTTTTAAGTCTTTTAAATGGCTCATGGCAGCCCTCAAAGGCCTCTGGGTAAGGATCACCAAGCTAAAGCTGGCTCCAGTTGCGCTGTGACAGAGACATTGGGGGGAGAGAAAGGGCCCACATTAGTGCTGCATGACCCTGTTGGCTGGCAGAGGTGAGGAACGACCGACCGACTGCAAAGCAGTAAATTTGCACCTGGCCGAGCACCTATTTCTGGAGAGAGGACACTCCTGTCTCCGTGACTTATCGCTGCGCCGGAAATGTGAGCGATTCAGCCCTTTTTAATAGCCGATCCGATTTTTGTTTTTTTTCAGGTGCCTCAAGGAAGGACCAGCCCTCGTTTACACTGAAGCAGGTGAGCTACCTGTGTGAGCGGCTGCTTAAAGACCACGAGGAGAAGATCCGGGAGGAGTACGAACAGATCCTTAACACAAAACTCGCAGGTAATAAACTAAAACTATAAGACCAGTGGCCGGATTGGCTCATTGGGTACAGCAGGCGCACAATATACAGAGGTTTACCCTCGACGCAGAGGTCCAGGGTTCGAATCCGACCTGCAACGATTTCCTGCATTTCTTCCCCCTCTCTCCCTTTTCTCACCTAGCTGTCCTATCAATAAAGGCAGAAAAGCCCAAAAAATAATCTTAAAAAAAACAACTATAAGACCAGCACACTCTGAATTGACCCATACAGCACTTTTTATGTTCTGGCAGTGAGGTACAGTAAAAGTGAGAAACATCCTGCCCCTCCCTTTTTTGAGGTTATATTCTTATCATAACTGATAACTTCTGCAGCGCTGGCATCCATGCCCCCAGAGTTTATATATGCTTCTAGATGCCAAGACTGTAAATGGGCAGGAAACGAGTGCAATAAAGATGGTAGACTTTGGTGTAGCAATTGAAGCAAACTTTCCCTCCATCCCCACTAAGCGGTCTCCTTTTGTGATCGCTTTTCCTAAATGTCAAAATAGGCGATCCCACTGTAGAGGCATTGTCATTAGGCTATATTAATGTTTATTTTGTCGAGTATTATTTATTGGCTGCGATCGTTCTGGTTTCTGACAACAGAGAAACGGAGAGCGACGTCAATGAGAATTTATATTGTGAGTTTGGCTGTATTAAACATAATATAGGTGACCACGGTGAGCAGGAGACGGAACGGTAGTTTTAACAAGCTGAGACTCCGCAGTTTGGCCAGATGTTTGCTGTGTGCACCGTTTTTGTTGTCCACCTGAAAGGGGGACAAAGCAGGTGCACAAAAAAGACCTAGAAAGGCGGTGTTTGAATCCACACATCCTCACCTTCATCTTCTTCTGTTTCCAGAACAATATGAATCTTTTGTGAAATTCACACAAGACCAGATCATGCGAAGATACGGGGCCCGGCCTGCTAGTTGTAAGTATTTTTAAACCACAGTTTCCTTCAGAAAGTCAAGAATTCTGTAAAATTATACATTTCTTGTTAGAGCTGTGTTCAGAGTTAAAAGAGATGATTTGATTGTTACATTGTCTCACTACAGTATCAAATCATTGTATGTGTTTCAGATGTCTCTTGAGCTCCCCATGATGAGATCCCAGCTTCCTCTCACGAGACGGCTGCTCTTCTACTGCCCTCCCTTCCACTTGATTTTCATTTTATTTCCCTATCCCCCCTCCCTCCCCCATCTCAAACTGTTTGGGTGCCATGGTTTATCCTATTTTTAAATCCAAATGTTGATTTCTTACTTTCAAACTATTGCTGCTGGCCAAAAGTTAGAAGAATCTGAAAGATAAACTATGTATGAAGCCCACCCTTTATTTTATTTTTTTTTTTTAACCCTTTTTTTTTAATTATTTTGTTCATATGCTCTTTCTGGAAATCCGGACTAAAGCAAATCTGTGTCAAATCTCTTGCCGGCGCTGTAGAAAAAGCTTATTGGCTCATGTGATCATTCTGTATAACCTTCAGCAGCTGTATTTAATGGCTCTTGCTTCTCACGTTATCCCCTTTTTTTTCTGCTTACCCCCCCACTTCCCAAAAAAAGGTTTTTTTTTTTTTTTTAAAAAAAAAAAGCTTTTGTTAAAATCTGTTGCCTATGATGTTTTCTTGAAACATATTGTTTTTGTAATCTGGGTAGTTCTGGAGCTTTCCCTACCATCATATGATCTTCTCAGCAAATGAAGTTAGCTAAATTTAACTGTGGAGGTTTTGCTTTTCCATTTCCCCCCCGAGCCCAAAAGTATCCATGTTAGCTTAAAAGTTGAAGACAATCTCACCTAAAAACGAAGCAGGTGATGGGCTGAAAATTACTATTTTGGTGATCTATTGATTTTTTGATATTTAAGCAAAAATGCTAAATCTGGTTTCTTTCCTGTTTTTAAATATTTAATGGAATATCTTTTGGGTTTCTGACATTTTATACACAAAACCAGGAATAGACTAAATTAATTTAAGTAATGGACTGTGAGAATAATTGTAAATTGCATCGGCCTTGGTCTGTCAACTATTTGGGACTGATATGGTCGTAAGTTAGCCTAGAAATCTAGATGCACCCTAGCGGCAGCAAATGTAATTTGCAGCCAGGGTCAATCTAGCAACTCTCAGTTGGCTTGCGAGCTGGGAAAAAACAAATTCTGGTCAGGCCAATCACATTGTGTATAGAGTCGGTGGGCGGGCTTAACATAAGGACGGCAGAGTTGCGGTATTCCCTGCTACTTGAAAACAAAGAAGATGGCTGCTGCTGGTGAACAGCAGTTTTTCGAATCTGGCTTTAGCAGCAACTCTGGAAGACTTGGAGTTAAGCTCTGAAGTCATTCTTAAAAAAAGAAAGATGTGTTCGGAGTAGAGCTGGGCAATATATCAATATCGTGATATGAGATTAGATATCTTAGATTTTAGATATTGTAATATGACATAAGTGTTGTCTATTCCTGGTTTTAAAGGCTGCATTAGGCCTACAGTAAAGTGATGTAATTTTCTGAACTAACCAGACTGTTCTATTATTTGCCTTTACCCACTTAGTCATTATATCCACATTACTGATGATTATTTATCAAAAATCTCATTGTGTAAATATTTTGTGAAAGCACCAACAGTATACACACTACATACTATACTATACACTACAATATCGTTGCGGTATCGATATCAAGGTATTGTTGGCTATGAGTGCAGAGGGAGTTTGAAAGACCATAGAGACAACTATATATCCCGCCCCTCGGATTGAGCCCTGCCAATGGGGAGTTCCCAGACCCAACATCTTGATGTGGGTCTGACTTGTCGGGCTAGTCTAAATAGTTTTGAAGATAAATTTGTTTTCTCAAAGAGATTCTGGCTCAGGTTAATTTTTATATCTGCTAATTTATTATTAATGTGCAATGTAATTTTGATTAAAACTAATTAATTTAAGAAATGAGAATAACATGATCCACTGGCAATCAGGGTGATCAGGAAATGCTATTACACCACCTGCTGATGACATTGTTAATTAAAAATGTATCTAAAATCTTTTATTTTGAGAGCAACCTCTATTGTAAACGTATACAACCATCCCATTGTTCCTAACTGTGGACACTACTTCCACCTTGTGGTACATGTGAGGTAATGCATCATTTATATTAAAGTGGAACTTTAACCTCAGTGCACTTCAAATGAATTAGACGCTGTATAATCTAAATAATATATATAATCTAAATTTGAATATGGCACTATGGATCAAAGATGGTCGTTACTATTGCCTTTTCTCTCCTCTCTGTGTGTGTGTGTGTGTGTGTGTGTGTGTTTTGCAGAGCTGATTTGAATAATGTGTCGGTGACGTCACTGACCCCAGGTGTGGCACGGGGGAAGAAACAGGTATCCTGTAGTTGTGCGCAGGTTGCAGACTTCAGTATTCGCGGTGTTTCTGTGAAACTCTCCTGTAGTTTAGTGGGAGAGTGGAGCATCGGTGGGTTGTTTAGGCTGAGGAAGGAAGCCTCTTTGCAGGAACAAGCAATGAAAGGTCTATAATTATCTCCAAGTGCATTTTGTTTTCCTTTTTCTTTTTCTCCTTCGGATCCCACAGAGTGACGGACGGCGTTCGGGTTGAAGAAGGGACTCCGCGGGTTGTCCGAAAACATGGAGGAATGGTGTTGAAAACGTTTTTGTTCAGTATTTTGATCTCCAGTACAGTATATGAACCCATGCACTCTTCAACACACACATCGAACTGTTTGAATACGTTTAGTTGAGTCAATATTTATACGTTTGGGACCGCTTGGAGCCATCTGCACTCTTCCTGTTGAAGGATTAGGTGAGTAAAAGCCAAAGTTATGTCGACTTCATTCATAACAAACTATAGAAAACTTTACAATGGCGAGGAGCCTTAACTAGACTACATTTTATTTAAGTTGCCAGATTGAAGTTTCTAACCCACAAAATTGACCCATTTAGAGTATTATCAGCAGCAGCGCCCAGTAAACAGGAAACGCAAATCAACAGGCGGCTGTAAGTCCATGTAACTTACTTTGAAAGACTACTGTAACTATATCTGTATTCTCTATCACCTTCTGTCTAAGCCTAGAGCTCAAAAGGTGTAGTAATGCTATTTCATGTTTGGTGTGGTTTTGTGTAAAACTTATGTTTTTGCACATTTTATTTACTGTTGGTTGTAGCCTACTTGAGCAAGGCCTCACTAAAGGAGTGGATTTAATTACTTTGAGATACATTTATTCACTAGTCTAATACTGGACATTTCAGGAGTCATTTGTAGTTAGGTAAGTCAGTAATTGTTAATTCCTGTAAACTTTTTTACATGATATATTACATTACACTGGAATTGTAGTTTATAGGATTTAACGTGTCAATTACATTCATTCATTTATTTATTGATTGATTGATATCTGGCATTCAGTATAATGTTCTTCTTTCCAAGAGTATGATTACAGTTAGATTACATCTCTTCCACTTGAACACAACATTGTAGTAGGCTATACTCTTGGTCTCCCTGGGTCTGACAGTTGTAGAAAATGATGCATGTTTTATGTGTAGAATAGATGTATTTAATTTTGTTGTCAGTAGAGCTGCTAAGATTAGTCAATTATTTCATTAGTCAATCAGTAGAAAATTTAATTGGCAACTATTTTCATATTTTCTCAAATGTTAGAATTTGATGCTTTTCTTTATCATGCATGATAGTAAACTGAATATCTTTAGCTTTAGACTAGGGCTGGGTATCGTTTAAACATTTTCGATACCAATACAGTGACTTTGATACCTGTTCCTAAACATTAGACAGCCAATCACCAGCATTTTTAGATCTTGGTAGAAGCATGCTGCATACTAATTGGCTCACTGACGCTTATGAGATTTACTCCTTAGGTATTGAAATTTGGTATTGAATAACAAGGCCTTTTTCAATACTCAATACTTCAGAGGCAATTCGGTCGGTGCCTAAAAAGTATTGAGTTTCGGTACCCAGCCCTAATTAAGACATCTGAAGACCCAACCTTTGGCTGTAGGAGTTATAACTGGCATTTTTCACTATTTTCTAAAATTAAATAGACGATTAATCCATACTATAAATAATTGTGGTTTGCAGCTCTAGTTGCCAGTTCTATCTATTTTTAGGTCAGAAGTACTTGAGGGATTAGTCTGTGATAGCATATTTATTCATCTGTGGTGATCAGCATCTAGGCACTTTAAATCACGAGAGAAGTAATTTGTGTGTTAGAATAGTGGCAATATAGATGTCACAGTATAAGTAATTTTATATCTCAATAGTTGCCAGTTTATTAGGTACACCTAGTTTAAACTAATGCAGTCTAATACAGCAGGCCTTGCAATAAATTCTGCCTTTGTGAAGGTTATAATGTTTTTATTGAAGCTGTTTTAGAGAGATGTTTCATCGTAATGGTTAATTTTGGAGGCTGTCATTTCACTCATCTTTAACTCCGACTATTAAATCTGCTGTGTAGGACTGGAGCAGTGATGGAGGACATCGACGTCGAGCAGGAGGAGCCGTTCCCCGTGGACCGAGATGGGAGACGCTTTAGGGGTGAAGAAGACCAGCCTGATAATGACAGAGAAATGGGATGTTGTGAGAAGTTCCATCATTCTATGTCCAGATGGATGCTTCCAGAAGAGCTTCGCGAAAAGTACCTGGAACGGGCCAACTGCTTCCCACCGCCCATCTTCATCATCCTCATCAGTATTGCAGAGGTAGCTCTTGCCCTGAATGTACATGACACACACATTGTTTGAGTACTGGGACGATCAGTATGGATTCTGTGATCTAATTATACATCCAGCATGTCACATGTCAGTGTGTTAATTACAGTATAGATTTGCCTGGGTGTGATATTTTTAAATCATGACAACTCAACACTTTTAATGGAAAGCTGTGATTTTTTTTTTTTTTTTTACAACTAAGCTCTTAACTGAGAAGCTCTTGTACAACAATGAGCGCTCATTTCGTTCGTTCTGTCTGTGTTGGCATCTCTGCCGCCTCCTCTAAATGTCCTGTTTCATAAAGTGCAGTTCTTACTAGCAGGCAGCAGGCATGGTGTCAATGAAAAAAGTAGTTTTCATGAGTCGTAGCTTTAGGGTAGACCTGGTGCAGTTGATCCTCACTGGAAGGATTCAGAGATGCTTTTTCTTGATTGTCTAAACAGAAAGCCAGCGTATCTCTTTGACTTTTAGATTCAGGTAAATAAATTGATGAATGTGGAGGATTAGTGGGTGATTTGTTGCAGTAGCAGGAGGGGGGATGCTGTGGCCTCATTTTGCCTCGAAACCTATGGCTTTAAACGGATGTATACAGTCTTTTTTTTTTTTTTTTTTTTTTTTATAAAAACAACTTTAACCTAAAGCCACCAGGAATGCTACTCAGATTGCCTGTATGAAAAACAAACCATAGCAAGTTTGGTTTTAGTCCAGAAGCCATAAGACTTGTGAGCTGTCGTAGCAGAAGAGATGGCAGGAAATGAAAATATGAAAAAATTGTAACACACTATTATGTAGTTGGAAGCAGAGTGTCTATTAATGTGTTCGTCAACAACAATAATTCCACCTGTGGACACCTTTTGGAGGCTGGTATAGGAACACACAATGAATGACAATATTGTAAAACACAGTTGTAATGCCTTAAATGGGAGAAATTAAGTACTTTTAAATTGAATCCATTTGGATATTCCTTTTACATTATTACTATCTGTGGATGAAACCATACGCCTATAACATGTAAAATAATTGTGGCTGTTGCTTAACTCTTATCACGGAGTGTTTTGCACACTTGCCTATTCATACTTGATGAACAGCTCACTCTTTGTAGCTCACAGATGTCCAATGTCACTACATTTGACTGTCTGTGAATATTTTCTTATTTGGGGGACAAGGCACTTTATTTACACAGAGAAGATCGACTTAGCTGCAGTGTTTGTTCCCAGCATGCCATCACTTTATGTTCCCACAGACGCAGGCATTCAGACGTATGAGCTGCAATGAACGATCACACTGGGGGATTTTCTGTGGTCGGTTAAACACACTTTAACATCTGTATTTCTGATTCATCCTTCCCATTATTATTTTCACAGCTGTTTGGGGATTTAGCGTCGACCCCAACATCTGCTTCTGCTGCTGCACCTTAAAGGCAGACCGTGTTATTTGGACAAAAGTACAATTGTTTGATTTTTTTTTAATCATGTTCTTAAAGGTCCCGTGGCATAAAAAAATTCACTTTATTATGTTTTTTAACATTAATATGAGTTCCCCCAGCCTGCCTATGGTCCCCCAGTGGCTAGAAATGGCGATAGGTGTAAACCGAGCCCTGGGTATCCTGCTCTGCCTTTGAGAAAATGAAAGCTCAGACGGACCGATCTGGAATCTTCTCCTTATGAGGTCATAAGGAGCAAGGTTACCTCCCCTTTCTCTGCTTTGCCCGCCCAGAGAATTTGGCCCACCCATGAGAGAGAGACATCATGGCTTGCAAACAAGCAAAGTGGCAGTTGGTCAAGGCCACACCCCCACCCTCCATCTTGCCCCCCTCCTCTCTTCTCCTCAATAGCATTTAAAGCTACAAACACAGAAATGGCACATCCTAAGGAAAGCTCATTGTGGGACTGGCTCTAGTGGCTTTGGAAATTCTGCACCAAGGCTGAATTTCGGGAAAAAGACTTCAGATACAGTATTAGGGGACCACTAAGGTCTATATAAAAGCATCCAAAAAGCAGCATGTCATGGGACCTTTTTAAAGACTAACTTGTGTGTATATTCTGGTCTTCATCAGCTGGCAGTGTTTATCTACTACGCTGTGTGGAAGCCTCAGAAGCAGTGGGTGACCCTGGATGAAGGCATCTGGAACAGCCCGCTCTCATACAAGCCTGAGTCTAGGAAGGAGGCATGGCGCTTTCTCTCCTACATGTTTGTCCACGCTGGGTAAGCAAGGGTGTTCCTTAGATACCTTTTTAATTACATGATGAAAGCTTGAGTCAGTGTTGAGAGTGGACAAATACCCGCAGACACTTTACAGTACAGTATCATGGCCCTGCAGCAAAGATCAGTTTGGTGAAGCTCATAAACTTTGTGGGTTTTCTGATGCTGTCAGAGGTGTTGATTCAAATCGGTTTTCATTTTTGAGGCTGCAGGTTGTAACCACTGTGACTCTTTATTTATTAAGCGTCAGGATTTTGACACTTTTGAATTGGGAATTTGAAGCTTATGAATTACTTCATATCCACAGTTACAAAGGCGAGCTTAAAGAGGTACACAGAGGTCTGAGTTGCCGGCACATCTGTCAAAATACTGCATGTGATGTGGCAGTCAAACCGTCAGTTAAAAATCATGAGTACATAAGCCACAGGAACACAGGAAAACCAAAAATCATGACTACACAGAAGCACATCGGAAAACTAGATTAGCAAGAGGAACAGTGGTCCCAGTCACACGCCAACACTAACTTAAACACACCTAACAGGATATTTGCTTAGAGGATAGGGCTGGTGATATTCTATATTTTTCCCAACAGATCCCATGAGTCAATCTCACACATAACGTCCTGCTTCCAGAAATCCTCCCTAGTGCACCACGTGTGTTAATCCACAGCTGAAAATAGTCCCACAACAAAAACACTATTTACTCCTGTTTGAGTAACATTTGTTAAAACCTACAGTTACATTATACATTTATCGTACATTTGAAAGCTGTTTTTAAAGATTTAAATTTTAAGTGGGACAAATAGGCTTGTGGCCACAGAAGCCGTAGGGAAGTGTTTATGGTCTTTTCATGGGATTTGTTTAAATTTAACAAAACTATAGAAAGAAATCCCTACATTGGTATTATTATCACCACCTGGTATTTACTGCAGAGCCACGGTTGTTTCTGATATTCCGTCCATCCCCCTGTATGACATTTTACCTCCATTGTATATAGTATATCCTGCTTATTCTCCACCCCTGCCTGTCTAGTGTGCAGCATATTGTGGGCAACCTGGTGATGCAGCTGCTGGTGGGCATCCCGCTGGAACTGGTCCACAAAGGATTTGAAGTGGGAATGGTTTACCTCTCTGGCGTCTTGGCAGGTAAGGATCGCCTGTTTTTTTCCCTCTGATAGAGTAAAAGTAGCCCAATTGTTGTCCAATGTAAGTGACTTTGAGTTTGTGAAAAGCGCTATATAAATTCAATTTTTTATTATTGTTATTAATTCTTGCACATGGATCTTTTTTATTTTTGTGAGGCATGGCATTTTCTCTCCTACATGTCTGTCCACGCTGGGTAAGCGATACCTTTTTAGATACCTTTTTAATTACATGATGAAAGCTTGAGTCAGTGTTGAGAGTGGACAAATACCTGCAGACACTTTACAGTACAGTATCATGGCCCTGCAGCAAAGATCAGTTTGATGAAGCTCAGAATCTGCTGCTGCTGTGGTCCTGCTCAATGCCCTGCTACGCCCTGCACTGCTACTACCATTATTTCCAGTCTAGTTTGATTATCTTTATTGGTACCATAATTGCTACTGTTCATCATACCAACTGCTATAATTATTATGAATCATATTTTTTCATATCTGTATCACTGTCTTTGTGTCCCAACCGACAGCAGATGGCCGCCCACAAAGAGTCAGGGACTGTCTGAGATTTCTGCCTATAAAGGAGGGTGGGGGGGGCCTTGTTGGGTCTTTGTATATTATAGAGTGTGGTCTAGACCTACTCTATCTGTTAAGTGTCCTGAGATTACTCCTGTTGTGATTTTACATTATAAATAAAATTGAATTGTTACACAAGCCGCTTAAGCTAGCTGGACTTGATCAGTGTTTGTGAATGCACCCAACTCTTACTTGCCTTGAAGTTGGGTTTTCCTGCTGTCAGAAATGCCACTGATTTTAAAACTGATAATTTCTGTTTCCCCTCAGGCTCGTTGGCCAGCTCCATCTTTGATCCTTTCAGTGCTTTGGTGGGAGCTTCTGGGGGTGTCTATGCCCTGTTAGGAGGCTATTTTATGAACGCAGTAGTGGTAAGTTTACATAAAGTTCAAAGTTGGTATGAAGATCAGCATTTCAGTGTTTACTTTGTCCTTCCAGGCTTCCACACCTCAATTTCTACCATAACTTAATGTTCAGATAGGATAAAAATGGAGATTAAGAGAATTTGAGAGATTTTGAAAGTAAAGAACGGACAAGACTATCGATTTCATGCGAATATAAACATAACCTTGGTGGTCCAATTCATTGTCTAAAGCGCGTCTAAAGGTCAGCAGATACCATAGTCTGAAAGTTTTATTGTCTTTCTTTTTTATGATCGTGTTGCTTCATTCTGTGTTGTTGTTTTGTCTTTGTAATTTGACTCAATAGCATTGTGAATGAGGGTCGCCACTCAAAGATCTCTTGAGTATAAAAAAAGGTTGAATGAATAGTGTGTGTACAGTACCAGCTCACTTAAATTTTTCCAAAATAAATGTCATTGATAGTTTCTGAATGTCATTTTAAGAGAATATATGTTCTTCAATTACTGAGCACACACTCAAGGTTTAAGCGTGTTGCTATACAATGATTGTGGCATTTCTGTTTTGTGAAGCATTCACTCTGTTTTCAAGCTTATTTGTGTTTAATGCACTTTGTAAGATAAAATGTTAGCACAGTGACTGATAAATATGCTTTAATTTCACAGAATTTTCGAGAGATGATTCCTCTCCTTGGAATATTTCGTATCCTCGCCATTGTGATATTTGGTATGTTCACTGGTGTGGTTTCAACCCATTTTGTTAGTTTTCTAACTGCTGTCATCACACTTTAGAACTGTTACATTTATTATTTTCTTTCTTCACAGTTGGCTCAGATTTTGGATTTGCCTTCTACAGAAGATTTGTCAGCCAGGAGGCTGGAATGCAGGTATGATTTTCCTACATATATAAATAAAAAAACACTTGCTAAACCTTTTCAGATAAGGAAAGAACCTCAAGCACAATCCAGCTAATGCAGCTAGCCTCCCCCAAACTTGACAGTGTTTGGTGATGGGTTTAATTTGCTTGTTGCTACAGGCAAGATCAGTAGCTCTTGCTGGGACTTGATTGTACTTCCTGAAAAACACCTCTCTATATGGGCGCATACTAATGGTGAAAGACTGGAAACCAACACATTTCCCCCACAGTGCATATCTTTTTTTAAATCTGTAATCCACATTGAGAAATGGTGACCTTTTGTCCTTTGACTCCATACTTTCTTTCAGTTTTTAATTTTTCCAACTGATTACCAGACTACATACTCTTAAAATCCAGATTCCTTATTCCCTCCCCTGCCTTGGTGTCTCCCTTTTTTATTTTTAAACCTACTCTTTGTGTTGTTTGTCAAACAGGTTCTGCAAGTGTTTTTGGGTGTGAGGTCAGATGACAGAAGTCAAGGGGCCTATGTTCCATTTAATTTGGGTAATTAGGCCTACATGCTAGCTCTGCAACCTGACTGTATCTTCTCTCCCCCCCCAGGTGTCTTTTGTGGCTCATTTTGGAGGAATCGTGGCCGGGATGACCATCGGCTACGTCTTCTTCAGCGCTTACAACCAGAAGCTACTCAAAGACCCACGTTTCTGGCTGTGTATAGTAGGCTACATACTCTGTGTGGTCTTTGCTGTGGTTTTTAATATCTTCCTGAGTCCAGCACCATAGGAACATAAAGCTGCATTTTTTTATTTTTAAAGTTAACACTAAACGCCTTAATGTCACACTCAGGAAGCTGTATTTTATACTGTTGGTTTTCAGAGCAAAATAATGCACAGGGCATTTCATATTTTTCTATCAGATTTTCTTCTTTTTAAAGCAGAATTTGGAAGTTCAAGGGGAAGGGTGCCTCCTGCTGTTTATGTGTAAAATTGCAGAAGGAATATTTAAAAAATTTAGACAATGTTGAGCAAAATGGGCCTTAAAAAAGTGAGTAATTTTGAACTTAATTCAATTTTATCTGTGCCTTTTCAATGTTTTCATTGTTATTCGTATTTCTGTGTTTGAGTGTTTTTGTATGTTTTAAAATAAAAATTTAGAACTCTTTGTACTTGAGCACACTGGTCCAATTTCATGTCATTTTTGTTTAGTAGGAAATTATACCCAGGCTGTGTGTTTTTTAAATCATTTTATGCTATTCTGTGCTAATCTTCTGTTGAATCATCATGGACTCTTATGGACTTTCAGTATTCATAAAATATGCCTTAAACGTGTTGAAATCCTCGCATTAAAACATGGAATTTCATGAAGACTTGGCTGTTTGACAACTCTAACAAGAAGAAATGGTTTACAAACAAGTCTCAGGAAAGAAAAAAGGGATGAATGCCTAAGCTGTTGGGAGTTGATCTTCCTTTTGTAAGCAAAAGAGCTGGTTTACCATCAGGCAATGGCTTAATGCCATGTTATTGTTTGTCACTTCCTGTTGACAGGGCGTGGCTAATGACATGTTGAGTTGTAAAACTGTTGATTAATTTTTCTCTTACTGTATACTTCTCTGTCATACATGTTTTTTTAACCTTGGCAATATACAGAACTTTGTCCTTAGACAAACATCCAGCTTTTGGAAACACTGGATACTGTTGGTAAAATTAAACAGTGGATGTTATCGTACAGTACCCCTACTAAACTGTAGGGAAATCTTTGAATCATAAGTGCAAGTTATAGCTTAGTGACGGTATAGTTTCTTTTTCATAAGTCTAGAAATGACATGTTACTGTGTTACTGGTGTGAGAAGGGCATTGGGTACAGATTGTAATACAGGAACAGATCTTATGGTAGAATATGTACTTAATTTATTTAAGATTACAGGTTTAACTATGACCAAAGACTAAACAGAAACTTCCTACACTTGGTTTTGAATTCCACAGCTCAATGTTTAAATTATTTTTAATAGAATTTGATGTTTTCAATGTATTTTTTGTCAAATTGAATCTGAACTTAGGATAATGGCATTCATTTTGTCTGATGAATATTTATACTGAATTTACAGTGGAGATGTCCATTTCATTGTTAATTAGCAGATAACAGTGTACTACAGTCTGTTGTGTGATGGTGCTGGGATGTATTTGCCTTCTATATAGCGGAAATCGGAAATCTGATGTCATTGGACAATACGAAATCTGCAAGATTTCAGCCATTGTGTCTTAAATTTAATATTTACTGCTTAGCATCATTGCTGTAGTGTTGTTGCATTTATTGTTGACATTGTTTAGTTTCATATTAAAGAGTCCATTAGGGATCTTGCTTTAAAATACAGAAAATAACATTGTGGGTTACTTAATTTGGTTTGGTTAGGCCCAGAAGGCCTAAAGATAAAAGATACAGTAGCATCAACTTCATGAGACAAAAAAATGTCTTTCTCATTTTAGTTTTTATTGATGTTTTCTGAATTATAAACATATATTACCCACAAATGAGCATGTAAACCAACAAACAAAAGTACATTAAACTGAAAGAAAACCACTGCTTGGGAGTTGCATTTTAGATGCATCCATTCTCAGTGTCCTTTCCATAGTCTCCGTCGCTGTTTTGGCTCCTGAATATGTTCAGTATAATAATGTTCTTTTCTGCCACTTTTTGTCCATCTGCATTTCTTGCCATCTCAAACGGTGTGTCAGTTCTTCAGTTTTCCTCTACTATCTCCGTCCATTGTTCTTGAGTAGGTAGATCCACTTTAACCCATTTCCCTGTGATATCTTTTTTTACTAGCTATCAACAATAGTTTGACCTATTTGATACCTATCCCTTATTTTCCCATTTTCTTTAGTAAACTTGAAATTATAAAAATATAGTACCATGTAGCTCATAGGGATATCCTATCCTAGTATCTTTTGTAAAGTTTGGCATACCTTTTTCCAAAACATTTTTTGTGGCATTTTAAAAATATATGCGAGTGATCTGCTTCTGGCACTCCACATTCTCTCCAGGATGGTAAATGTATTTAGTCACAATGCAGTCTGCACTTGGGGATCCAAGTGTACAAAGGTTCAAGGACACCGAAGCACTTGGGTGGCTGTGGCTCAGTGATAGAGAGGTCGCCTGCCAATTGGAAGGGTTGGTGGTTTGATCTCTGGCCCTGCAGTCCCATGTCGAAGTGTCCTTGGGCAAAACTCTGAACCCTGAGTTGCCCCTGATGCTGTGCATCGGAGTGTAAATGTGTGTGAGTGTTTATCTGATGAGCAGGTGCCACCTTGTACGGCAGCCTCGGCCACAGTGTGTGAATTGTGAATGGTTCCTGTACTATGTAAAAGTTACGTCGTTAAGACTAGAAAAGCGCTATATAAATACAGTCCATTTACTCAGGAGGGTAAAGTTTAAAAAGCTTTTGTTATATTTCTTGGCTAAATCATTAAAATGCTCATATTATGCTTTTTGGCTTTTCCCCTTTATTGTGTTATATATCTTTTTTTGTGCACATTATAGGTTTACAAAATGAAAAAGCCCAAAGTCCACCCCAAAGGGACTTACCATCTCCAACAGAAAACACTGTTCACTTTACTTCCGTGACGAACGTGCGTCACTTTGTAACACACGTTATAATGCTCGCCTAGCTGCTAGCATGGCACTCCCTCATGCTCTGCTTCTGACTGGGTAGTAGTCCTTACCTAGCTACTGCACATGTAGACTGACTCCCAACAAAGATGGAATAGAAGTGCGATGCCTCACTCTCAGTGTTGGTAAGGATACTTTAAAAACGTATTCCGTTACAGAATACAGAATACATGCCCAAAAATGTAATTTGTTATGTATTCAGAATACGTTACTCAATCTGAGTAACGTATTCTGAATACTTGGATTACTTCCACATTGAATTGCATTTTATAAGTGTAGGAAATGCGGCCATCCAACGGGCCATCACATACAGCTTACTAATTACTAGTTACTAAAAACGTACCTATTCTAGTGTGTTCTTCTGTTCCAGCTGGCTGAATGTGTACCTGAACAAGCAGATAGATTGTTGTATTTGTAGTCCCGAACTGCATACTACAAAAATCTAACCGCAGTCTAAGCTACCACGAGCTAATTTTAGCTAACGTTAGCTAGCATGTCAAACGGGGCTAGTCAGTCTTTCAACAGCACGTAGGAGAATGTAAAGTCACACGTCAACGTTAAAATAGCAAGTTGACCAGTAAAACTACAGCAGACGACTACCCTTGGCTATAAAAAATAACTTACTTTAAGATGCTTCTTCAGGTTGGAGGTGGAGTAATTTGGACGCTGAAAGGAGGTTGGTTGCTGGCAAGCAGAGGTTGCACTGCACAGTTATATTTCGTTCCCCTTGTTCTTTCTTTAATGTGAAATTCTTCTTCTTTAATTGTTTGAATTTCCAAGATAGAAACACATTCCTGCCCTGGCTCTGTTGTGCCAGTTCCGGCTCCATCTCTACCTCTATCAGTGATCACGCAAATAGCTAATTTTTTCATTTTCATATTGGGGCTTCTGGGAAATGCATGGAATTTTCTTAATTTATTTACAGAGTGAATAAACTCGTGAAACAGACAAGTATCGTCATGTAATCCATTGATTTCAACAATGTAACTGTATTCTAAATACCAACGATTTAAATTGTAACTGTAACGGAATACAGTTACTCATAATTTGTATTCTGACTATGTAACGCCGGAACACCGGTAGGCCTACATGTATTCCGTTACTCCCCAACACTGCTCACTCTGTAGCTAAAACAGAGAGCTCAACTCACAGGGTGAAAAGAGGAGCTTCAGCAATGTGCAGTACAACAAAAATATGGTGTTTATATGGAAATATGGAAATTAAACTATGTATGTAACTATGTATTGAATTATGTAAACCTATTCTGATATAACCTCTAAATACAAAAGTTAGCATAATATGAGCACTTTAAAACAAGGCAAAGGTTCATCAAGGCAACCTGTATCTTATAGACTATTGGCCAGTAGTCACATGGTCAGTAGGAGAAGAGTCACATGATTGTTGTGGACAGGTAGTCACATGACAGATCATATTCAGCAGTAAATTAACCAGCAATAGTCAAACAAGACAATGTAATATAATAAAGGCTTCTTAAACTTTACCCTCCTGAGTGCCTCAGTGTACTCAAGGTCAAGGTCAAGGTAACTTTATTATCCCCGGGGGGCAATTATTTGTACAGTCAGCAGACACACATAAAGACAAGACAAACAACAATACAGCAAAACATAAAATACCCACAATATCTAAACCACAATAGTGAAACCATGGTCAAATTATGTTTGAATATTTACTCTTGACTTTGGGCATGATAAAAAAAAAGACTCATGTCCTTCTATATCCATGAATTGGTGGATGTTGTATTCATTTATATGAAGTGTTTATAATTTGTATCACAACTTTTTACTTCCACTTTGGGGTCCATATGGATTTCTTTCTTATAAATAGTCCCTTAGTTGTAGATACTTAGAATTCATATTTACACAAATCATATAAATCTTTCATATTCTGGAAACTCTCCCGATTCTTCTCCAAAGTGTGCCATGCATGTGCCATTCCCTTGGTTAACCACTGTTTGAATCCATTGTCATCCGGTTTAAAATTTCTGTCAATTCCTACCTATTTCAACACATTTGTTCATCCTGTATTTTTTATCATTATGAACCATAATTCCAGAGTTAACGTAAAGTGACAATCTTTAAATATACTTTGTAATACGTTAATTATTTTAGACCTTAAATGCTGTGCTTTCGCCAATAAGGAAGTCAGAACTGAAGCTAAATATAAAGATCCCCTCCACTCATGTTTTACATCAAATTAATATTTTGTCTGATATTGTTTCTCTACAGAAGAAAGTTCAATAAACGACTTAGAAATTCTTAAAAGCACTCACTCCTTCTTCCCTCAAATGTTGAATCTGTGAATAACCAAATATGTTTAGTTTCAAACAATACATCGTACATCTGCACAGTAAAGGATATTTGTCCAGAATCCTTTATGAAAGTTTAAGGGTTAGGTAATTTATTGCCAAACCAGTTTACATACTGTGCAAGAAAGTGTAATGTATGTGTGTGTGTGTGTATATATATATATATATATATATATATATATATTTATAAATATTTTGGCAATTCATCTTCAACAAAATATTTGATAAAATAAAAGACTTTCAGACTGCAGACATGAAATTCCAACAAAAAAAATTTTTTTGAACCAATTAATTGCGCTGATAGACAGTCAGCCAAGGTGGTGTCCTAGGGTTCAAGTACATGCCAACATTGATTTTTCACATTGTAATAGGGGGAAATAACATTGGGATTTTCCCAATATGTTACCCCAGTGTGACCCTCTGCACCTCTAATGTGTTTGTACCAGACTGGTTTGAATCAATCCTGTTCTGCTGGGGAGAATGAGAGGTTCTAGGTCAGAAGGGAAAAGTTCAGCTTGCGTTGAATCTTGTCAACGCACAAATTAGGCCAAATATTCCCACTCTTGTAGATAGTTTGTTTTGCTCTGTAAAGCGAAAGAACAATGAATGAACATTTTGTATCATGGACATGAAGCTGTATACCATCATGACTGACCTCAGATAACAAACATGGTTATCACACAGACACATTTAAAGGTTTTTAAAATTGGGACAGTGTGTGAAGTTGGCAAACAGCAGTTGCAAGCACACCAATCCATTGTGATAGATTTCTTGTAAATGGGATAAAATAAGTTGTCAAGTGCATGAGAACTTAATTACACCCAGAGAGGAGCAGCAGGGTATGAAATCGGACATGATGACTCATTGATTACTTCGCTATAGTAGAAAACTATTGATCATACAAGGGCTGTGTGGTTAACTAACTGATATTGATAATGTGGGGGTTCTAACCACAATGACTGTTTCCTTCTCTTTGTTTGTACATATGGAGCAAATAGGCCCAACCAATTGAGTGCTAACAAATCCTAACCATGTAGTCAAGACTAGCAAGGTAGCCTATCTATTTGCAAACAGCTTGGTTATTTACACCCACACCTAATGTACACACCCAAATGAACCAACAAAAAATATGTTCACTAAGTTACCATCTCTGCTGTTGAATGCAGCATCTCTGTTTGAAAAGGTAAAAAAAAAAAACAGAATAAAAAAAAACAGGCCTGGTCTGCAAATAGTGAGGTCAATATCTGTGTTCCAACCGGTTACAGCCCCATCACTGTGAGGCTGTGATGCAAATGCATTGCTGAAGCTGTTGGTATTGACTTTCTCTTGACTTGCTCAGAGTTGTGTTGGCAACTTTCCCTCAACAGCTCAGTTGTTCCCACTTTGTTTTTGGCAACACTGAAGCACAGACGGGTCACAGAGGTCTAGGTGATGTACTGGGACTCATGTGGAGGGTGCTAACGATTTTTTAAAACTTTTTGGTGACCGCGCCAGGGCTGCATGACCCGAGGAGATTTAAGTCACCACCGGCAGTCTGTCCACGCCGCTGCAAGGTAAATGGAAACGACAAGTGCACAGAACTCTGCCGTGGTTTATATAATGACAGTGCTGAGGGGAATGGTTTTATTAAGGCAAAACTGGATAGCTGATCAGCCAAGGGAACATATCACTGGATGTACAAGTCCTCTCTGTCTACTTTAGAATATATCTTTTTTTGCAATTATGTGACACTGCATTTTTTACTTCACAACGTTTCTACTAGTTAAATAATACTAGTTTCATTTTTCCAATTGAGAGGTACTGTAATTTCTTCAAACTTCCATTGGAACTGGAAAATCTAAATTACTATTATCACTAAGTATTTTTTTATTTTGTTTTGGTCCTTTACTGCAAATGTTGCTCCTTTATATTGTGTTCTTTTAATCTGAAAAGGCTGCTTATATTGCCAATGTAACTTTGCTGTCTGCCTTAAAATCCAACTTATTTCCTCAAAGGTGTACTGTACCTAATGTTTCATCAGATTTCCTTCCCTAATGATTTCATCTCTCTATTTCACTGACTTTCTACCAGTCACAATGACAGAGTGAAGATGGGGGACTGGAACTTTCTCGGGGGGGTTTTGGAGGAGGTGCATATCCATTCCACTATGGTAGGCAAGATCTGGCTCACCATCCTGTTCATCTTCCGTATGCTGGTCCTCGGGGTGGCAGCTGAGGATGTGTGGAACGACGAGCAGGCTGACTTCATATGCAACACGGAGCAGCCTGGGTGCAGGAATGTGTGCTACGACCATGCTTTCCCAATCTCCCTCATCCGCTACTGGGTGCTGCAGGTCATTTTTGTGTCTTCTCCCTCGCTGGTTTACATGGGCCACGCTCTCTACAGGCTGCGGGCGCTGGAGAAGGCACGGCAGAAGAAGAAAGTGCTACTGCGGAGAGAGCTGGAGTTGGTCGATGTGGAGTTGGCAGAAGCAAGGAGGAGGATTGAGCGGGAAATGAAACAGCTGGATCAGGGGAAGCTTAACAAAGCTCCTTTGAGGGGCTCTTTGCTGCGTACCTATGTTGCCCACGTTGTCACTCGCTCTGTTGTGGAGGTGGCCTTCATGACAGGCCAGTACCTCCTTTATGGCTTTCACCTCTACCCACTCTTCAAGTGTGAGCGGGATCCTTGTCCCAATGCTGTGGACTGTTATGTTTCCAGACCAACAGAGAAAAGTGTCTTCATGGTGTTCATGCAATGCATTGCTGCAATTTCCCTATTCCTAAACATCTTGGAGATCCTACATCTGAGTTACAAAAAGATTAAAAAGGGCATCTTGGACTTCTACCCTCACTTGAGAGACGAGAGAGATGAACTTGATGACTACTATGCCAACAAGTGTAAAAAAGAATCTGTTGTGCAAATATGCTCTAATGTACCCCGAAAAGCAACAATTGCCTCTGCACCCAGTGACTACAACTTCATGATGGAGAGGATGCAGGGCACAATTATGTACCCAAACCTAATCAAACCTTCAACTGTTCTACCTCTTCAGGGCGAGCTGGCCACTCCGCACAATTTGGATGATTCCAGATGTTCAGCTCAAAGCCCCCCACATTGTGACTGCCCCTTGACTACCAACGAGCCCTGCTCGCCGTGCTGCGACTCCCTGATTAATCCAAAACAGGAGGCTGAGGACTTCTTGCATCTTCACCCACACAGTAAAGAGGATGGTAGCAGTGAAAGGGGGAGCCCAGACTTTCCAAAATGCCCACATAAGGCTATTGACGCTTCCACACTGCCAGTTAGTGCATCAAGGAGGCCGTGGAGGGCTCATGGCTCTTTCAATTGCTCTACAGTGTCGGAGGGTAAAAGCTCTGACACAGACTCCTATGAGGGTGCAAAAGCCAGCAGTGGAACTCCCTCCACTCGAACACACTCAAAATCAGATGCCAAACATCAAAGCCGGCCCTCCACCCCGGAGTCGGTGGATGACTCCAGCTCAGGATCCAGGCACAACCCCAGACCACCTTCCTCCAACAAAACATCAGTGGCAAGTAATGCAAGCAAACGAGCAGCAGACCTGCAAATCTAAACTGTGAATGCACCTTTTCCTTACAGCAGTCCATGTTGCAGGTGTATCGATTCGACCACCATATCTGCATTAAGGATTTAACACACTATAAGCTGCCTGGTGAGAGTTTACTCATATTTTGGTTTGTGTTTTTGTTCTAAACGTTTTAACAATTTAGGCTAAATAATGTGCCGTGCTTTAACCTTAAAGGTCCTATGACATGCTGCTTTTTGGATGCTTTTATATAGACCTTAGCGGTCCCCTAATACTGTATCTGACGTCTCTTTTCCGAAATTCAGCCTTGGTGCAGAATTACAGCCACTAGAGCCAGTCCCACAATGAGTTTTACTATGTGCCATTTCTGTGTCTGTAGCTACTGAGGAGGAGAGAGGGGGGGGGGCAAGGTGGAGGGGGGGGCAGTGGCCTTGACCAACTGCCATGTTTCACTTGTTTTCAAGCCATAATGTCTCTCTCTTTCTCATGGGTGGGCTAAATTCTCTGGGCGGGCAAAGCAGAGAAAGGGGAGGTAACCTTGCTCCTTATGACCTCATAAGGAGAAGATTCCAGATCGGCCCATCTGAGCTTTCATTTTCTCAAAGGCAGAGCAGGATACCCAGGGCTCGGTTTACACCTATCACCATTTCTAGCCAATGGGGGACCATAGGCAGGCTGGGGGAACTCATATTAATGTTAAAAAACCTCAAAGTGAAATTTTCATGCCATGGGACCTTTAACCCATTGCAGTTCAACCAATGGAATATACATTAAAAATTGCTTTTGGGGACGTACTGTATTAAAATAAGAAATACAGGACTTTGTATAGTACGTTATATGTATTTGTTCAACTGCTTTTGGAATAAACCTGTTTTTTTATTGTGATTAACTGCATGTATTGCTACCCAATTAGCATGACAACAATAATTTTAACCATGCATCTTTTTGGTATAATACAAGGCCTGGGCCTATTGTGGCACTGGGCCACAAATAGATTAGACGTCTTAAGTGGTGTTTTTCATTGTAGTGTGACATAACGTAAAAAATCCCAATATCATTTCACTATATAGTGAAATGTTAGTACATTCTGGCTACTGCACTTGCTCTTTAGGCTGGCAACTATTCCATTTTCTCAGTACATATTTACTTTTGATAACAGCAATACTTACATAAATACATACGTCACATAATTAGTACACTTTTAAAAATGTAACATAGCATGGTAGACTTTTGACGGGCAAACGGTCTATCCCACAGCAATGCATACATTTGTACCATAAAGTCATGCTAAATATTTTAAAAGATAAATATTTTGTCTGAAGCTTGCAGTTCAGTTTCATCTCTATATGCATATCAATAAGCAGCTAACACAGCAGCACTGACCTCACCAACAAGAATATGGTTTGATTACTATCCTGCTTCATAGTTTAGACTCTAAAATTATTAAATCTGATTAAACCAAACGTGCTCTGATTCCCAGTCTTCATTTGTCTTTGTATTATTTTTAGTAGAAAGCAATGACAGTTATATTGAAATACACAGCTGCATCTGACCACAGTAACCACTAGGGCTGTGCTCGATTGAAGAAATTCTTAGTCGACTAACACTCATTCAATTGTATCGACTAATCGATTAGTTGATTTAATCGACAGATCTGTAAATCTGAGTTTCTCCGCAAAGAGTCGTGCAAAAGCACCACTTTAAATTATTGTGTTTAACAGAGATTTGCTCGTATGTTTCTTGGAAATAAGTCATTCAGCATGAAAAAAGCATAAAACATGACTAATCGACTAAAGAAATCTAAGTTGACTAAGACCAAAACGACCGATTAGTCGACTAATCGACTAAGAGGGAGCAGCCCTAGTAACCACACTATTAAAATACTCTGCTATTCCAATAAAAGGCCTGATTAATACATTGCTCTTAGAAATGAGTTCAATCAGTGATACGACAATAATTACAAGACTGTGCTTTATTTTACTGGTGTCTTACATTTGAGTGTTTTACAACCGTTTACACCAGATCTTTGGAAATAAAGTGTAAGTGTGAATCTGAAATAAAGTGTAAGTGTGAAGACTGAACAAACAAGAAACATCAGAATCACAACAGAAATATACATATATGTACAGAATAAGTTAAATTCTAAGAAACATAGTAGAAAATAAGATTTACAAAAATAGATACCTAAAAATTGTTGTCCTGCACTTAAAAGGGGGTTCGTGTCTTGAAAGTGACAGCAAAATAAACAAAAACTATAATAATGAAGCCAAAGCGTTGCTTTCTAGTCTAGTCGGCTGTGGCTCCATCTTCAGGCTCGTAACGCTGCAGCTAGAAAGATGGAGAAAAAAAGTACATCTACGTTAAACAGCACGTTGTCTGAGATGACATAGTACACAACTTTTATGATAAGAACCAGCAAAAGCTTACCTTTGCTTTGAGGTCTTTGGTTTCCTCTGCCAGACGTGCACACCTCTGCCTCAAGTCAACCACCTCCTGCTGCAGAGCCTCAGTGTCTGCTGACATCTGACCAGCAGCATTGAGATGCTGCTTCACAAATCTGGGAAGGAGTTGGTTAAAGAACCTACAGCAAGCAGTGGCCTCCTGTATTAACTTCTCAACATTTATCTTTACTGTTATTTTTGTTTGGAGTGGTGGGTGGGGATATGAACTTCAGTCCAAGGCTCAACTCACAACTAACTAAACCAAGAGACAATTTCTGCAATGACCCAATGGTTCAGGATGTGTGTATAGAAGGATACTCCAGAGCATTGTTGGGCTTTTCAGGTTGTTCATACAGAGCCACTAGAACTGAAATCCAAGAGGGGAAAAAAGTTACATAAAATGTTAGTATTCCTTCAAGGTTTGAAAAAAAATATTGTTTTGTTGTCTATACTGAAACTCTGCTTTTAAGTTTGCAGCCCCCCCTCCCTGTGCCAAAAAAGTGCCATACCACTAGTAAGACTGTCAACAACACCAGCTTTCTCCAAGTATCTCCGAAATTGTTCCCTTTTAGGGTCTGGGCCCTGTATGAAGAGAAAAGTTTATTATTACAAATCGCTTATTTATTAACAAATATCCAACTGTCAAGTCAAGTTAACAAAAATACACCAGAGAAATGAAGATGTCAAAAATTGGTTTAAAAAAAGTACTGTACACTGATCTCTCATCAGTCGTTTATTTGCCTGAATGCCCTGCTTTTTATATCATTTTCAGAGTTACTAAACATTAAACTGTCAAATAATGACCTGCAGCAGATATTGTTAGCCAAAAAGCAGTTTGTAGTTGGTTTATTGACATTAATTTAACTTAAGTTTATCCACAAAGAGTTACAACCGCCAAGCCAAACCATGAGCCGTCACAGGTGGTCTTTCGATTTACTGATGAACACCTTGTAACCTCCTAGCTAGCTAATATTAGCTTAGCAAACTTGCAATTAATAGACAAGAAACTGAAAAGTGATTACTGGAGCATTAGTGTAAGACAAAACGACAGCAAATACACTTACTCTATAATGTGCCATAATGATAAAGTTGAATTGTTCAAATAGTTAAGTTAAGTTTTTGTGTCCCGCTCATAGACTGTTAACTGCCTGGACCGGAGAACTAAGTTAAGTTTCGTTTATCACCTTCCTTTAAGCAATGGTCTGGATGCTGCCTTCAGTTGTTCATCGTAAAAATAGGTAAAAACATAAACATGTATCAGCCGTAAGCAGCGCAGACCTCAGTATTTCTACAATTTTATTTTATTTTATTTTACATGTTCTATAATTAATTAATTTGACAGGGGCAATACATGCAGGCATTTTTACATTTAAATCAATTGCAACCGATTCAATATAAGATAAAATATAAATATATAGGACATTATGTATAATTTGCAGACCTTGTCCCTGGTTAGGCTTTTAAAAAATAAAACACATTATACAATTATAGCTAGTCTAATACAGGCATAGAAACTAACAATAAAACAGACAGACAACAACCGTTACAAACAATCACTAAACACAGCAATTGAAACAACAATGACTAAAAAAGACAATTAAGAACAACAAGGCAATTAAGAAACAACATAAGCCATGTCTTTAATCCTAGATAGAAGACGCAAAACTCTAACTCAAGTGCGTCTACGCTTAACAAATGGCATATGTTCTAAATTAAATCCATCGACTCGATTAATTCCGACATTTTGAAAATACCTTTAAAGTCTTCACTTTACTGTGGTGGATTTCTGCTACCATCTGCCGGTGATATTGCAGAACACCAGCGCTGGCCACTATGTATTTGGTTTGTTTTTTGACTATCTTCATCAAATGTTCACTTATTTTACAGGAAATAAAATGTATACATTATATGTAATTCTTGCAAACTCAATCATCTTAAACGGTTGTGTTACGAATGTGTATTGCTTCATATTCGGGTGATAGGTCACAATATACAGGTCTGAGTACTAGTCAGGTGACAGCGACAAACCTCAGTAGAGTGACAGGCGGTCGACCAATCATTTTTTGTGTTGTAATTCAGACAGCGAATCAGAATCAAGGGGAGGGATCAAAGGGTGAGTTTTTTTTTCAAAGGAGAGGAAATCCTTAGGAAATGTGTGGGATCACGCTCGGTGTTTCCAAGTAGCCTGGGCGTTATTGACAAACTATTTTCATTGTGTGACGGTAGTTTGTGGTGCATACCGATCATCCGATACAAACACGGGTGTGGTGAGTGACAAGTAAGGGGGGGAAGCGACCGTCGTTAGGTCAAAATGTCGATTCAGTACGAGGTGGAACAGCTGGCTGACAGCTACGGGGTTGCGGACTCGTTCCCCAAAGATTTCGGTTATGGTGAAGAGGAGGCCGACATTGAGGACAGCCCGGCGCCGTCCGACAGCAAACCGAGAATCCTGCTTATGGGTTTGAGAAGAAGTGGCAAATCATCCATACAGAAGGTAAAGAGAAACGTTCACGTTAAACTGCGCCTTCCCCCTGCTTCACGCAGTAAATGGGACGTTAGCCAAAATAGCTAGCGAGTTAGTTTAGCATGTCGTAAGTGATGGTAGCTATGAACCAGCAAATAACATGTTTAGCTACATGAGAGTGGAAGAACTGAGATGGAACCCCCTCCCGCAGCTAATGACCAGTTAGCCTTCAGTGTTAGCTAACGTTAGTGTAGCTGTAGCAGTAAATTATTGACCAGGTGGACAGGAGACGCAGTGGGTGCATCTTAACTGATATATGGACATAAAGCATGTGACTGTTTTGTTCACAACTTGTCCAGCATGCCTAACATATCTTAGTCCCACCCAGCTGTGAGGTAGGTGTGATGTGTAGCTCTCTCACATGACTGTAACTTGACCACACCTTTCATTCTGCAAGTCATAACACTTTGTTTTAATCAGTGCACCAGTCAAAGCACATGCAGTGTGGCCAACATGCTCTTTAATTCTGTATTTAAGTCATGGCTGGATTCATGAGTTATGTGGCCCCTATTGAACCTCCACCAACTGCCCCATGTGCATTGTGTAATATGAACCCTGTGGCCTCGAAGATCCCATTGAGTCCAGATTAACCAGTACTCCCAGTTCCCCTAGAAAACATTCTTGCTGTGGTGTTGAGCCACCCAGATCCTGACGCAGCTCGTCTTGTGATCAATCTGCTTGGTAGTTGAAGGCCTAAACAGTAGTCACATTTATTACTTATGCTGTGTGGAATAGCACCTCTGTTTTTCTCCTATAGCTTAATGTAATATTTATTAAAAGCGTAATCAATTCTATGGTATTGTCTGTTTCAGGTGAGATGGTCCAATTCTATACAGCAGTGATAGTTAATTTGCGTTTGTTTGTGGAAATGTGATTAACTACAACTTAATTAAGAATATGCATCATGTGTTCACAATAGGTAGAACAAAAATAACGCTTTTAAAGTTAGATTTTGACACAGGATCCCTCTATAAGACATGGACACACACTTTAGTGGTGTAAATGCCTTAACACATTTCTAATGAATCCACTTATCAAAACCAATAGACATGCAATGAGCCTGGGGCTTTTGGGGCCTGTCGGAGTTGTTGCCCACTTTGCCATGTTGGTAATCCCTCCAAGGTTAGCTGTGTCAGTTATATTCTTTAAGTCTTTCAGACAGGCACTGTGTTTGAATAATAGATGAGATGCAGTTGTGCCGTCTATGATATTTTATTATTTATGTTCAATCTCAACGGGGGAGGTAGAATCAGGCTGGATATAGCGTGACTCGCCAGGAGCCTATTATATATATATATATATATATATATATATATATATATATATTTTACACACACACACACAATGAATGGCAGTTTTCTGTACTGAAGTGCACCCTTGTACTGTTTTTCTGTAATCCACACACCGTCAAGTCTCAGATTAATGTTCTCCTGTAAGCCTCCAGTATGGGCTGAAAAACATGTGATTTGGCTTTTTGCTGGTTCATTGGCCTGTGACCTCAGTGGCCCACACACTGATTCAAAATGGCGATGGTGGAGAGAACACTCTCAGGTTATTTTCTACCCGTTACTGTATTCAGCAGACCAAGACCCTTATCAACCCTTAACCACACTTCACTTTATACAGTTGCAGTCTTACTGTCTACTGTTTTAAAGCATGCAGCTGGAAAATGCTGAATGTAGAATGATGTGTTGCATCAGAGTGAGTCTGCCCTTTCCCCTCCTCTTGCTTTTCATGTGACAATGTCTTTGTGCTTAAATCATTGCATGAACCAGAAAACAGTACAATAATCTTTCCCATGAAAACAATATTTTCATACCGGTAATATTGCAAGATGCAACATATTGTAAGGAAATCATCATCTTGTGTAAGTAACTAGTGAAGAAAACCCAAATAACACTTTTTCAAAAAGTTGTATGTATATAAAGTTGCTGTATTATTAAATGCTCACCATTCGTCGTAACTTTATAGGCCAATGAGATTAAATAACGTGTAACAAGAGGTTCAAAGTCACAGTCCTTTTTAACAAGCATTAAAACAAAAAAAGTGTACTCTGAAAGTGCCAAAATAAAGACCCCAAATACTTGAGAATAAAATAGACAGGGAATTGGAGCTCATAAACTTCAATTTTTCTATCTGTATGATCAAAACCAATACAGCCATCCACCTTTTAGTATGGTAGCGAGGAGGATTTCCAGTCCATTAACATCTCTTGGCTGTGATCAACCCGAGCACCAGTTATTATAAAGATTATTTTTTTGGGGCATTTGGACAGATGAAGACATGAAAGGGGAGAGAGAAGGGGAATGACATGCAGCAAAGGGCCACAGGTCGGAGTCGAACCCGCGGCCACTGCGTCGAGGAGTAAACCTCCCGAGCACCAGTTATTGTTGTAATGTATGGCTGTAGGTAGATGCCAGATACATTTTCAAATAAATGTCAGTGTCAACTTATGAAAACAAAATTTTAAAGTAATAGGTAAATTTCATAAGCAATGCATTTCAATTTTAATTTCATTTAGGTATCTCTCTATTGTATACTATTATTTTAGGACTCCA